>NC_085051.1:11241160-11549101 GCF_963662255.1 Cinclus cinclus | reverse complement strand
AGATTTCCAGAAACTGGCTAAAAGGAAGAATTATAGAAGCAACACCCCAAGCAGGTACAAAAAGTATCTCCTAAAGCACGAAGTAGTGCATGAGTATCAGCAGAAAGCGACTATTTCAATAGTCAGCCACTTTTTATGATGGGGATCACTTTCCAAATGGAAAATCCAGCCAGCACTTCTCCCATTTACAATTATAGCATTCATCCTGCTCTTTTTTTTTTCCTTTCCCCCAATCACAAAATATGCCTGTAGGTACTGCAGCAGCTGCCAACTGCAGAAAGCATTCGCTCGGTTTTAACTCCTAGCGGGGTTTGGCAGTGGGAAACAAGGCAAAGAGCCAGTGTTAAGAGCAGCAGTGCCTTCCTGCCTCTCAGGTGCACACAGCTCCAGTAGCAGCAATGGGGTCCCCAGATGCTGCCACCAGAAAGAAAGGAGAAGGTGGCAAACAGCAGAAATCAGCTGGCAAGAGCAGCAGAATCCACTTCCTCTCAAAGCAGGGAAGTCAAGCCATTAAAAAATATGGGAGGCAGTGAATTGAAGGAGCAAGTTATGCAAGGAAGGGTGCTGGCAATAGTCTCCAGCTAGTGGGACTCAGGTAAGGGGGATAGAAGGAAAGAATGGGCAGGGAAGAACACACAGCGGGCATAAAGGAGCATCAGCCCCACGCGGTGACTGTGTCAGCTCTCCCCTGCCCTGCCCCAGCCAGGGGCACACACCTGCCCCGGCAAGAGGGGTCCCAGAATACACACTGCAAGGGGGGACCTTCTCTCTAAGCCAGGACACAGAGACATCAGCCAGATGTCGTGCCAGCGGCAGGACGGCAGCTCAGCTGGGTTATTTTTACACCGCCCCTCTGAGATCCGCAGCGTGCGGTAAAGAACCGCACCGAGAAGCCGCACCACTAATGCATGCAAAGGCGTGGAAAAGAGGGCTAGGAGAAACCCCTAGGAACAGAAAGCGAGATTTCCCTTTGCAGTGACAGTATCCTGAGCAGAAGAGAGACCCTGCAGGAACGAGACTCTGAGCAAATATCGCAGCCTTCAACTTGGCAGGAGGCGGCGGCGGGAGAATCCCTGGGCTTGTTCCGCGGGGACCGAAGGCAGCTTCACCCGCAGCACACGCTGTTCACACCCCGCTCCCCAGGTGCCCCGTCCGTCCCGGGGCTCGCCCCGCTCCCAGGGCAGCGGGAAAGGCCGGGAAAGCAGCACTGACAGCACCCGCGGAGCCCGAGCGCCCTGCGAGCAGCGACAGCCCCGCCACAGCACCGGCACCGGCTGGAGGGGAGAGCCGGGACCGGGGGGAGCGGGCCAGGGCAGGGAGCGGGGAGCACTCACCGGGCAGGGCAAGGAGCGGGGGGCACTCACCGGGCAGGGCAAGGAGCGGGGGGCACTCACCGGGCAGGGGCAGTGCGGCGGGGCCGCCCGGCGCGGGCAGCAGCAGGAGCAGCAGCGGCAGCGCCCTCGCCCCCGTCGCGCCGCGGCGGCCGCCGGACCCCATGGATGGCGCTGCTGCCGCTGCCGGGCGGGAGGAGGCGGCGGAGGAGGAGGAGGAGGAGGAGGAGGAGGAGGAGGAGGGAGTGTCTGGGGCGCCCGGCCCGCCTCGCACTGACAGCGGGCGCGGGGCGGCGAGGGCTGGGCGGGCCTCCCCCTGCCCTGCCCGGTTCTGCCCCCCTGCCCTGCCCGGCCCTGCCCCGGGCTCGCCGGGCGCTCCCGGTACGCGAACCGCCCCGTGCGGCCGGGCCGGCGGTCGCACACCTGCGGCACCGCAGACACAGGTGTCCGCCGAGCCGCGGGCACCCGCGGGAGCGGCTCAGCCGCGGCAGGCCGAGGGTGCCCCGGGAGCTGTGCCGGAGCCGGGGCTCCCCGCGGCCGGGAGCCATCGCCCAGCGCGGAGACGAGCCCGAGCGAGGAGCCCGTCGCTGCCCGGACACACGCGACGCGCTCCGGCCTCGTCTGCGTTTGTTCGAAATGGCAATATCGCCGCTTTTACCGTGTGATTACACCCCACTGCAGAGCGTGAATCCCCGGCTGAAGGCCGTGCCGAAACACACGCATCACCCCACCCCCAAGCCAGCCCCATCCCACCTCCAGTCCCAGCCAGGGATTTCTCACAGCTGTCGCTCCTTTGGCAGGTAAAATTGGCTCATGCATTATTCACTAATTATAATTTCCTAAATAATGTCTGACCTTTCAGGCTGCGAGCAAAAGCAGGCAGTATTCTTTCTCCTCCCTCCCTCCCTCCCTCCCATCCCCGTTTCACTGCCCTTTCTCTTTTGTTTTGTTCTGTGAGAAATACCGAGCCGTTTCTAGTTACAAGAGCAGTTTATACACATTAGTAAATCTTCAGAATGAAACTTTCCCTCAGTCTTTGTCTTTGTTTCCTTAATGGCAGCTATAAATTACTGCTCTCCTTTCTCACTGGAGCATCAGGCTTCATTGCTTTTGAAATGATCAAAGTTATTCCCTTTTTAAATCCAATGAGAAGCAACCTTTTGTGTCTCCTGGACGGTTTCAGTCTTAGTCAATCTCATCTATAAATACATAAAGCTGCTCATTAAACACTCCAAGGATTCTCCAGCCCTGCACCATACCCCAATCCTCCCCTCACCAACAGAGAACAAGAAATGAATGAAGGGTTTCTCGACAGTTTCCATGATCTCACAAATAAACCATCATGCTTGGGGTGGGAATTGGCACACCTGCACATCTCTCATCTGGGGATAGATATCACTCAAGGTGTCTCCACTAACAACACTCCCAAATGGACAGAGAAGCCATCTCCCATCCATGCACATGACTTCAAGCCATCTCACAGAAAAGCTGTGTCCAGTCAAGTGCCCTCAATGAACTTGACCAGTACTAATGTAATTAACTTTCATCACAGGATTTGCAAAAGACAAAGTAAGAACACATGTGAAGAATGTAGCAGAGAAACCAGTAAGAGACACTGAAGAGTCACATAACCAAAATACCTAAAGCTTTCTGAGGCACTGTAAAAGCAAAGCATCTTTCTTACTTCTGTAAACTGAAATATAAAGTGAGACATAAATATTTGGGAATGCCTGAGTTAGATCAAAAGATCTCACTGCAGCTTGGAAAACAAACAGAATAATATGAAATGTATCTTAGCTAATGAAGCCATTTCTTACACATAAATCTTTAAGTGCTTTGTGAAGGATCCTGGCTATTATTTCACATATAACCCACATTTGTTTATGATGAAGAATTGCCATTAAAATATCTTTAAAGACACAAAGCAGACAAGCTCAGACCTCAACTCAGATGCCTTTCTGCAGCCTTTTTAACTATTTCTATTCAACTACAGAGTCACAGTGACAGATGACTGCTCTGGGTATGAAGACCATTACAGGGAGAGAGAGATAAGAAAAATTCTTAAAATTCACCTTCAGCACTAAGTTGAGGAAAGGAAAACAACCATAACAGGGCAGCTGGACAGGAACACACCCCAAACAGGACTGTTGAGGGATTTTTTCAGCAATTTAAAATAAAACCAAGTAATGAAGTTTCAGGGAGGAAAATAGCTACTTCCATAGAGATAAAGCCCCCAATTCCCCTCTGCTCTCCATTTTCACTATCACATGCAGTTGGCTCACATCAACAAATAAAGACTAAGCTGTCACAGAGCAGCTGGACATAAAATCTGCTTCAGAAATTCTACACCTGATGTCCTGAGTAGAGATGAATACTTTTGTCTGAAAATTTGGTTTAAAAACTGCTTTATGCTTCATATTTTTAAAGTTTAGTTATTTAATGATGACCAAACATTATTTGAAGACATGTAGATTGCCATTTCATCTGCACTTTAATGAGAAGTAGCAACTCTGCTGGCCTGAGCAACACTGCATTATATTGACCCAAAATTTAGCATGACTGAGCCAGCATGAGTGCGTGTAACAGCAGCTGAAAACAACTGGGAGGGCTGGGAGATGCCAGAATGATAAAGGAAAGTAGGAAATGAGGAAAACTGAGGAAATACATATTTAATTGTTTAATTGTTCCAAAGTACACACAAAATGTCTCAGAGCTGTAGTGTCAAGCCTTGCTCATCTCCAGATGTACACTGACATTTGAGTAACCGTTTTTCTTTGAAATGTGTCGCTCAAATTTTTGCACTTCCCATCGTAGTGTCCCAGGGTTTTCCAAGCTACCAAATAGGTTGTTGAATTCTGTGTACAAATAACACATCTTCAGTAACCAATAGGACCCACACAGGACTCACCTGAGACAGAGGAAATTTGTGGACTGTCTGGTCACAAGGGGCATTAAAAAGCCTCTCATGTAATTTATATGCCTAGTCTAAGTCTTTTTATGCCACTTGTAGAAAAACTTTCCCAAAACAAACATCAGATCCACCAGTGACATTTTAAATGGAGTAGGATTTGCATCTTAACATGCCACTGTCACTGAAATGAAGAACAGTTCCTGTTTATTGCAGAACTCAATACATTATGGCCTATTAATACACCCATATTTCTGAGCTAAGAGGGGAAAAAAGGAGACACTTTGTCATGTGAAATAACATTTAGACATTTGTATTTCCTTGTGAGAACTTTTCAAGTCATTGCTACAACAAATAGACTGGGGCAGTCAGTAAACAGTCCCTGCCTGTGCACCCAGCAGTTGCACAACACACTTTGCCCACCAAGGCTTTGCCCTTTGTGCTCCTTTTCCTTCGAGGAAATCTGAAAAAGCTGAGGCCACCTGTGATGAGGTGAGTGTGCTTCTCAAGCTGCACTTACCTCAGCTCCACCCAGGCCTGCCCCATGTCCATCCCAGAGCCCTGCAGGGGACTCAGGAGCAGCAGGTCCATCCAAAGCCCAGGGAGCAGGGATGGGAGCAGGGATGGGAGCAGGGATGGGAGCAGGGATGGGAGCAGGGATGGGAGCAGGGATGGAGCAAAGCCCAGCTCCTGAGGCAGGTCTGGTGTCTCTCACAGGCTCAGCACACCCACAGCAGGCACCAAGTCCAGGACTGCACCCCCAAACCTGTCCAAGGATGAGGCCAGAGCATCAGGCCAAGTTCACCCTCTGGCACGTCCCCAGGGAGCCCACAGGGTGACACCATCAGTTGCTGGCAGTGCAGGATCACCCCCAGCTCAGGAAGATCCACGTGGCTCCCCCAGGAGGGATATTGACACTAAAAACAACCTCCACCACTGACCAGGGGGGATGTGAGAGGTGAAGCAACAGAGATACCTTCAAACTAATGATCCAACTCCTTTTCTCCTGTCTTCCCTGGTGGTGCAGAACATTCAGTGATGACCAGTTTCACACAGCTTGCAACAGAGATGTGCTTGAAGCAGCACATCTGAGCACGTGTGCTCACAGAGCTTCCAAGGTCTGCGCTGGTCCCTTTGCCTTGCTCTTGTCCCCATTTCCTGACTCCTGAGCAGGCATCTCTTCCACTGGTGGCAGTCTGACTGACAAGGATGGCCTGGGGAAAGGCTACCTTGGAGGTGTAGTCGAACAGAACGGACACAAAACTGTACAACAAAGGTCTCCTGAAACGTCACTAAAATATCCCACAGACCTGCAGCCAGGCAATGGGCAGATGATCAGCCAAATTATAACAGGCTTTTTGAAAATAGCACATTAATGCTATTTTTTTCATGTTAGAAGACAAATTTTATTGCAATTCAGCAAATGAGCTACACCTGTAAAATTGCTTTGTATATCCAATTCACATTTAATGTCCAATGGATTGAAATGTTACAGGAAAATTAAAAAAGGAGAACAGTACCTGGTTTTGTCATTATAATGTAAACTTCAACACGGCCCTTAAAAAAAACAAGCCAGTGATTTCCCCATGTAGTAAAATATATAGTTTATAAGGTAGTGATGCTTTATCTTAGTTTAACAGCCAATCTCTAGGTACGAAATGAAGAGCTACAAAGATGTGGAGTACGTGTACAATTTCTTCAAGTATTTTCAAGTATCCTATAGTCTCTTCACTACGGACAAAATTCATTTGACAATATACAGAAGAAGTTAACTCTGAATAGTTTCACTGCAGAAATCTTAACATATTCATGAATTTAAAACACATAAAAAGTATGGATCATCCAGCTAATAAGTCCCATTTGAACAGTTTGAAAAATACTCTTTGTAATGATAAAAGTTGTGGAATAGTCTCCAGTTCACAAATACATTTTCAGCTACAGAATATCAGGTGGTTAAAGTTTGTGGCAGGTAAAGGCTTTTTTTTATTATTTTATTTTGTATAAACTTATCATCATAGTATTTAATTACATTTAAACCAAGTCTTTATTATTTTGCATTTTCTTTTTGTATAAAGTATCATTGGAGCATTAACCAAAGAGGCCTAAATAATTGATAGGTGATAGTCTATTTTTCCCTCTCTAATCAGGTTATGAGCCTGTAAACATGTTTGGCCAGTTTAGCACTATGCATTTACTGCACGATGAACTGCTTAATTTTTTATCACTGCATTTCTCTCTCCAGAACGAATGCACGTTGTTACAAAGATGATCTTTTCTCATTAACTGTTACCAAAACATCCCCTCTGAACAACAGAACAGCACAGCCACACTGTACCTACCAAACCTGCCCTCTTAGTTTGGAAAAGTAACAGGAAAAGAAGTTAAAACTGCATTACTCTGAACAAAGGGAGAAGGATTTTACCAAGTTCTGGATAAAAAGGTGCTGACTACGCCTATAAAGTTCAGTAGAATGGCATGGCAAGAGCAAATGCTGGATCATAACCTTATCCTGTGAGACTGCTGCTAGGAACAGCCATGAGAGAAGTGAGTGGTGAACAGGCATTGTGGCTGCTCCTACAGACTGGACTGCTCTTACACATGCCAGCCAAATCTCTTCCCAAAATCCTGGCACAGGCTGTATTGCTATCTTGCTCTTCCTCGGTTGCCTATGGAGCTAACAAAACCAGCTTGCCTCCTGCTGCATCTCAGAACCTTCTACTGCTCCCTCAGCACAGCAAATCCCTCCAGACTTGGAAGTCCATAGCAGAAGGTGCTTTGAGCCCTAACAGGATTAAGCACTGGCCCCCTGTGAGAGGAGGAAGAGGAAGGTCTGTCTCAAACTGGTTTTTTCTGTGAGAACAGAATAACCTAGGAGCCGATGACGATCTCTGTGTCTTCCTCTTGCACTGGACAGCCAGCACTCAGGGTGTTCTCACTGATGGACAGCATCGTTCCCATGAGCCAGCCAAGGAGCCCACCCTTGGCCATCACCAAATCCCAGCCTCTGCCCAGCCCACGTATCTCAAACTGTCCTCATGGGGGCAAAACAACCCACACAAAAACAGCCACGAAACCAATGGTATCGTGTCTCTCTAGGTGAACTTGTGCAAGGAGGAAAAAAAAAAATAATAAAAGAATCTTAGCTCAGGGTAATTACCTCATGCAAGATAAAATTAATCCATCCTTAATACTATGAGATATATGGCTTTAACAGGATCAACTCATCTGTTAAGGTCAAAATATGGAACCTTCCTTTCTTACTTAATATTCCTTGTGAAATATACAGGCTAAGTAAAGTAATTTTCAAGATAGCTGAAACAAAAACAGCAACAACAAAAGAAAACAAATGAACAAAAAAAACCAAAACAAAACAAAACCATTTTTTTGTTATTATTAATGCATTAACAATTTAGGGCAGGTGTAAAAAGATTATACTAACATATTAAGTTGAATAAATGAAATTCTTAGAATGCAGTACAACTGGTTTGTTTTAATTTTTGCCCTTCCAGAGCTGGAAAGAAAACAAACAAGCAAAAACCAACAAAAAAACCAACAAAAAACCACCACAAAAAACAAACCAAAAGAGTACTGTAAGCTGTGAAAGAATTTGCACCCACCCCATGTGAGGAGTGGCTCAGACATTGCCCTCACATCTCCCTAATGCTACTGTGAAATCAAAGAAGAATCTTGCTCTGTTAAGTAGTGACAAAGGAACTTCTCCGTTTAATAATGAAATAAATAGGACAAAAGTAAAAATAGTCAAAAATTTAATACATGTTCTATATTCATAAATTATGGAAATAAAACTATCACAAGATGTGACTAAGCTGTAGGTAAAATAAAAGTGCTACAACATTGTATGAACCAAAAAACTTGGACTCTGCTTCTCCAAAGAGAGACAATACTGAGAGAAGTTTATACAGTGGAGACCTCTTAAATACACAGCCCTGAACTTCCATACAGTCATTTGTGATGCTGATAAATCAGCCTGTTCTTAAGTCCCATATTCATTTCAAAGAGATTTTTATCAAGGATTCAAATGAACAGAGATGCCTTTAGGCATTTGCCAAGTTCCAGATCTCCAATAAATTAAGCTTCCAAAATGTTTGTGTTTCATAGTAGAAATGGACTAAACTTTCTTTGCTAAAAACAAAAGCATCCCAAATAAAGCAGACTGTGACAACATATGCACTCAAAAGGAAAAGAAAAAAACCTTAATACCACTGTCTTTTCAGAAACATTAAGAAATCCTTATACTTGTTAGCAAGGTATACTGTTTGTTATTTCAGATGGGGCATAAAGATCTTTATTTAGTCATCTGGCATCTGGGGAACTCGTGTTCCTCTTTATTAGCAGTTAAGAGAATTACCAGCAGCAGCCATATAACCAAGCTTCAAAAGGCTGGTTTCAGGGGAAATGTTCTTGTATTATGAACAATTATTCCAAATTTTTCATTTAAGTGGGCTACACTGTAAATTCTGAATTGCAACGTAATATAGCCAGTTGTATCACAGAAGATTTTTTTAAAGACAAACTTACAAAACACAATGATAGGTTAAATAAATAAAAAAACATCAGTTAAAAACAGACTTAATTTCTTCTTCTTCTGTGCAATTACGTACCAATAAGAAAAATATTACTTTGATCTCTGGACATTTCATATTTCAGTCTCCTGGATTTCACTAAAAATAATACTGACAACAAAAATAAAGGAAAAAAAATTGTCGACAAATCAGTGCTTTGGAGCTATTAAAAAAAAGCACAGATTAGATCTGTAGTTCCCTTGCAGCAGAACATGACCCAACACCTTAAAAATCAAACCTTGGTAATAATGTTAATATATAAAATATTAGTTTAAAAACTATAGAATGACCTTCTCAGCAGAAATGGAGTGTATACACTGGGGTCTATGACATACAGCATATCTGAAGGCAAGTTCACAGAATGCTGAAAGGCTCACTGCACATTTTCTATGGCAAGGAAATACTGCAGCTTTAAAATAAGCTGCACAATACTCATCTCTATCTCTTTCACATGAAAGTGTGTAAAAAGCAAATCAGCAAATAAACTCTAAAATAGATTTATACCAAAATCCTCTTTTTTACATTGAGTTTACAGCTTCTATCCATTTGCCTGTACTATTTCTGGAGTTTCCTTCAAGAAAAGTCAAAGTTGCATTTTTGGGCCATGAACAAGTTCACGATACAATGTACTGGCAAGACAGAACTTTTGCATACTAACGAGATTCACTCCTTGTAGCTTTTTTTGTGTTTGTAAAGACAGTTTTTCTTGTGGGACAGGAGGGAGGTCAGATGTCGATGCCCTTGACAAGAGATGCCTCCAGAGTGATGTTGAACTCCTGCAAGGTCTGCAGCACCCGAATCAAAGAATTCACCAGCGTGTGATCCTTAATCAGGGCTATGTCCTCATACATCTGGGCTGTAATGGGGCAGTCTGCAAGCAGGGCGATCCAGTGGTGCAAAAGGTGGTCTCTGACAAGGTGCCAGTGGGCAGTTTGGGAATAAAAATAAAGTCAAGTTAATTTCACATCTGCACAGACCTAATTTTTATTTGTTGCTTTTAAGCAGACCTACCGTGTTCTCCACTTAGGAGACTGTCTCACATGCAGCACCTTTTTCATTTCACTAAAATATCAATAGCAACAACAATAAAGAAGTTTATACCTGGCTCCAAGACACACCAGCATCTGAAACTTGCCATCCTTCCCAATGTTTCTAGGGGTGTTGTTGATAGCAGTGATAAAGCGACAGAAATTCCTGGCCCTTGTCTGCCAGTTCTCTTCTGGGACCATCTCGTTCTGCTCAAGGGTCTCGTAGTATGTTTGTGCTTTTTCTTAGAAAAATGGTGGGAGATAATGAAGTTTCATCAGTGCATTTAGGAGAGAATTAAAATTGAAAGGCCTAGGATCAAAGCTCACCCAAGAGTTTCCTGAATCATTACTTTTAGGCACTGTTTTTTTCTGTTTGATTCAGACATGTGTTCCCACTGTATAAAACTGGGATTCCACTTCCTTCCCTCTGAACAATGCTGAAGAGGTTCACCTATCTACTGAATCTGAGTGCAATAAAATTATCATATAAGGGGAACAGTTATGTTAAAGTACCTACTCAAAATACAGAAACATTATTTTAAAACATTCCTTTTGTAAAATGTGTTTGTGAACTCAGTTGATTTATTTAGCTTTGTGTCAAGGGATATAGGCCATTGTGAGAAAAATGCATGCTCATAACCCCTTTATTACATGTCCACTACATACCAACAGCCCTAGATCCATCTGTTGTTCTCTGAAAGACAATCCAACCTCTTACAAGTGTGATTCCTTGCTTCCACTGTGCTCAGTTAAGAACAAGGTTACCCTAGGTCAATTCACCACCCTACTCATGTACCTCTTCCTCAGTAAGACAGTTTGTTTTACACTGTTACTACTACAAGGACAAAGCCCAGTTACTGCATTAAGGACAGAGTCAGCTTTGGCAGAAGACAGAGCCTCTCTCTCGTAACAGTATGAACAGGTAGGAGCTCTCATGGCAGTTCAGCTGCTGAGATACCACCAAGAAGTCTGCTCTTCACACCAGCTGAGACACAACAGCAGTGATAAGGAACACAGTTGGATGCATTTCAAAGATACAAGCAGGCTCTGGGATGCCATCCTCCCACTTACCTAAAAAATCCCAAATGAAGACGTTCTTGAAGAGTCTCGGTGATTTAAATCCGTGCTGGAACACTTGCTCAAGAGCTGAAACAAGCCCACTTTCTCCACACAGCAGCAGGGTCAGGCTGCCTCTCTGCCAGCACACACAGAAACCACATACACTCATCACCTCACTTGGGACTCTGGGACACAAGTGTCCCATTAAGTTTTTAAATAAACAGATGCCTAAAGTTTAAATCTGCTGTCAAACAGTGACCCCAGACAGGATGGCCCAGTTTCCACAAGTCCTGAGTATTCAAAAGTGGATTTGACTTATCTAAGAACGAGGCTGAGAAAAGCATTCTCAGGGCCTTGTCATCATCATCAAACAAAGCCTTGAACAGGCCAAGATAATGAGCAGGTTTTTGGTTTTTTTTACTTAAAACAATGATCCCTACAGAAAATTAGGAAAATATTTTCCTCTTTTTTAAGTTAGAGAACACAGATCCAGTGTAGCAGATGCCTCTGCTTATCAACAAAAACAAAATTTAATGCTTAGTAAAAAATGAAGCCCACCTTCTGCACATGATGGTAAATTCCATTTTGCAAAACCAGTGCACAACCACTTGAGACTATTACCAATTGTATCACCGACTAGAATTACACTGGATATGAATCTGTGTCCTAGAGAGCAAAACCAGCACAATCTGTCATGCCATAATGAATTTAGAAGAGAGGTGCTGTAGGAATGGAAGGACCTATCTGTAAAAAATTCCTGACTGTCAAGAGTCATCCACACAGCCAGCACTGCTCTACATCTCTCTGGTTCATCAGGGCTAGACAGGGGCACATTACTTAGGTTTGTTTCAGAAAATCACTGCTGTGTCAGCTAATAACATGTGTAATGCAAAAGAGTCTTTAAAAGCACTTCTGCTTCACTTGCTTGGGGGATGTGGGTGTTCTCAAGGTGGCCTTTATTTCTTTCCTTTTTTTTTTAAGTGGTCCATGGATTTTCACATTTTAAGTAGCAAAGATAATGCAAAACAGTCATTAGAAACCCACTTAGAACTCAATGCAGATGTATAATGTCAGTTAATTCAGAACAAACTAAACAGGAAGCAGTGTTGTAGACAGTCTATGGGTGAAATCCTTGGCAGAATTTGACTAATAACAAAATTTCCAACACCAGAGTGTTTACATTTAACAGAATGCTCCAGTTAGCAGCAAAACAGAAGTATCTGAGGCTGTACCATCTCTGTGCTGCAGTCTCACTGTCTCATTTTTGCTTCACTTCAGGAATTCTCAAGCACATGGCTGTTCACTCAGTTTAATTATTCCTGCTATATACTGTCTCATGCTTACTACACAGTTTTAGGACAGGAGTGCCATTACACTGAAAATAACCCCTCACCTCCTTCTCTGGCTTGTGGAAATGCTTGACAATACCATTAACAGCTTCACCAATAGCTTCTTGTATCTGACCAGTATTTAACTCTGCAAAACACAAAAACATATCCAGTTACAGCTTCAGAAATTGTACCTGTGTGTGAGGGTTATGGCACAGCACAAAGCACAGCAGAGGAGCACAGTATAACTCGTTCTGTTAGGGAAACAGTGCTGGGCTGTGGATAATGGAAACCCAACTCTACTTTTATTTATTGTTGAGGAGGTGGGAATGGAGATGGTTTGGCTTTATATTGAAGCTAATATTGTGGCGTTTCAAAATACCAACACTGGAAAGGGTTTTTGCATATTATGTGAGTTTTCCGACCAGGACCCAAAGCCAAGAAAAGGAGCTGTGCTTTGCTCAGGACTAACAAATCTGGGCATCCTGGAAATACTTCCTGTGGTAGTTTCACTGCAAATCCAAGTATGGTTAGGAACAAAATAACCACCTGATTTATCAGTAATAAGACAACCACAGAACACAGCAAACCAAGAGAAGTCTGTGAACAGAAACCACTAGCAAGATTCTTTATCCATGAAGGGCAGACAGAGAAAAGGCAGCACATTTCTTCCTTCCTCTATAGCATTCATTCCACACTTGCAGGACAATATGAAAAACACCACTGAACCAGGAGCACAGACACATTTGCCATCCTTTCAGATTTCAAAACTTAAGCAGACAGAACGGGATGCCCAGGGTTGTAATTTGGAAGGACAAGCAGGACACTGGGCTGAGTTTCACAGGTCCTCTCCAAACTCCAGTTGTGTTTGCAAGCCCTCAGGTGATGATGCAGAACAGGACAAGACAAGACAACCCCCAGCACTCACTTGGCTTATTGTTTGGTGAGATAGTGACAAATCTCCTGATCATGCTTGGAGACTGCTGCAGGGGAGGGGTTCGGCACTGCCGCTCGTCAGCCTCAGTGTGGGAAGTCAGCAACTCTCCCACCAGGATCCTCTCTAAGCTGCCATCATCCATGCCCTTCCCGAGCCACCTTCCACAGGGAAACCTAAGAACATCAAGGAGATAAATACATGGATCAATCCAGATCCAATTCCATGCCAGAGACTTTCAACTGCAGTTGCCTACAGCCCAAATCCTGCTAACAGTTATTAGAAAGACTTCATTCATCCAGGAACAAATAACAAAGTCTTGGCTTTAGCATTTGCCAGCAAAAGTGAAACAGCTTTTCAGTTCCAAGTTTGTGCTGAATATTGCAGTAGATGATCCATCCACAAAGCAATTCTTGCTTGAGTCCCGTATGTAGCATATGATTTGAGGAAAAATGGGTGAAAGGGGAAATCCTACTACACCACATAAAGGTGAAGAAATACACTGAACACACTACAGAGCAGGCCAGCTGCAAAATAACACCACAACCCAAACAAATGCTTAAATGCCAGAACACCAGTACTTCTAGTGAATAGGGGTATTAAATCAGACACTAGAAAGCACACATGCTCATTTGCTCATTATCACTTTCTCTGAACCAATGTTGATGGCAGTTTAATCAGCTTAATCGGAAAACTGAACAGCATCCAAAAATAGAATCTTTCCTCTTCATTTAATTACAAATGAACTGGCATGGAGAGCTGAGTGGACTTACCCACCAGTCTGACATCAACATGAGCCTGACAGTTGCTCTAAACAAAGGAGAGGGCACCAAACTATGCTGTATCTAACACAAATAAATTCATTTCTCACTGTAATTTTAGTTCTTTATTCTCCCCGTGTAAACATAGATTTCTAACACTCATTAGGCCTTGTGTTCCAGCTTGTGTCCAAAGGTGTCTTTGTAACACCTGGAGTACCCAGACCTAATATAAAATACCACCTATATTTGGTAAGTAGCAAGCTCTGACTTGCTGTTTGTTCCTTGGGCTCAGGGCAGATTATTTCTAAACTGCACAACAGTCAATTCACCCTCTCCACCAAAAGTCTGATATGAGACATGAACATCTGCAAACTGCAAACCCTGTTTGAATTCATAAGAAACACAATTTGTTTAATGCCAGGAGCCAAACGATCTTTCTCTGCCTTCAGGTTGAGGCAACTGTAGACACAGAGTCCCAGGAGATCAGACCTTTCTAATCAAACAAGCCCTACTGTGCCAGCTCCCTGCAGAAATTCTACTTACCCCACATGAAATGTCAGGATGATACTTACTTGTAAGTATGCCCTGTTATTTCATTTCTGACCATAACATATTCCACAAGCCACTTGGCATACAGCCCTGAATTATCATGTCCTATTTGCACTGTGGTCAGTTTTCCCAGGTTCTGGCACTGCAAATTAAACAAAAAGTTTGTCAGAGGAAACTGAAAGAAAGCAGTATGTTTGGGGAAGAAACCATTAGGGAATGCGCTCAGACAAACTCAGAAATGTGGTTCCTGTTTCTGACTGCATGATTGGTTCTGGCCTTTTTAGTGGTAGGCTGCTTTACTTGTTTTAGTTTGCTTGCTTGTTTTGTTAAATACTGTTTTGATCTGCACAGAGCACATCAGCTAAACTAGATTTTTCAATTCAATTTTACCCAATGCACACAACATACATGCAGAAATCAGAGCAGAATCACTTCTTTGTTTTCCAACAGAAGAGGATACGACACCTCCCACAGTTGTAACATAAAGACAGTCTTGTCTATCCCTTGCACTAAGGAATTGTCAGTCATTTTGTTCTGCATGGTATTAAATATAGGTTAAGTGTGCTATGCACAGGCACAAAATATCTGTGAATAACCACAAAGATAGAAAATATATGGCAAGGTGGTACAGCAAGGAGAGAATTTAAAACTGAACAAACAGAACACCCAAATTGGGTATCAAGCAACACAAACCTCAAAAGTCATTTCCAATATATTCCTGGGAATCTGCAGGACTCCTGTTTCACCCAGTTCTCCCGAAATACAGATCCAAGGATTGGCTGTGAACATTGAGCCACCGAGTTTCTTGCTGGGAACAATCAATATATGGTATGGTATCACTGCAAACACAAAGGAAAGAACACTTCAAAAATGAAGAAGGATAATTATATAACCTCTTTAGTCAAGAGAGGGGCAAAAGATAAGTCACAAAACAGCACTGCAGTACCATGAAATGTTAAAAGAACATCAGAGATCTTATTTAATCATGCTGACACTTGCACACTAAGCACTGACTGACAATGGGGAAGTGTACACATATACAGCAGCCACTGAGAAGCAGAGCTGACAGCAGAACAGTGTCAAATGAAGACAGAAATTTTGATGGAATAATGCTATATTATGAGTGTAATCCCTTTTTGTTTACCAACCTCACAACATGGCATGAAGATGGTTACTTATTCTCAGCTTAGTGTCAAGAAAATAAAGACATGATATTCCTGAATCCAGGACTGCACTGTAGCTCAGCCACTGCATAACTCCCCCCAGGTCCCACTAACTGCAGCCTTTCTTTACAGGCATGGATGGCAGCAGCATTCACTACCATGGCTGAACATGAAAATACAGTGAAATACAGTATAATGTTCCAAATTTCTATGTGCCATGTCACTCTTAGTTATGCCAACTTTAGGACTTACCGATTTCTTAAAATATGCTATTTTTCCCCTTCTATAGAGCACCACACATATGCTCAAATGCTTTCTGGTCCCCTGGTTTACCTGTGAGTAATTCCATGCAGTATCACCTGAGCTGCAGTCCCTCCTCTGACTCTCGAGGCATATGCTCTTCCACCACCCAGCATCTCCTGCACAGCCCTCTGATAACCAACCTTTTATAAAAAAATCCAATTCTCTGAATGGCCACTGTGTTTCTTGGCTTTCTGCCCTTCTTTCATAGTACATAAACAGATTACAGTCAGGGCTTTTCAGCTGAGGTGTTTAATGCATTTCTCCTTCAGCATCTCCTCAGCAGTCAGTGCCCTCGAGAAAGCATTTGGTGGTTGGATTTTCTTAAAAGCCCAATGCTCGTGGCATTTAAGAATGCCTTTTTATTTTCTGTGCTGGTAGTCCTAAAGTAAGTGACAATGTAACTGCATCCAGCAGACCAGATTTTCACATTATCCAGAACTTGCCTGCAAGACCAATAGCTATTTTGCTTGGATGTCTGTTTGCTTTGCCTTTCAAACACACAAGTATGAATCACCACACACCAGCAAGGGTAGTCCTTTCACATATCCCACCCCTAATTTTATAAGCCTTGCTAAAGTCTTTATTTTGCCTTCCCAGTGAGGTCCTGAGGCAGCAAGCACACAGATCTTTGAGAGTTCTGTAACACAGTTAAGCATCAACAACAGCTTTGAAGTTTCTCTACAGCATCTTTTTAACAACTAGAAGAAAAAAAAAATATATGTTGAGGAGCTCTGATGCAGCCCTCAATGGGCATTTCATTGTTATCCCAAACCCAGAGACATGCAACAAAGTAGCCTGAGCACAAAATAGGAAAGGTTTGTTCTCTTTTAATTCTCAGCATATATTAATGTTCTTACCTTGATAGTGAACAACACATACTGTGCTTATTTAGTATCAGGCAAACAAGCCCACTACAAAAATTTTAACTGAGAACTCACCCCAAAATAAAATTATTAGAGCTATGTATTTTACTAAGCTAGAAACAAAAGTGACAGAGAGAGAAATCCCTGCCCACCAGAGAAGATCATGGAAACAACAATACAGCACACACAGATGGATCCCAGGGAAAAAAAAAAGCACAACAATTACATTAGGACATGTTGCTCAGAGCTGTTTAGAATTTTGGACAAGGACTCAACCAACTCTGGAAATCAGAGTTGCAGGGAAAGAAAATACTTACAGATTGTTGTGAAAACATTGGTAAAGCAAAAGTAATCAACAGCATTGAATGACAGGAGATGATACAAGAATTGTTCTTTCTCATCATCGCAGCGGAGGAACGCGTAACGCTTGTAGAGTTTTCTGACAAAGCAAAACACATAATCTGTCACAGTAACAAGATGCTTTCAGTGAAATGTTTTCTACCGTTCAAATTTATTAGGTACACTGTGAATAATGGGCAAGCAATTTCAAATGAGAAGTGGTACCAGGAGAGTCAAGAGTTTGCAGTGTGCCAAGATGCACTAATTCTCTGCAAGGCTCCAAGGTGAATCACTCCAAGGTGAATCAGTCCAATTCTCATTATATTCCACCCATCAAATGTAACATTTGGTCTAAGGGTCTTCACCCACCCAAAAACACTCCACAATGGAAAAAGGAATTTTGCATGTTCTTGAAAAATTCTGACTTTTTTTGACCATGTAAAATGACAGAACTGAAGTAAAGACACTTCTCCTAAGTTACTTCTGAGCAGAGGGTGCCATGGGAGAGTTCTCCAGCACATGATGTATGACAGAAGATTGTTCTCAAAGGACATAAGGCAAAAACTGGGGTTATCTGCTTGTATTTGGCTGTAGCTGATCACCTAGGCCTACAACAACCTGCACATTAATCCAGGGAATAGTTTCAGTGTTAATAGTACACAGCTCCTGACATAACCAAAATGATAGGCATGCAAAGGGGGCAACCAATAAATAATACAAGTGTTGGCAATAATCATGAAAGAAGAGTATGTCAAATTACATCAAAATCCAACTGATGCTGCAGGAATATCTAAACCCTCAAGAATGCAGGTATTAGGTATTAGAAATGCTGACACAGTCATGGACAGGCTGTTCCTGCCAGGAGGGCATCCTGACAACTCTCCTCAATTTCAGGTATCAATTTACAAAAAAGTCAGCAAGTTGCAAGACAGAAACTTGCAAAACAAATCAAAAATAATCAACATACAGGCATGTTCTGACATAACAAACCTAACACTAGAGACTGACAGGAAATGTTCAATGCAAATAGAGAGACTGAACCTTAAATTAACCTAACCTGCCTGTAGCCACAAGAGTGGCAAAGCCACAAAAGTCTCACAGGTGCCCATGTCTGTGTTTCATTTGCACAGTCTAAACCACATGTCTGACAGCCTGTCAAGGTATGTGCTGTCCTGTCTCTTCAAACAGTAAGGTTTCTGTTTCCCTGGACACATTAAGGTCTTGGGACAGTGAAGCCATGTGATTTCTCCCTGTTCCCTCTGAAGACTAGAAAGAAACCAAATATGTTACATTTTCCTTATATTTGTTAACAAAGGTCAAGTAAAGAGAATGGGATAATTAAAATAGCTAACAGTTGCTTCAAAAAAGAACAACACACTATCTTGTTAACTGTAAAATGGCAGAAGTTGCACTACTACTTTTAATACCTCACTGAAGTCAACTCTGCTTCCTCTAAAAACAAGGGGGGCACACTTTCAAACCATACTGCCTAGTACAGCTCTCTAAGTAGGATATCTAAACCTACAGCACAAAGCACACGAGATTACAGAGAACTGATGTCATCCTGTGTAAGGTGCTCCTTTGTCATTTTCATTTTAAACATCCTTCTGCTACAGTCTCCCTCTGTTCCAGAGAATCAGAATCTGCCTGATAGATGAAGAACACACTGGCCAATGTTAAAAGAGGTCTTTTCCTTCTCTTTTGTGGACGTATATGGAGTGTGGTGGTGTGTGGAAAGTACTCTCATCACAGCATTTGCTCTGAATGGGACAAGCACTGCTAAATTTAACCTGATCCAAACTGTTGACTTGACTGGAGAGGCTTAGCCTTAATTTGGAGATACAGGTAGATTTATTAGCTGTCCTGACTCTGCCCTTCAGCTTTTCCTTATTCACTGAAGGCCACAGCTTCACTGGAAACTCCAACATAATACAAAACAAGGCAAATCTCAAATAATTAGCTGCTGGGATTCAGGGGGATTGGGAAAGAAATTCCTTGGAAGATGGTGAGTAGAAGGAGAGCAAAGGAAGAGCAGAGAGCATAAATTAAGCTGTCTACTGAAAGAAGTCTTCAATTAAAGCTAATGACAATTACTATGGCTTTAATTTCCACACAGTAAACACTGCATATGACTATTCTGAAAGCAATTCACCTTATGTTGTTAAGGAGGCTATAAATGTAAAAATGCATGTGAAGAACCCCAGCATTGAATCTTAATTCCCAAGCAGCTCACGCACTTGGAAGGCCAGTTTGTTCCATGCCTTCTGCACATGGCTAAGCAGATGCAAAAATGGGCACACATGGATTTTTGAAACCAAACAAATATATAGATTTTAATATTTTTAAAAGCTTCGCCCAAGGTAAACCATCTTACTTTGTGAGTTCATGATCTGAAAGCAACTGTTTCAGATGCCTAGAAAGCAACTTCTTTTCCATAGAGAGGCGAACCCAGGCTCTGGCCTTGCCAACATCTGTTTTGATCTCACTTATATTCTGGATATGCCTGAAAGAAAAGAAAAGAAAAAGACATGCTTGGTTTTGTCAAAGCATGACAGTTCTTTTGAACCAAGCTTGGCTGAAATTTTCCAAAGAACACAAAATACCACAAATTATAGGAAAAAGAAACATAATCACCTCAATAACAAAATCCCTGCAATAAAAAATAATAAATAAATAATAAATAATAAATTAATAATAAAACCATGAAAAATCCCTGCAATCTAGCCCAAAGAAAATAAGAACCTCAAAAGGAAATATCTGCAATGCAGTGTCCTATTTACAAAATTCTAAACCAGGCCCATTCTCACATGATTTAGGACTTGTTCTGGACCTTATCGCTGCAATATTTATGGCTGAATGCTTTAGAAAATTAAATACTGTCTTTGCATGCTCAGTAGAAGCTTTTCTTGCACACAAGACACAAATGGAATATTTTTCTAAGGCAAGCAAATCCTCAATTCACTCCTCCCTACTGAAAAAAAGTGGATGCTGTAAAGAAGAAGAAGGAAAAGAAAATTCCTGTCAAGGTTCTTTCAGAAGTTCTGCATATTCCTTTTTCAGTGTACTGAAAAGAAGGCATTGGAGCAGAAGTTGTAGTTTTATTCACACTGCAGTACTGAATGTTAGATAAACTCATTCTTTAGCTCAATCAAGTTCTTTAAATTGCATTCTTCCCTGAAAACCGAAAGTGGTCTCAGAACTACCCAACCAACTCAGCCATGACTAGGAAAACACAAACACTACACCCACACCTCTGTGGAAATCAACCGATAAACAAAACATTAAAAATATGAGAACTCTGTCACGGTATTTCCATAAGTTAATAGCTCTGACAATATAAAACCTCCTCCAAGTATTAAACCTGTCTCTGTAAAGGTCAATAAAAATGCTGAACTCTCCACTTCAAAATAGCTCAACAGCCCGCAGCCCCCTCCTGCTGCATGAAACACAGGCTTTTCTGGATGGTGCACAGTAGACACAGAAACAAATGTGCAAATCTCAGGGGGTTTCTGGGTTGTTTAACACTTCAAACTCACCTCATATCCTGTATAAGAGAGATTCTGAGAGGTGACATGGCTGGACTTGTATCAGACTTTCGTCTTTCTGACTCAAGAAGTATTCCTAGATTCAGAAGAAAACAATTTCTGGTTAGCAGAAATCCATCTAAAGATTCTAAAATCAACACAAAAAAGGTGAACTATGGCCAACTTGCACTCCTGTATTACTGGTGACCCTGTGAAGGTAGTGTGGTGTACTTCCACTCCAAATGTCATGAAAATCTAACATGCTACACAGATGGTTCTACAGATCAGCACACACTGAGCACCAACACATTACTGAGCTTAGATTCAGCTGAAATTGGTATGACACCAAATGGCTTAAGACATATAGTAATCAAGTATTGTTTTCTAAAGACTTCCCTGTTTTCTTGCTGTGCAGTAACCCTGACTGGCACTGCTGACACCAGAGAACAGTGTTAAATATGTTGTACTCAGTACACCATACATTCTGTGCTTACTGAGCTATTACTGTGCACACTCCTGCAGCACCACTACTTTTTAAATACCACAGTTTGGGGTTTTCAAGCAATATTATTACTCTTAACTTTCAAATTCTGCTCCAGACTTAAGTTCTATGTTGAATACAATCTCTGACCTCAGTCCCAAGTTAGAAAGCATAGAACTGATTGTGACTTATTCTGATATACAAAACCACTATGAACTAAGGGACATTCAGGAGACCTTAAAATTCCCAAATCTATGATTTTGACTGCTTACAGGATCTTGTGCACATTACTAATGCTCAAATCTTGGCTTACAGCATCTTTAAATAAAAAATAAAAGGCACTCGCTGCCTCCCCCAAACCTATTGCTCTCTCCAAATTTACATCCTATGCCCCAACTGGCACAAGAAGTGATGTTTAAAAATTACATTAATAATCCTAGAAACATATCATCAGTGGATCTTATGTGCAATATTGCTTCTACTTCAACGCTTGATGCAACAAAAATTAAAATATGTTTCTTCAGTTCAAGTTGTTGTTTTGAACAATAAGCCTCCTGTTCAGTTGTTTTTCAAGCCATAATGTAGAACTTCAGTATGTACAGCACAATTTTATGTGCTTATACTTGTTTTCCACCCCCACCCATAAGACCATTTGCTCTGCCAGTCATGCAGGGCCTGTGTGTCACATGGAGGATGATGTATCACAGTAATCAATTTTAAAGCCTATCTCTGAAGCACAAGCTATTTCTGGTTTCTGAATACCATGGTAGTCAGATCCCAGACCCAAACAAGTGGGCTCAGTACAAAATTATTTATTTTTCATAAAATATATTGAGACAACACACCAGGTCCATATTAAACCTGTAGCAGCCATAACACTTGATTCAGTTATATTGAAGGAAGGGTATTTCCAAGGGGAAAAAAAGCTCTTACTCACAGCTTTTAATCATCTCTTCCAGCAGATGCCAACTTACCTGATGTACTGAAGCTGCCTGATGTAGTTCTTCTTTGTCTGTTTTCTAGGTAATGTAACAGATGAGACCACAAAGCAGACTTTCCCTAAAATTAAAAAATATTAGTTAAAGAAATCACTATTAGCTGAAATTACAAAAAAAACCCAAAGTTTAAAACATCATTGAAAGTATCAGCCATGACTGATAAAAAAACCCAAACTTGCTTTAAAGATGTTTTTCCCTATAAACTCAATAGTAAAAACCAAAAATAAGATGCAAGTTGGAGGTGCTTGGGAGCTGTAAAGAGGCTGAGAAGGAAAAGCAAGAGTCAGACTACTGGGATCTAATGATTCTGGTAACAGGAAAAAGTCAATGGAACCTCTTCCCTCTTAGGTCATTACCATGACAAGAAAACATACAAAGGCTTGTAAAACTCTCTGTGCACGTGGAGTTTTAAATCTGAGGCTGACTTGTCCTGTGGGTCTCTCCCTGCCAGCCTCTCCAGCAGTGAAATGAGAAGAGACACAGAGCCAGCCTGAGCCAGACACACCCAGCCAAGTCCTGCTCTCCTCAGGGTAATTCAGGGCTATTGATAAATCCTGCCCATTTTTAGAATCTCAAAAGATTCCCCTCAATTTCACCAGGCAAAGCACCTGGATAATCACAAACACAGTAAGATATCACAAACACAATAAGATATCCCAAAATATAAGCAGGACAGTGAAAGCTTACCAGCAAAAATATCCCAGTTCTACACACTGTAACCAACTTTAAAGTTGGAATTTGGGATGTAATATTTAGGCCAAGATAAATCCATCAAATGATGTTAAAAGGTGCACCTTGCTCATTATGTTGCTTTCTTAAACCCCTGGTGGCTTAAAGCAGGGAGTGAGAAAATCTTTCACTGGGGAACTGTAAAGATTCTTGGATTCATCATAAAATATTTCACATAATAAACCAAAAGCTTGCAAACCTGCAGAAAGGCAGCAGCAAGCAAACAGAGGCTCTGCAGCACATCAATTGGAATTACTTACAGATAATTAGTATTACTTATCTTCCTAAATTACTGTATTAATCTGAAATCCCAGTAAAGATCTAGCAATTCTGCATTTCAGAAAAGCTGTCATATTATAAGGCCATATATTTATTTACAGCTTTGTGCAGAAAGAAACCACGTAAAGCAATAGCTGTCAATTGTGCACTATCAATTTTGTTTAAAATTATCAAAGTTCCATCCCAGAAGTGCAGTAATGATGGCACATCTTTAAATTTTTTTTAAACTACATTTTAAAATCTCTAACCATTCCCATCCTATAGCTCCCTACAGCTGACATAAAGAACTATTGACCAAAAGGAATTATTCCATAAGTGGCACACCTCCAGAAAAATAAATCCTAGAGTGTCTGTAACATCTTTGCTGACAGAAATCTGTTAAAAATATGCATTCAGTGGTAAGGATATTAAAAGAATCCATTGTGTCTTGTGTGTACCTGACAGATCCAACATGGAAATCCAAAACTGCAAGTATTATTATAAACAGATAAAAAAGAGCATGAAAATATCACCCAGCAGAGAGTTACATCCAAAACTGTGTTTTCTCCCAATAAACACACACATGCACACACAGTCTAGAATTCAGCAACCAGCTGCCATGGCAAGGAGAACTGCAACAGATCACAGAAAGCAGCAACAAAGGATCCTGCAGCAAACTGATGTCAACAACCATGATGAATGTGAGAACTCATGCAGTGTCTGCCTGCTCCTTCAGCACCGTGGACCTCTCCTTTAACTTCACCAAATTGCAATGATGATGCAAGCTGGATCAATAAGGGGAAGGAAAGCCTAAGGAAAGCAGTGGGACAGAGAATGGGCAAGGGAATAACCAAGGCCTTCTGACAGTCCAGACTACTTCAGCCATTAGATCCTACATCACAAGTCCCCTGCATTGCTTGGGACAACGGAAGGCATGGATTCCCTCTGCATGTGGAAAAATCAGGAGGTAGCTAATGTAGGACTACTGGGGTTCATCAGCAGGGAAGAGGTAAAAGCAGGGATTGGTGGAAGGAAAGCCATCCTCATTACTATAGTCTGTTGAGAAAGAAAGGTCTTCCTTGGCTCATTATTGAAAAATAAAATCAAATCGATGTATGAAACAGCAGGCTTTTGCATATTTCATAAAGGCCAGAGCACACAGAGAACTGGTGGTGCTTTTTTACTTTTTCTTTTTTTAAACTCTGGATCATACTATGAGATGCACTGCACTTCCTCCATCAGGCCTCTATTCTATTCCACCACTCTATTTATTCCACCATTCAGCACTGTTTGCCAACATCTGCAATCAATCCAAAGCATTAACCTTATGAAGGGTTGGCCGTCTGGTGGTCTGAAAGGCCCAAATCTGGGTTGAAGAAGAGTAAACTGATGCTCTGTCTTCTAAGACGAAAGCAGTACAGCTTCTATCCTAAGTGATATACAAGAGGGAAGGGAGAGAATCACATGATAAATCTTCACACAGAAAACTGTTGTACAGTTTGAAGGAGAGCAGAGTTAAACACTGGTGTTTGGGTGCTGGGAAGAGAGATACTGGATTACAGTCATCTAGATTATGAGCATATATTCTCTTAAAAAAAAAGAAAAAGAGGAAGTCATAATTGCTACTCCTTCATATAAGGGAAGAGTAAAGTTGGTAAAGTTGGTAAAACATTCCGTCTTGTCCCACAAGTGACTCCAAATACAAGAGCAAAACAATTATTGATTTCATACAAAACCCCAACACCTCTAGCTAGTGTTCTTGTAACCATAATTTAAGTACCCCTACATCACTCAAGAAGAACCCAAATAGCAAGACTGTTACTTTGAAAAGCTAAATTACCCTTCAGGAAAACAATTCCCCCATCCCACTGAGAGCACCTTTAGGATATGCTGCCTTGTAGCCTGTGCAACCTCAAATTAACAAAAATACTAAGAACGCATCAATAGGGATTTTTTTACCATTCTATTACAAAAAATACCAACCAAAACCCACCAAACCAAACAAAAACCCCGGGTTAAATGGAGAGTCTTCCAAGAAGTCATCTGTGGAACACATCTACAGGTACACTTGCACATATCCCACAACATGGACACAGATGGGGGGTAGGAACTGACATCAAAAAGACTGGGGGACACACAAGTATTTTAACACATTTACATCCACACTAAAGGTGCCCTCTGAAAGCAGAGAGAGAGGAAAAAACAAAACACAACTTTAGGAAAAGTGTGCTCTGCAATGTATAGGAATATTTATTCCTCACCTGTTTGACTTGCAGACCGTGGCTCCATATTCTTTCCAAAAGGTCACACAGACTGGCTATCAGGGTGTTCTCTTCCACTCCTGTGATATTCACTTCGCCATGACCAAGCTCCACAGCTTCTCGACCCATTTTCTCAACCAACATCCTCTTAGTCTCAAAAAGGATAAGGCAAAAGAGAGGTAAATCTCTCCCAGAAATTTCCAAGATCACTTAACACTTTTTAAACGACCAATGAGGAAGCACATGATAAACTTTTGGCAGAATAACTGGCTGTGTGTGTGTATATATATATATATATTTCTGGCGTTAGTGCAGAACTGCCCTTCTTTTATCCCTGGTTTTCAAGCCAGGACAGCATCAGCGCTGATCTTCTGTTTTTCTAAAAATGGTTTGCAAACAGGCACATCATCCTCCACAGAGTAACCCCAACAAAGGGAACAGCAGGTCACACATTAACAAGCTGGATGAACAGCAGCAAGGCCACAAAACAGATCTTGGGTAGTTTTGAAGCCTGGTGAGTACTGGATGCACTCTCCAAGAGCAGGACACATCCTCCTCCCAGGGGAGGTGAATACACCTAAGAGTTTCCAAGTAGCACGGGTACGTCATTCCTGGGAGACGCTGTTTTGCCAGAAGGGCATTTGGATTAAACCAAACCCATTCTGGAGTGCACCTCTTGAGCTTCCCCATGAGCCACATTCTACTAAACTGTGCACAATTTCATACTGGCCAACAAAGCTTTCACCAGCTCTCGAAGTACAGCTTTCTAGTCACAATATTTTCTTTCATCTTACAGCCAAGCGGAGCAAAAAAATGGTGAGGGAATCAGTTCCACTCATCTCTTACAGATTTTTTTCATCTTTGTTCCTATTCTAGACTCACTTTCTAATGAGGAATACTTCCTTAAGCAACTCTGCACAGTCTTGATAGAGATTAAGAAGTCCAAGTTAGGCCCTAGCTGCTTCTCCCCCTCATTCCCTCTGGCAATTTCTCACTCACTGTCACAGAGTCAAGTCTATCTTAAAAAAATTTCATCATCTATTAAGGGATGGGGATCATTTGGACAGTTCCATAAAGTGAAATCAGAAAATAGAGTTTTATGAAAAGTGGTGTATAATTACTATGGTACCTCCACTGATTCTAGCCACTATTTCATAATTATTCTCTTCGCTGTATTTTTATAAACATTAACATTTACTTCAGATTAATATGTTGTCAAATATATATTGGTGAAGCATGTCTACAAATTAATGCCAAATTTCCTTTTTAAGTGCTTAAAAACTTACACCTCAGAAATGTAGTTCTGAGAAAAGCTCCTGTATTTTCACCAAAAGCCTCTCTTTTGGACTCTTCACTCTTGTTGTAATAGTACTGTCTCATTAGTTATAACTGAAATGTGCTATAATAGACTTGGGCAGCAGGATGGTAAAGACCCTTCAGAATATTCAATCTCTATCATAAATCTGCTTGATAAAGCCTCTGCTCCTTGCAGAATTTCTGAATACATTATCTCTTCATTAATTTCTCACCAGCATGAAAAAATCCTTATAGAGATAAAGCAGAAACAGATGGCAGAAAAGTGGGGAGATTTGAACATACTGGATAGAAAATGGTCCAGAAAGAATGGATATGAGGTGCAGGAGAGCAGAATTCTTCTCTGTATTACCTTATTTCGGCATTCCTTCAACAAGCCTTCCACAAACTTCCAGTTTGTTTGTGCAATTACTGATGGAGAGAGGTTAGAGAGTTTGGGCTGCCGAATGGTGCTGCCCAGATTCCTGGCTTCTTGGATGTATTTCTGGATTGGGGGAGAAAATGAACAGACACAGACAAAAGTGCAAGTGAGACTACTTGGCTGACAGAAAAAGGTAAAGTTATCTTTAGAACTCACACCTCTGGAGTGAGGAGGAAAGGATCACATCCTCTTTCAGAAAAGGCCCCTTTTTTTATCCAGTATTATTTAGGGCTGAGACACTTAAACTACTATTTCACCAGAGGTTAAATCCCCATTTATATTGTCTATACAGCAATAGAACACACTTGCCGAATTACAAAAACACAATACAAACTGACAAGGATATTCAGATGCATAGAAATTCAATTAATCCCTGCACCACTGCCAATTGTCTTTTTTTTTAATGAAAATTTGCAAAAACTACCCAGACCAAGACTATTCAAGTGGCAGACTGGTCTATGTGGGGACCATAAGAAAACTCTGCTCTTTCAGGAAGCAGCTGCAAAATGCAAATGATAGCGACATCTCTCAGCTGTGAACCAGCTGCATTTTTGAGAAAAATCATTTCCTGAACCCACTCTACTCGAAAGAGCTCTTCTGCTCATATTACTGCCATCAAGGAGTTGTCTTTAATTTCACCCCAGAGACAAGAGTGATATGACAAATATTATGGAAGTCAGGTGATCACAGGTTGGTTGGGGCACAGCTAACTGAGAATTAGTGATAGAAAGAAAGTCCTGAACAGGCACTGATGGAATACTCAGGATTGGTACATATATCAAATTAACAGGAAATCTCTCTAGCTTACATGGAAATAATGACCAACTGAAATGTCGGTGAATGCCAAACACAACAAAGAGGGAAAACCCCACCTTCTCCACTGGCCTGGCACTAAAGAGACAATTTATACATTTAATTATGCATCTTTATCCAGAACTATGATTACAGTCATATTGTGCACTGGACATACCAGATAATGCTCTGACACAGATTTTATAGAGGGCATGAAGGGCCAATCATGCTGGTCCCAGTCTAAACATAACTGCAACTGAAGCTCTGACATGGAAAAGTCCAGGTGCTGGCAGGATAAGTTGGTAGCAAAAAGCCAAGCAGATGTAAAGTGAAAGTGGTAAGCACATATGAAGTAATAAAAGCAAGCATGCAAAACAGAAAAGGAAAAGAGTGAAGACATAATACAATGCAGAACTCCCAAGCATTCAACATAAACATAAGTTCGTAAGTAATGAATCTGAAAGGAAAAAAGAAAAGATGGTATTAAATCAGTGGATTGGTGTAAATTCTGCCCTCCACTGGCACAAATGTTTGCAAGTAAAAAGTCTCAATTGCACAGATTTTTGTTGGCTGCCACAAAGCTTCAATTTGCTTGAAACTCCCAATGCTGCAGTTTGACACCTCCTGCTCAGCCTGACCCCCAGTGTTCATCTCAGATGAGCTCCCGCCCCACTCTCAAATTTACTGTGGAAGTCTGAGGTTCACCCAGAGGAGTCAATGTTCAATCACCATTATGTCACCAGAGGCACAGCATAAACCCCTGAAACGACAGCACCACTGCCACTGGCACTTGGTACCCCCAGCTGAGCATATATTTCAAAATATTTATTCCTCAGATATTATTTGCTTTTTGCGACAGAATAACTCTATAGGAAATGAACTTCTGAGGAATCAGTTAAAAAACAAAAAACAAAACACCCCAGAGACCAGAGGTAGATTTTTGCCTTTGTAATTAGCTCAGAAGTTTACATGTTTTAACAATTGTGTTGTTTAGCACAGTAATGAGGTTAGAAAACAACTATTCATTCCTGTTACATTTAAGTAAAAAGCACTTTAGAGTTATCTGAGCATATGGAACATGTCAAAGCCAGAAACTACTTGCAGAGGTTTTTATTATGCAGACATTTTTCTGTTACATGGTTATGGATGACAGAGATGACACTACAAACCAACAAAATTTTAACAAACCGGTAAGTAAATTCCAGGAATGAGTACACTGGGAAGGTAATTAAATCCACCACTACCTTTAAAGGAGGAACTGAACAAACATACTTGAGTTTCACAACACTATCCTAACAGACACACGAACTACTACTCTAAAATTCCGAATTAAGCTTTTCTAAGGATCTTTAACAAGGCAAGAGAATATTGTTTTCAATGAACAACGCATAAAGAAAAGCAAAACTCTGGGGTTAGTAAACAAACAAAAAGACTCTAATAGTTTAAGCCAGACTCTTTTTGGAATTACCCATAAATCAACACTTGGTGTAACAGTTTGCAGTCTGTACCATATGAATCAGAAACTGTTCTGTAATTAGTTCGCTTCACCCAGACCTTTCAAAACCACTTCATGACAAAGAAAAACTGTGTCAGCTGTAGGAGCAGTGGTGAGAGATGTTTATCAGTTCAGAAGGAGGGTAAATCAGCATCAGACTGTGCTGTGTAAAAACAGGTAGACAAACCTGACAGTATGGGTGGGCTTCACATTCTCACCTTAGCAATGAGGTTGCCTCTCACTTTGTCACCTTAAGACTTTTATTATGGTGTACAGAAGACACTGTGGCAATTCCAAAAGGCACTGCTCCTGATTTTAGGATTAAATTAATCCCTCTCTAGAGGCGCTTATCTTTACTCAGTCAAACACACAGAAGCAGCACAGAGTGGCTAAGTTATTAGAAATGGGAAATTGATGGCTGAAAACTATTAATTCCCCTCTTCCCACTCATCCCCTTTAAAAGAAAAAAACAAAACCATAACAACTTGAAATCATGTGATTATATTTTCAAAGAACTCTCCTCTATGTGGGATGAAATAATTTTGTCCTGAGAGGGGGGCAAAAATGACATAACTGTTATAATAAGAAAACTAAGTATTTCTGGTCTGCTACTTCATTTGTACTAAATACACTTCAGGGGGAGCAGACATGAACTGCAAGTAACTGTCTAGACATTTCATAAAGGTTGCAGGGTGTTTTTCAGGCCATTAGGAAAGAAAAAAAAAATCAGATCTCTAGAGCTGAGCAATTTTCACCTCTCTCTGGTCATTGTCCAGACGCAGGTGCTCCGTGTGCTGCTTCTGTCTGTCCTTCCGCCTCCACTGAGCAGGAGCATTCCTCTTTGTCCACCTACACGTGGGGGAATAACATCAGCCAAATGTCAGGAGTCAGGGCAAGGGCAGAGGCAATCAGATGTTTCCAGCTTATTCTATACTGAACATGCTGACATCAGTTACATCACCCAAAGTGCAGCTGCAAACACATACAAAGAATCTCTGGAATAGTGGGCAACCAAAATGCATTAGAATATTAGGTCACATACACTTGCTTTGGATTTTTCCTTTTCTTTTTTGACCACATAATTCCGGGGTCAATTTAAGCCTTGCCCTTCCTCCTTCAAGGTTTTTATAAGAAAATATCCTGAAATATTTGCTGGCTTCTACTTAAGATCAAATAAGGGCAGTACTTGTAAGTAACTCAAAGTACACAAACTACCATCTCAAACGTAAGAGGGCTTCAGTAAATTTGCTTCAAGAAGTCCAGATTTAAAAATGAAAAACAAAACAAAAAAAAAAGACATAGCAAAAAACCCACCCCACATCATTTGATCTGCTCTCACTGGAAAAAACAAACCCAAAACTGACTTTGATTTCTAACATCTCTGCTTTAGTGCCATTCTACAGATCTTGCCGAGACTCAGCGCCTGCTGCCTTCGCTTACTCACTTGTTGCTTGCTGGACCAGTGGATAAAACATCAGACTGAAGCTTAGGAAAAAATCCAAGCTCGTATTTCCCTTGTCCAATTTTCATGTCCAGCAAGTGTGGGTGAACTGCAGTGTGATCTATTTTTGCCAGCCTTAATTCAATAGATTTCTCTGAAAGAGTAAGAAAGTTAATTTTTTTAAGGTGTTTTAATGAGGCATGTATCTATAATCGCATATCTTCAATTAAAAGCAGATGTCGAATTGAAGAAAGAGGTGGAAGTTGCTTACTGATTTCAACAGGGACATTAGTACAAGAGTGTTTCTGACATCAAAGAATGCCACCAAAAGGAGAAAAATGTTTATCTTCTTAAGATCAGACATCTTTCACACACAGAGCATGCAGGAAAACATCTGAGTTCTATTTTACATTAATTTCATCTCGCATCTCAATATCACAGAAAACGTTTAGTCCTCTGTATAAGCTTTACATCTCTACAGTTTTAATCTATTCTTTTTATGTTTCAAAGAATGAATCATTACTTAATTTAATGTCTACAACAAACAGCACTGACCAGCTGCACTAATTGTCAAGCAAGTGCCTCATTGCCCTTACCAGCCTCATCAATGGTTGTGCACTTTTGGTACATAGATGTGCGCAGAGTCGGTGTCCTGACATTCAGCAGCCTGATTTTATCCACCCGGGAATCAAAAACTCTCAAAACAGGGTCTTTGTCATCTTCATCGTGGCACATTATTTTATTGTCAATAAAGGATGCAAACATTTGGGTCTCCAGGAATCTCGAGAGGAAAGGTAAGTAAGGTTCAGGCTGGTCAGACAAGAAAGAAGCCTAAGAGACAAGAAAAGGTAAGAGTGTTTGGGAGTCTGCAAAGAGAGACACACATCCACCAGAAGCACCAACTTTTCTGATCAAGGAGGCATGAGAGTGCTTTGGTGCCACTTAAATCCTGGTTTTATTACACACATCAATTCTACCCCCAAAACAGGCAGTTTGTATGAAATTTTCAGCATCAGGACAATCACCTACTGTACAGCACAATAACTGGTACACTGTGATTTTAGCAATTCCTTTATCTTCTAAAAATTTCAACAGGATCCCAGCAACCATCAGTACTTGAAGTATGAGTATTTGGTACTTCTGGCTGGGCTCACGGCTTGTGAAATTGATAGGAATCTTTTCATAGAACTTGGTGGCAATCAGATGAGTGTTTTAGCAGACAGTGCTGCAACATCACCTTCACCTACGTGAACTCTCCTGCTGACAAATACCTCCAGCAAAGAAGACAGTGCAAAAATTTTAAGAACTGGGTCTTATAGTTCTCTACAAAACAATTAGGAATACATTTGGTACACATGTACATAAGCATTATTTGGTGTCATGACTTAATTCATTAACATATCTGGCAATTCCTCTGGTTAAAAAAATCAAATAGTTTCCACTAGTAACATTCAATCTTAATGTGCAGGTTAGCCCTAAAGATAGGCTTTCCAAGCTATTTTTTTTAGAGCAAGCTGCATTTTTCTACCGTATCCTTAAAAGAGTATCTTTAGCTCACCAAGTCTGTATTTGTATATATTTTTCCACATCTCTGAGATAAGACTTTTTTAGGGAACACTGAAATTTAAGGACGAAATTACCATTTTGACAGTACAATTTTCCATCTGATGGCCCAATACACAAAGCCTTAGGTTTGAATACTGTTTTACCTCTTACACTGATGTACCTTTTTATTACAACTTACTTTATCAAAGTTTTGCATCTGTTCTCTGTTTGTAAACCAGGACTCCTTGTCCTGACTGGGCTGAATGACAAACACTTCATAATCTGCAAACATTTGTGTGAAGCGGTTGGCAAAAACTTCCCGAATCTGAATGTTCAGCTGGTAAATCTTGAATTCTTCTTCATCACACTGAATTTTAAGATCCTTTTTGCTACTCGTCTCCTCTCGCACCTCCAGCTGAAAAAGTAAAGGAAAACACAAATAATTTGTATTGATGCTTTGTCAGGTATTCCAGGCATACAAGATTTTGATCTGCCATTCAGTTGCTACTCTTCAAGTCAACATTTCAATAAAGAAAAGTACTTACTGTTTCAACCACAGCAATAAAAGAGCAAAATTTAAAAAAAAAATCTAGACATAAATCTTTGCCCAGAAAATTCTTCATAGTAAACCAAAACTTACTTCAGTACTGTTTGCACTGGATATGTTTTGAGTTTAAAAAGGGTAAATAACAACCATATACATGCCCATGTCTGCCACAGACTTAATTTGCTTTCTTACTCTTCAATCACATGCATAGGCTTTTTAGAGGTTCTTATTACCCCTAAAAATTTGCATATTAGGCAAATCTCTATCTGGTGTCAAACAACTCCAGGTTTGAAACTGTTAAACACATAGCAGCTTTCAAATGAACATAGAAATGCACAGTAACAAGAAGCTGTGCATATCTAGTAGCCAATTCCCTGTAGCCTAAGCCCTTAGCAGTGTAAATCACAATTCTCCACTACACGGTTCAAAGTAATCCTTAAGAAAAAAAAAATGCATTTTCAGTTAATATGTGGGCTAAAATTCATGGGAAAAGCAATAAAATTGAGATATTAAATACACAGAGGAGGAAAAAACTACCAAGAGTGACAGTCTTCATTCCACAAAAGCTCAAAAAACTCCCAGTGGCCTTTCACGTAGTATATTTTATGCACAAAAGGCCACAATTCATTTTTTGTTTCACAATTCTAAACACTCAAAAAATCCAATCAGGACCACCATGAGCTGTGCATGTCCACTTGCTGGGAATTAGCCACTCATGAACTCTACATTAACATTAACCAGAAAAGAACATCCAAGTAACCCTGTGGCAAATAGATTACATGTAAGCAAAATTATATATATTCTATGCAGAATGAAAAAGATATATACAGACCAAGACTGGATGCAAACTTCAGAATTATCTATGTATCAATTTTAGCCACTTAATTAATTTAAGAAGTGATGCCAATTTAGAATAAATCTTAAAACCAAGAATAAACAAGGAAAGTGCTATTTTTAAGCACATTATCTTGGAAAAGAAACAGCTGGTGGATAGCAAAGGTTTTCCCAGATGCTGCAGGGTTAAATCCTATTCCCTCTCTCTCCCAAGCTTGTCCTCATCTCTACAGGTGTTCAAAAGGCTTGAGGACATGTTAACAGAAACTTCTAGTGAATTTTCTTCCTTCTAGTGAAGACAGACATGCAGCATCTTTGGATGATGACTTCAGACCATTTGCCACTGCAGGACCAGAGAGAATGCAGCTCATTTTATATCTTACCTTTTCTAGACTCACACCTGTTCTTTTAACAAGTGCTTGGAGCCTTGCAATAGTCTCATTTTCCTTTAGCAGCTCATAGGAATTCAGAGGTGATCCTGCTATGTTCCCATTTCTTTTATCAGAAACCAGGTCACATGCTCTGAGGCTCTTCATCTTGGAGGCACTTTCACTGCAGTGCAGGTTTCCCTCAGGTGGAATTCCAAAAGCCATCAGTATCTCTGAAATTTCCTGAATGAACTCAAGTTTATTTGGAAACTGGGGTAGGTCTTCTGGCAGCTCGATGAAATGGTTGTCTACATCCACAAAGCACAGGTTAGCCTGGGATTTAATTTAGAACAGGACACCATTACAACATCACTAAGCACATCATTAATCTCTGGGATTTGTGCTTATTTACAGATTCAAATACATTTGCATTTGTTTGGTTATTTTGTAAAACAGAGCTTCCTCAACCATAATTGCACTGGTTGGCTGGCTTTGAAGAATGCAACACAAGACTTCCATTTCCAGGTCTTTAATGAAGGTAACTGAGAAAGAAGACTATTTGCTATGTACAAAATAGATTACAACAAATTAGGTACAGATGTTGAATTTTTTTCATACATGTAGAGCTAAATTTTAAATACAGGATATATGCAATTCTATTTTATACATGTTTATATGTAAACAGGTGAACAACAGGCCTATTGTTCAGATTATCAATGCATTTCTTGAAAGGATTTAGCAAATTTCAATCCAAAAGGTGTGCTGATACTGCAGAAGTGGAATGAAGTTATTTTCTCCTTTTTTATAAGCAATAAAAGGCAATTGCCTGACAACTAAGGCAGATCATTCAATAAGCAAGTTTGTTTCCAAAGGGAATAATGAAATGAACTAGTTTCCATTCTGTTTTTCTTTTCTGATCTCCAACTCATTTACCACCAAAAAAGACCAGGGTGGGGAAAAAAAAAAGAAAAAAAAAAATTAAGAAAAAAAGAAAAAAAAGGAAAAAAAGGAAGAAAAAAAAAGAAAAAAGGAAAAAAAGAAAAAAAAAGAAAAAAGAAAAAAAAGAAAAAAGAAAAACCACCTATGTGGCTTCTACAGCAAGATCAAAAGAAGCTCTGCATCTTTCAAGGTTTACCTCAGTCTTTATTTGGCAAAGAGTAAGGTTCCCCTTTTGGCTTCTGCATTACAAAATCAAATGGTTTCAAGACATTACAAAACTACACATATCACAGAACCCCAGTCACGTGTGAAATCAGCTTGGAAAGTTAAGAACAGAGAAGAACAGAGATGTAACCCTGCTCTTCTGCAGAAGCATTTCAGTTTCTCTTCACTGCAGAATTAACATGGGCTGTCACTATTCTGCTTAACCTTCACTATCCATAATCTTTTCACACAGATTATGGGATACTTCCAACCTAACTGCATTGCATTATTCTAAGAGCCACACCTGAATTCAGGCCTCATTACAGCTTGGCAGCATAAACACTTTTCAGGTCTATGAGAACTGACAGATCTCCAGTTACTTCGTATGATTCAGTAAGTGCAGGAGGATGGAAGCATCACAATTTAATTGGAAAGAAATAATTAGAAGATATCAACCTCACATGGAATGAATGGTGAATGATCCCAGAAGTCAGAACCACAAGGAGTTCTGGTAGGAATTTGCTGTAGGACTGACCATAGATAGACTAGAATAAGAATAAGCTGTGCCTGATGAGACTTTTCTTTTAAGTAAACTGTTATGAAAACATCCATTTAGTACTTGTGACAGGTTTCTATAGAACAGAGGGTGTCAACTCACCATAAACCACAAATATCTTATTGAGCTTCAACATCCAAACTGAAAAAAGAATTCTTAAAGCAGAATTCCACTGCAGTAGCTTGCACAGAGCTAATCCAATTCAAGCCCTGCTACAATATTACCCATAGTTACAAAGTTTAACATAATTTCAGTTCTCTATTTCCTAATGTTACAACATTTTAATATGGAGATTGATTTCTTATGCTCAGAGGAATGCATACAAAACAGTTTAATATCTCCTTGTATAGATCCTTCACTGGAAATTAAATCACAAATTGAATCAGGTGTTGCAAAAGAATCCAAGGTCAATAAAGAGAATTAATACATTGATTCTCAAACAGTTTCTAGTGCACCTTAGAAAAAGTATTTATTTTTATACGGGGCAGGTGTGATAGCTGAAATTTCGCTAAAATCAGCACAGCTTCAAGGCAGCATCTGAAGCAAGCACCTGAATTCAGGAGCTTCAAGGCTCCCGCCACACCCATGGTTCTGTGAGAATCAGAAGTCAAGTCAGCTGGTGCTTGTCAGAAACACTGTAAGCACTTCAAGACAGGAGAGAAATAAAGCTTTGAAAACGAGGCACAATGCCTACCAATCAGTACAGAGGGAGAAACAAAAAGCATTGAATTTGCCTCATGCAGTCTGCAAAATGGCAAGACAGACTCAATAAGAAACTCTTCAAATAGTTTAATTGTTTTACTTCCTTTTACAACTTTCTTTAATTGATGCCATTCAACTTTGCTTCCTTTTTGGATCAGATTCTGCAGAAAACATCACTCTTGGTTAATAAGCCTGGTTGTACCCACAAAGCACTTGGCCAAAAAGAAATCAAATATTAACCTTACTAATGTAGAAATTCTAATCTTGACACTGAAATTAAACTCCTTGCCAATGGAAGAAAAAGCCAAATTCAATGCTTGCTAAAACTGTTTCTAAATATCTGGGCTAACACCTGGCTAATTCTTCCAATATATGATTTTCCCCATCTGCAGGGCTCTTTTCTAAGAGCAATACACACAGTTTAAACACTCTGAGCTCCTAATAATGATTGCTTATCATGCAACTTGTAATCACATTTTCCAGAAATTGGTCTATATGGAAACATTTTTTAAAAAGTCTGTGTGCAGGAATACTCTAAGAAGAGTGTAAAGAATATTTTCAGGGACACTCTGTAGCTATCCAGCACCTGGTTAATAGCACCTACGATAGAGAACTACCCAGAGCATCATAAGCAAAGATTCTATAGGTGACTTTAACCTCTCTGAACTCAGGGAACCTGAGGTCATCCTCAAGAACTGCATATACACTTGTGAAAAGGCCACGTTCCTCAGGGAACAGCAATGGCAAAAACATCTCAATGCAAAAGCCCTTTAAGAGGTACCAAACCAGTCTTTTTCTGTAAAAATGAAATGTGAAGTAAATCAGTGACAGACACCAGAGCAGTAAATCTCACCATGCTGCTACAATATAGATCCAACAGAATGGAATACCAGTAAGGACAGAGGAGTCTCCTTCTCAAAAACTAAGAAAAATTACAAGGCACTTATTATTTATGAAATCGTGGTCATCCAAAGCATTTCACATGCTAAGAACTGGGCAAGTACACAAAGCAGAAAAATAAAGGAGTCCTTCTGCCACAAGGGTTTAATTATTTTGTCTCTGGGGGCAGCAGCTGAGTGGGCTGTGAATAGCTGACAGCTCTCTATGTGGATACACTGTTTATTATTTTATGCACACAAAACTAAAATTATATAAAAGACAAGATACTTGGCAACATGTGTAAATAGAGATATAATTGAAAGAGCATCTTTAAGTTAGTTACTTGGTATTTCAGGTCTCCAGAACAGTCATATTCTTTTATTTGTTGCTCACGTATCAGTTTTCTGACCAAAAGAAAACTCCAAAACAGTTACACACCACTTCACTTCAATACCAGACTGTCACAAGAGAGGACACATGACAGCATCTACAGTAAAAGGTTCTCCTGAGACACTACTCTAAGGACCAAGGACGTCATATCCTAATTTAAAACTTGTCCTTCCCATTCACTGTTATCGTTCCAAGTAACAGGGTGTCCAGGTGAGTCTTACAAACCTCAGGAATGTGAATCTAAGCAAATCAGTGTTTGTGTATCTGGTGTCAGTGCCTGGCTCCCTGAAGCCAACAGCACCACTTTCCATGGGCTTAGTGGGGCCTGGGATACACTCCTCCATTTGAAAACCACAAGACAATTGCAATTGTTTAGTTTGACCTCAAGTACAGAAAGGGCCAAAGCCTCACACAGGTCTATCAGGTCCTTCATCAAGCTCATATCCTTCCTTTCAGCTCTGTTCAAAAGCACAGATGGGAATTATTTCGGTTCTGCTTGAATCCAGCACTGAAAGCTTAAACTCCATTTATCTACAGCCTGTATCACCTTTGTGCATTTGGCCCCAACCTTGCACATAACCACCTACTTCACACAAGACACACAGAACACGGATGTGCAGCTTTATACACACATAGCTGACTTGGGGCAAGTGTGTCTACACTGGGCCTAAATTCTGAAGGATGCTCCTGTGCCACTCCTGGAAGCAAATGGGGACCTTCTGCACTTATTCTCAGCACTGCTGTCCTTCATGCCAGCCCAGAATTCGGGACTGAGAAGAGCCTACAGCTCAAAACCATTGCAGCCTCCAGAAACTCCTCAGGTGGCTGTTCACACTGGGGTACAAGAAAACATAAAACTGAGGATTGCCAATAAATATGCAGTATTATCAAGGATCAAACCACCAGCAGATAGCCTGAGAATGCATACAAAGCAGTGATATTATCTTGGTCTAATGTGTTAGCATCAGAAGGAAAAAAGGCTTTTCAGACGAACTTTCTTATCTTCTGAAAAAACATACAAAAATAAAAACCCACAGAATTTCTTCAGGTGTAGCACTGAATTACATTCTTTTAATGGCTGAAATAAGAATACTGAGAATATATATAATCTGTCTTATACTAGCAGATAAAATGCATTTTAGGTTTTAAAGTCTTTCAACTTTTCTAACAGAAAAAGCTATTGCCCAAGACCCTTGGGATCATTTCATTAAAAACAGGCTTTTTAATGAGGTACTATTTTGATTTCACCAGTGCTGGAAACTGAGCATTGCTTATTTCCACTGAAAACAATTTCAATTTCTACCATTCTCCTAAATTAGAGTGGCGATATACACATGCAAATCCTGCTGCATGAAACAGTCTGGATTAACTTGCTCATTAAAAATGTATTTCTACAGCACTGCAGAAGTTTCTTTAGAAGGAAGTGCAAAGACACATCAAAAAACCCAATCTTTACTTTAGTACTTGCTAGGTTTGTGATCTGCAAATAAGCTGCTAAAATCACCTTTACTGATCAGCTTTAGTGATAAACCAAGCACACTTTTGCCTGAAACACCATAAACAGCTACATATTCTTCCTTTCCCCTCTGACATCTGCAGCACCTTATTCTAGCACAGCTTCTCCCACGCCCTCCCCTTCTCTTCTGGGTTCCTCACAAGCCCCTGATGCAGCTGCCAGGGAAACCACAAGGATGCTCATGCACACACAGAGCCCTCAGAAAAGCAGCAGCACCTGTGAGAACGAGCACTCTGCTGCTGTCATGCACAAGAAACTCAACTCCACACTAAACCTCAGCATCTCCTAGTTTTACTGGGCTACAGAGAGTCAGGTTTGCAGGTCACTGGTGGTCTTCAATGAATTCTCCATCAGGGACTGCTCTGATGTACCCAAAGGATAACCTGAAATTGAATTTTGTACTAACACAACTTTTTTGCTGAAGATTTCAATCATTATCTGCTGCAAGCATTAACTTCTAGGATACAGCTGGATTTCCATGCTCATATGGTTAAGAATCTCCTGGAAACACCAGATGCGACCCAAATAAAGGAGGCTGCCACCAAAACAAGCCTTATGACATGTGTGCAAGACCACCAAACCAAACCTAACCTAACTGAGTTGGGACAGACAGTATTCTCACATCACTAGCCTAAAAGTATTAGCCTAAAACACTTTGAGCAAGACAAGTTAGTATTTTTTAAAGTTCATTATAAAAACCACAGTGAACAAGTCTATAGTGACACTGAAGTAACCATGCTGTGCTAGACAGCAGTGTTATTTTCTTCCACAATGCCCTTCAACTGAGAAGCACTAACTAGATTTTCTCCCCAGGCTCACCTCTTTGGCCCCTGCCTAAATCAGATATTGGTTTCTTTAACAGCAGCTGTCCCACACATCCACATAAATAGATTAGGAACAGAGATGCATCTTAGGCAGTTTCAAGACAAAGGAAAAAAATTTTTTTTGCAGAACTCAGAATAAATTAGAACACAGAACAGCTCTTTGTATACCTTTTGTGATAAGTGAGAAGATTCTGCTATCAGGAGCCTAGAGGAGCTCCTCATATAACCCTGATGAGTTCATCCTCAAGAACTGCATACACCCTTCTGAAAAGGCCATGCACCTCAGGGAACAGAGAAGCATTCCAAACTTTAGAGATAAACAATGTTAAATATTAATAGCCCCTCTGATACTGATGATAAATTTGTCTTTATTGGAATACAAATAATGGAATCCATACACTCTCTTCTACTGTTCTACAACAACACATTATTCACATTCCTTGGCAGGGTTCTTTTGCTGTTCTATGGGGGTTCATTCAGGTTTCTTTTTTGATTAGCTGGGGTTTCTTTAAGCAAACTCCCTACAATAAAAACCTCAATAATATCGAGCTGTGTTCTTCCCAGTCTACTTAACCCCTTGAATAAACAAATCTATAGGTACAGGATAACTTTTTAGCTATTTGCTAAGAGAATGGAGTCTCCAGTCCATTTCTATGTCACAGCTACATCTCCAGCCTGCAATGCAAAGGATTTCAGCAGCTTACAAGAAACCTTACCCAGCAGCAACTACCAAGGGGATTTCTCAGACTAGATCAAACTCGTTGCGTGCAAAGTTTTAAGAGCTCACTCTTCGAAAAAGAAAGGAAAGCCGAAACTTCAGGACAAGGCAGTCCTGCAGCAAATTCCACCACATGGGCATGCTGCTGCTGCTTTCTGTCTTGTCTGTCCTCCCCTCCCAGACAATTCTCATCTCTAAGATACTATCAAAAATCTACTCTTCCACCTTCACATAAAAGGCTACATGTAAAATAAAATGTAAATTGAGGTGTCAGATTACTTTTTAATAGTACTCGGATTTCATTTGAAACATCTAAAAATAGATCAACTGCCTTACTTTAAGCCTCAAAAATAACCTGATAAATCTCTTCCAAAAACTATTTACCTTTTAAATAATTACCTATTATTTGAAAAATATCTATTTGAAATTAAAATATGTTTATTTAGTTGGAAGTATTACAATGATTTTAAAATAAGGAAGTTCTTTACAAGCTTGTGGTAACAGTGAAAACATCCATGGTGCATATTAACATGCATATCCACACATGCATTTTATTTCATCAGCTATTCTCTCTAAAATGTGTACTAACCATATTAATTAGGCCTGTCAGTACATCCAAAATTCTGGAAAAATAGTAAACCAAAGCAATAGACTGTTGTTTTCATGGCAAGAACATACAATACTGTGTTATTAATTACAGCAGTGGAAAATTTAAAAAAAAAAGAGAGAGTGAGACAAAAAAGAAACAAAGATATTAAGCACTTCAGTTTTCATAGAAAATAATAAAGTTTGGGAAAAAAAAAAAGTTTTACTCTGAACTTGCCAGGAAAAACAAATGAAAAATACCAGCATATGGATTTGAGAAAAAGAGCAATGTTGGCATGGAGACCAGACTGGAGGTTCACAAAAATATCTTGTCTTTAATTTCACGCAGCTTTTTTAAAAAGGAAGGGGTTTTTTGTGTCAAGCTGTGCTGCAGCACTGCCTGATAAAGAAAACAAAAACCACCACCACAAAAACCCTGTGCCTGCCACGCTTCTGCTTTCCCAGAAATGCAAATGGTAATAGAAGAAAACCCACAGTCAGAGGAAAAGGCAGAGAATCCTACCAGGGCCTGTAAGTAGGGTGTTCCCCATGACTTACACAATTCCTCCCCTGAAAAGTTACACCTACATGTAAGCAGGGGCCAGCCATTTCCTCTGCTGCCTTGGGTAGTGCCTTCATCCTCACAACCAGCTCTTAAAACTCTCTTGGGACTTCCCTACAAGGAGTTTTAGTCAAGTAAGCAGGGGGATGAAATAAATAAGGACAACCTCTAAGCAGTCTGAATGTAGTCCCAGCCCCATGGATGAGTTGCAGAACCTTTACAGACCATTTCCTTCTCCTTTACACAGGGACTGCTGCTCCCAGGGCTCCTCAGCACTGCCCCAACAAGCAGAAGTTTACTCAAGTACACGCTGACATTTTGCTGCAGACTGAAGCAGGCATTCTAGGAGATAAATCTGAAATGGTTTTGTGCAAGACACCTGGCAGGCTGGGTCCATGAAAGCCAACCCCAAGAGAGAAATCCAGAGCAGGGAAATCCAGCCTAAGCCCACACAGCCAGGAACCAGCACAGTGTTGATGCCAGTCAAGCTCTGCTCACTCACCACCACAACCTTTTGGCCACAGCTGGGGAATTCACACTGCACTTCTTGTGCTTCCTAGTATTACAAGGCTAATTTTTCCAGCACAAACATGTTCTTTCTGTAACCCTACTACATCATTTCCTGTAAATTCACAGTTAAATTCTATCAGAGCATACAATTTCAAAAGCAGATTTTTTTATCTGTTTCACCAGATTTTTGTCAGCATCTCCAAGAAACAAAGACCTATCCCAAATCAGAGCCAGCAAGAACTTGACAATGGCTGTTAGAGTTAGCACTTGTGTTTTGGATCATTTCTCACTTCCCTCATAGCCATGGGCAATATTTAATCAATCAAGACAAGCTCCTCTCACCTCTTGAGGAAGTTCCAGTTTAGACCTATCATCCAGTCCATTAGAGTGCAAGCCCATGAGGTAAGGGACAGGAGCATCTAGAAAATGAAGGAGGGATGCTGGAAGGATAGGAACATACACATGCTGCCACTGAAATGGAAACATCAGTGCTGTGATGGTCTCTGCCACAGTCATCAGCCTCTGATAATCTGAAAAATATCAAAAAAAATAAATTCTTTTTTTCACAAATAATTTTAAGCAAATGAATTCAAATTACAGAAATGAGAAGTTGCTTGAAAACAGAAACCACAAAACCCAGTACTAGCTGAGTGGCATCATAATGAAAAGTCAGACCTGCACACCCAGCACATTTTGCTGAAATAACAAAGAGAGCTCAACCCAAAGTAGGTCATTCTACAAGTCATATGGAAATGAGCACACTGAGCCTTAATGCATGCTAAGTCACTATACCAGGGTCACCAGGACCCCCAGTTTGAATACAGAAGCAATACTGTAATCAGCTAAGAAACACATCAGAAATCATTTCTTTTCTCTGTGCTCAGGGCTTTCTACGGAAGTCTTGGATGAAACCCAAGGCATCTGGTATCTCTCAGATAAACATTTTTTAAAAGAGTGTTTAAATGTCTATAAAGCATGCTGTATAGCAGCCAACCCAACAGTGTGACTGAAATAACTATGCAGAAAATGAAAAGGATCAGCTTTGATCAGCCTCTGCAATGCACGACCAAAGCCTCAGTTCAATGTGAAAACAACTCATGTCCTCCTAGAACTTAGGATCAGTGTTAAATGTACCTGTGCAACACACTAAGAGTTCTTTTTATTTAGCACTGGTGCCTAGAGCAGCTCACACTGCTGGGCAAACATTGCACCCTCCTCATCTGTAACTATGGAGTCATCTCTAAGGGTTTTTGAAATCCCTTAAAGGGGGAGGCAGCACCAGATGTGTGTTCCAATACAGCTGCTGAAATATCCTGACTGCTTTCCAGCTGCCAGGATGGAAAAGGTATAAAACACTCACACAACTAGGGCAATTCCTACCTTCTGTCAGGGTATAAATATAGCACTAACTGGAGATATAGGATGCCTTTTCATGATACTGCAACAACATCCAATTCCTGCCAGGAAAGGGGAGGGAATACAAGGAACAGAAAAAGTCAGTAACCTTCATATGTGTGTACTAAGGTGTGGGGTATGCATGTCTTCCTTCTCCTTACACAAAACTACAGACACTGGGAAACTGAAAAATACTTGAATGCTCAGGGCTGGCTCAGGTGCTGAGGTTTCTGAAGCTGTTGCACACTATCACAGAGGGCAGATGAAAACTGCAATAACATTTCTCCTGAACACTCTGGAGAAAAATTAAACTTAACTGTGCTCTTCCCAAGTTGATGGCTTTGATTCTGTCTTTTAGCCTCCACTCAAGACTTTGGACAGCAGAAAAAAAAAAAAAAGGCCAAAAAATTCAATTCCTGGCATTCATTATTAATTTTGTCTGGGGACAAAATTGCAGAGTTTGGGGCCTGCAAAGAGCCCCCCAACCCAAGAGGAACTCAGCACAAGTTTTGCTAACATCACCTGTAATTTTGCAACTTAGGCATTTGATTTTTAGTTTTCATATCAAGCTGTGCTGGTGGAAAAGGTTATTGCATGGACCTAGCTGTCACTGCCTCACAGTAGACCTACTACGAAGGATCCTTCAACCAAAATAGATGAGAACAGCTTAAACAGGTTAAAGTTTTTAAGCCAAAAGCTTATTTGGACTGAAATACCAATGAACATCATCAGCAACACTCCCCTGCTCTGCTTGGACACCAGCTTCTGCCTACACATCTACGTATGGGTTTGCAGCTTTAATCACAGCCTGACTGCAAAAAAAGTGATGAATTAATGATAAGCTTTGGGAAGAAGAAGAAGATTCTATTCCATACCCTAATTTCTTAAGCTTTAAAGGGAACTTTAGATGTAGCCATAGATACACAAACATTCCAACTGGTTTGTATTCAGCCAGTTTATCTGGAAGAACAAGTCTTAAAATAGAAGAAGTGTTTTCCTACTACACAAAACCCCCTGTCTGATCCTGCTGGATAATTTAAATACAACTTCTCCCTCTGTCATTAAGCTAACTTTAGTATCAGCCTTCCAAATTAATTACAAAGTAACATCAATAGTTCAGAATTTCTATCCATTGGGCAGCCACCTCCTGCCACAGGGCTGTCTGCAAAAGCAGCTCTCTGATCCTGGATATCCACATGGCTTAAGCCATTCCCAAAGTTTTGGCCTGCTCAGGCCTGCAAGTAGCCTGCATTCTGCTATTAGAAAAGGCAAGGACAAAGGCAACAAGCATCAAAATATAAACCAAAACAACTCCTATATTTTCTTAAGTTATACCTACCCAGAGAGGGTATGGAAGGGGTTTTGGGTTTAAAGAAGCAAACAGCACAGCTCTAGTACCAAAGAATTACAGAAGACTTAAAAATAACAACAACAAAAAGATTAGAAGAGTGAAGAAGTGTTTCAGCAGTGCTGTTGCTCTTGTCCTTGAAATCAGAATGTGCTTATTCTGGTATCAATGACATGATCTTTTGGCCTGGTATAGTACACAAGCACTGGTAGGGAAATAATGACATATGACTAGGGCACTGGTAGATGGGAAAGTGCTTAACTGATCACTGTGCAAGGAAAAGAAAATCCACTGCTTTCTTTAACATGGCCACTTAAGAACATAGAAAACACATGATTTGTTATTCTAACCAATTGCTATAAATAAAATATATTATCTCTTAAAGTGTATATGAGAAGTTACATAATAGTACTTATCTGTAAAAGTTAAGAAAAATTAAAAATAAATTTAAAAAACCACAAAACTAAGAGGTCCTGTGCCTGGAAAAAGAGAAACAGGATGAGAAGAAGCTGGCAGCTCTAAGAACCATAATTCCACCTCCCCATTTTCACATTCTACCAGAAAGAAGTCTGTCAAGTGCCTACAGAAATCCTCTGACTCAGCCAAATTTAAAACAATTAGACAATCACATTTTGGAACATTTCTTCCTTTTAATCTTCCTACTTCATGGATCACAATGAAATACTGTTGTGTTTGTCAAGTAACTCACAAGTCACTTCAAAAAACCTTGTAAATGCAGTAACAACCAGCTGTGGTTAGTAGAAGCAGTGGGGTGAAGTACCTCCTATTCTATGTCTGACAGTGGGATTCAAGCAGCAAGGTTCCTAAATCACAGGAGAGTGTCCTATGTAAGAGATCAGAGTTAGGCAGCACAGGAGTAATGCTGCAAAGATATTAAACTAATACTTTAAATCCCCAGAATGAACATAATTTTAAACAATTAAAACAAAGATGGGGAAGAGTGATTCAAAGGCAAAGAAGAAGAAAAAAAAAAAAAAACAAACTTATTTTTACTGTAAAATGGCAGCAGACAGCTGCCACCCAGAAAATAAAACTGTCCTAGATCACAGTCTGTGGCAGCTGTGCATTACATTTCTCCTTTTTTTTTGTTTTTAGAAAATCACCTCCAAGCAGATTTCACAGCTGTCTTAACTCAGTACACACTTTCCAGAAGAGCTCTAGGTGCTCTCTGAGATAAGGAATAAGTCCATTTCACAGTTACAAGAGCAACATAAATTGCAGGAATGCAAACCAGCTCCCACAGAATATCTGGCAAGGGCACATCCCACAGGCCTCCAGCACCACTAACTCTTTCCAGAATTCCTCAGCACTGGCTCAGCACTAGCAGCATCCTCAAATTCTTCCCTCTCTTACAGGCCTCTGACATTTTTCTAAATGGTAGACAGGTCTCTCAACAGGACAATCAAATTGAGGCGTTCATTCTCTACACTTGGCTTACAGCAATCCAAAATACACAAGGCTGTGCCAACACAGTGGGACAAAAGAAGAATTTCCAGAAGCATCAAGTCAGAAACATTGTCAAAGGAATCTTAAACCAAAACACTTTCGCTGCCAAGAGAAGTTACTCCTACTCCAAGGAAGGAGTGAAACTTAAAACACTAAAATAAATTTTGTTTCAAAAAGGATTGCACTTGGCAACAAATTCATAGAGGCATACAATTATGAAAAAGTTTGGGTTGGAAGGGACCTCAAGATCATCTACTTCCACCAGACTTCCAAGAGGTTCGGGGTTTGGTTTTTATTTTGGTGGTCTTCTATTTTTTTGTGTGTGTTTGTTGTTGGGGTATTCTTTCAAGTACATCTTATAAATCCACTGATCCTGATATTTACTGTTCTAAATCTAAATCCACCAAATGAGTACCATAATCTCATCTGACCTAGCAGAACAAGAAATTATGTCAGTCACCTCAGCTGTCATGGGTTTGAGCACCAAGAGATTTAACAAACTCAAAGGACATTAGAAAACTCAGTATTTATATTGTGAATGACAACCTAGACCTCACACTGGTATGCATGTAAGAACATGAAAAAGCCTTTACAAAAGTAAAGTAAATTCTGATTCCACTTAGAACTGAGTGCACCATCACCTGTACCTCCACTCAATATTTCCTGTTCTACAAACAGCAAAAAACAGATGTTACTCAACCATACTGAAGAAAGAGCAAAATACATTAGATTATTCCAGTTGAAAAGAACAACAGAAGCAAACAAACAAAAAACAAAACAAAAAAAGCACAGGGATTAAATCCCTCAGAAAGTCCTCAAGAAAAGCTACATTTAAAAAAAACTGGCTATTACTGAGAAGGCACTGCTGCAGCCAGTTCATCAAACCTGAGGGTCAAAAGTCAACAAATAACTAAAAATCTTTTACTACTGAAAGAAGACTTTTCAACCAAAAACTAAGGTAAGAACTTGACAGAGAGACAAGACACCTCCAAAATGTACAACACAGCCCAACTGAGCCAGAGCCTGGGTCGAGGCAGGGAAACAGTGACAGAAACTGTCCTAAATGATCCCTCATCCCTCTGAACTCCAAACAAGAAACTCAAGTGTTCCAAGGCTATTTTAAGCTTCTTTAATTAGACACTGATCAGACACCTGGAATGGGTCCAAGACGGAAAGCTGAACCTATTAAAAGGACTTGGAAGGAGAAGCCACATTACAGGAGACCAGCCCAGAAGTGAGCTGATCTCAGCCTGGAACAAGGAGCACTCAGGAGATGATGGCTTGGAAAGAGCTCCAGGAGCACTGTCCCCACATGGCAATGCACACGTGGCATTTCTGTGGAGCTTCCAACCACCACCATTCCAGCACAGGACTCTCAGCCACCTCTACAGGCCAGCACAACCTCACCCTTCTTCAGATGCAAGTGCTGATGATTGAGTCCTCTACTGGTGGGACACAGGTACCCACAGAAACTCTCCCTAAATCTCAAACATATAAACACCTAATCCATTTCAGGGGGAACCACAAAATAAGCTTGTCTGCTAGACAAGTATTTCTAGATTTGCTATGAACAATACGTAGAGCAGTCTGGCTTTGAAATCCAAGAGAGTAACCACTACAGAGTTCAGTAAGCTTTTTTTACTGCATCTGAATTACTGTGCAGTTTTTCTCTTGCAGTTCACAATGTCTATACAATGACATAACTGTGATGTAACATCCTGCTGCCATTACACTTTTAATCCCTCTGACTGTACACACAAATCCATCCTTGGCTTTAGTCTACACACAGATCTTAACACACCTAACACAAAATCCGTATTTCATGCTTGGAGAAGGTTGCTGATAAATATAGGTTATATTTTGTAAATAGTTACCATTTGTGTTTTACATATTTCAGTGACAGCTCAAGGGAAGTAAACACTGAAAACAAATTTCAGTAACACCATGGACTAGCCCTGGTTTTGTCTTGGGCTGTTTTAGGCTTCCCAACCATTACTATAAAGTAGCGTTCAAAATGCAGGCTGTCTGTTTAAACCACACCATTCTGAATGGGTGAGTATGGGCTAAGGCTAGTCATCTTAGGACAAAAAAAAAAAAAGTAGAGAAATTATTTTTTGGCATAATTCCACATACTCTGTGTTAGAGCAACAGGCTATGGAGTAAGAAGGCCAGTATCCATAAATGTCAACACAGAAAATAGATACCACTCCCACACTACTCACTAATTGATAAACATGCTATTTCAGCTCAGCTGCTACCCATCCTCTTCAAAGCAAGCTTTAGCTATGTGGCTTCAGCTATAGCTGTTTCAAGGCCTTCACAGAGATTTGGAATTTGAATTCAGTCAAAAATTTTTCAGGTATTTATCTTCCAAAGTAACAACTGAAATGTGTCTTTGGGTACTCAAAGAGAAAATTGTATTTGCATTATTAACTCTTCTTCAGAACCAGATGTATATATAATTAACTGTGTATCTTTTCAAAATGCATGGCTAGTTCTGCAGAGATAGCAGGGAATTCAGCTGAGCAGCTAGGCAGGAAGATGGAAGAATGCAAATTGGTCTGTCCAGTAGCACAGCTCCAGAGCCAACAACAAAGGGGCCAGCCAAAGCATGAAGAGAGGAGATTTTGTGGAAATCCAGTTTTAAGTTGAGGTGTCTAACAGCAGGAGCCAATGCAACACTCTCCTTACAACTCCAGTGCTTTTCCTTACCTTAGGACCTGCACACAGATCAGGACTGCAACAGCATGCTCATGCCACTTTAATGCAGTTATTGTGTTTGTTGTGGTGTTTTTAGAATTCAAGACACAGTAAGACCTTGTGCCAGTATAGCTACAAGATAAGAAAACAAAACCCAAGTACTCACGCTGTGAATAAAGCAGTATCTGAAACTCCAAAAGGGCACAGGTAAAGAGCTGAACCACATTTTCTACTCCAAGCAATTCAAAAACTTCTTTAACCGGAAAATCAAACAACGGTAGTTCACTGGTGCTTGGCCTCTGGCAGATAATTGGTCCATAAACACCTGAAAATTTCAAAGACCTTCCTGCTGGAGGAAGAGGAACCTCATAGAGAATATTGTAGATGTAGCTTTCTAAAGGTAGTGGTGGTGGCTGAGGTGAAGTCACTGCTTGGTGAAGTTGTTCAAGAACTTTCTTACAGGCTTTCATGAAAGACATTGGCGTAATCAGACAAATGCACTTTGAGACATAGAGAGTGTCTCTGCTGATGTCATAGGAGTTAAATCGCTGTAGCTTTGAGACAGAGGTGCCATTGCAGTCCCCAGTGCTGCTGCAGCTCTCCTTGTCATTGGTGGGTGGAGTATGAAGAATGTCATATTCAGCATTGTGCATATGATACAACGTCTGCATTGCACTGCAGATCTGTTTGCTAGTGACTTCCTCAAAAAACGTGAGAGAAAATCCAAAGGTCCGCGAGCCATCTTCACGAGTAATAATAAAAGAGTGGAATTGAGGTTCTCTGGAATCTGCTTGTGTCTTGAAAGCAAGCCCTTTAGGCATACACAGCTACAACAAAGGGGAAGGGGAGATAACATCCATTAAAAAACACTTTTCTCTCCCTCTGCCTGCAGAAGCATTGGTGAAAATGGGATTTAGAATCCACAGACTGCCATCACGTTTCACTTTGAATTCTATTGTTACATTTCTGCACAGTACACTGACAGGGGTCTAAATCAGAAAAACAAAAGGAATGTATCAAAAGGGCTGCATGAAATTTCATTTGAAACTCATAACTATTTTGTTACCAGCCCTGTCATGAACAAAATAATAAAATTCAAGCCCACATAAAGGAAAGTATTTTCCTGGTCACCAAGACCAGAAACCTGACAGAGAAAACATTCTATTAAATGGGAAAATCATGCACAAAAAAAATTCATTAATTGCAAGCTAATTTATTTCTCTACTAATTCTCTAGAATGCAACAAAAAGCCTCCAAAAGCCATTAAGTGATACTGACCATTCCCACTGCATCCTGGTCAAAAGGGTTCCATTCAACATTCTCAGGATAGCGAGCAAGAACTTTGGATTTAAATGTGCGTCTTAACGGAGTCTGCTCAAAGTTTTCCCCTGCAGATGAAAGAAAAATACAGAAGTAAGTATTTCATTCCCTTTTTAAGCACAAACAAGGCCAAAAAGCAGGACACCGGCAGGTAGACTGAGGATAAGTGAATTAAAGACACGCTCCTTTTAAGAGAAACAGAAAATGCAAGACAGTTCGTTAGCATATAGTCAGACTGCAGCTGTTAGTGAGGATTATTAGCTCAGTAACATTTCTGTGTCGTTAAGTATCTGTGCTTTTCCTTAAGTGTGGCAATCTTGAGATTGTGGTCATGACAGCAATTCTTTAAGCCACTCTTCAGATATTTCAGATTCTTGTTAAAACATAGCTAAAGCTTCAGTTTCAGTGCAATGTTGTTACTGAAGAAAAGCACAAATAGACAAAACGCAAAGGATGATGCAGCTTTCAAATAGACATACAAGTGACATCGTGAAATCTCTTAATTTTGTTTTCAAGACTCAGAAAAAAAGATAACCACCATCTACTGCAAGAAGTTAGCTGTGAAGGAAGAGCCTAGAAGGTTAGAAGATCAAGAACCACATAGAAGTCCATGAAGATAGAGTATCAGATGAACAAAGTGTTGTTTTTTTTTCCCCCACACCTTTTCCTTTACCTTCTGCTGCACTGGAAATGAAACGGCTGCCACCATCTCGGGTTTTAGAGGCCTGTATATACTGGCATAAAGCTATATAACAAATAAAAACAACACTGCATTATACATTTCATACTGTTGACTGCAATTACATTGCTAACACATACCAGTAAAAACCATACAAATATCCAGAATTAGCATGCATGACAGTCTACTCTCCTAATATGGTTTTTGTACATACACAACTTACATAAATTTCTTGGTTTATGTATATATTTCTAGAAGGAGACTATCAGTATGTAAGACAAGCTCATTGCTCCCATACACACAACCGGAATATTGATGCAGTAGGAATAATCTGCTTGTGAAATTAAAGTTTCACATGCTAATTACAAAATATTACTGAAGAGCAGATGATGAAACTGATCCCAAGGAGAAGACCATTTCAAGGCCTTTAGAACTGTATGAATTTAAGTGAAACGGTCCAACCTTCCACAGGTGCTATCCATACACTAGACTGGCTGAAAAGTCTCATGTAGAAGCTCTTAAATTTCCTCTAGAGCAACGACAGTTCATTGTGATAGCACAGAATTTTCTGCAGTAAATATTCAAAGTGTGAGCAGTTGCTTTAAAAAAAACCAAAAAACATACAACTGTGTATCTTAAAATAAGCTTAGCTATATTACTAGAATGCAATTAGCTAAATGAGCATGCAGCTGTTGACAGCTGCACTAACAATCAGGCACAATTGCATGAAATCATACGCTTTAAATAAACAGAACTATTTCAGCAACACCTGCAAGAGAGAAAACACGCTCCAACTCCTTTCTTGTTCTCTTACACGCAGCAATTACATGGCAATAGAAATTTATTTCAGAATTGGTTGGGTTTGTTTTGTACTTTTAGAGTAATATTTAAAGTTCAATTTCAAAGCCAAGTTAGAATCTTTATTTGGCACAACACTTACTTTCACTAAGTAGCCATAGACAGAGATGGTTACAGCATTGCCTCTGCACAATACAGAACCTAATAAACACATTACACCAAACCAAACAATTTCTAGTGAATGCTTAACCAGTCCTTAGCTGAGAAGACTGGTAACTGTGGATTTTCTTTAACCAAGTCTTAAGTATTCAGGGAACTTACCCTGAATCAGGACCTAGGACAGGTCTCACAATACCCAAAATATCTATTTTGCTAATTCTCTAGGGCTTAGCACTGAAATTGAAGAAGGCATTGCTTTTATTACTTGTCTGAAAAATCAACAGCTCAACTCATTTTCATACAAAACCACACAGCAACATTATTTATTAATCTGTTCAACAATATCATTCAATAATATCAGTGTTCAGAAAGAAAAGAACGTGCATTTGGGAAAAATCTGACACATACACAGAGAGGAATAGTTAAGAAAAAACAGGACACAATTTCACTGAAATATAACCATCCTGTGAAAGAGTAGAGCCAAAGACAGAAAAGATAACAGCATTCCCATAGCTAAAACAACCATAAAAGATTAAAACAATCATTTAAAGAAACTTTCAATCTCCCAGAAATAAAAATGGACATAATACCACATCTCTACTGATACAAACATAAGCTCAAGTGAAGTCAGTCCTCTGTAAAAAGCTTCTAAAAGTATGTCAGGAGATTTAACACACCTACTATTTTCTATATTTACATCTGTGCAGATGATGTAATGTCAACTTTTAGATAATTGAGGAAAAACCTCAGACATACTAAGCTGTTTTGTTCCTTGGCTGTTTTTTGGGGTTTTTTTTTAATCTTCCAAATATGTAGAGGAGAGGAAATACATGAAGGGCAACATTTCTCCAGAACTTGGAAATCACACAGGGTTCACCTATATGCAAGGCTGCACATGCTTTGAAATTAAAAAGAAAAAATCTGTGACTTGAAGATCTTTTCATTAAGATTATTAACACTGCAAAATACATGATGCTGCTGTTCCCTAATGATTTATTAAAAAAAAAAACAACCTAACAAACACTGAATGGATGTCTGCCTATTTAAAGGAGCCTTGCACCATCTCCTCCCAAGAGGCATTCTCGCCAACACATGCTTAAATTTTTTAGAGCTGGAGTCTGTCTGTAATTTAATGAAAAGACTAAAATTGATTTCTGGAAACCACTGAGTCCTGATTCAGACAGAAACATAAGGCAACCCTCACATCTTGCTGCCATCCATCAAGCACTCACTCAGCTGTTGCGCAGACACTGCTGCTGCCCGAGTGCCCCTGCAGCACCCTTCTCTCCCTCCTGCATGCTGCCCTGCTGGAATGCTGGCTGCCAGCTCAGCAGGATGCTCCTTTTCCCTTCCACAGCAGCACAGGTATCCAGGTAGCTCTTTTGGGAGAGCCTTCACGCCTGCAATGCCACAAACTACTGGATCTTCAGACTGGGCCATGCTGGCTTCCAAAGATACAAAGATGATTCAAACAAGGCAGGGAATGTCAAGGGACAGCTCACCAACATTGGAAAAGTTCAGTCCAGGTGATCTGTGCAGCTCCAGGACAATGGTATCTTGTTTTCTTGCCATTGCAAGCAATGGGAACCTGAGCACCAGTATTTCCATTGCCTGGGCTCCCCTTTCTCTCCTCTCTAGTGACTGTCACTGACAGCCATCAGCAGTGGCGAGGGGGAAAATCCACAAACAATATTTACTTATACCCAGAGGCAAAAAATAATTAACCCTTAATTTCTAAATTTACAATCAGCCTCAAAAACAGACACCCTGCTATAGGAAAACACCAACTGCAGCACATTTCCAGCAGCAAAAATAACTCAGAGTTCTGTCTCTGAATTATAGACACAGAATTAAAAGATATTCTGAGTTGGAGAGGACCCACAAGGATCATTGAGTCCAACTCTTAAGTAAATGGCCATACAGGGATCAAACCACAGCTTTCATGTTATTAGCACCATGTTCTAACCAACTGAGCTAGTCTTGCTTTCCTTCAGTTACTTGATTAATTCAGGAATAATTGAACTGGTTTTGATAAAAAACAGTGAAGAGCAATTATAGCAAATGCAAGAGACCAACCCACCAGCAGAAATGGACAGTTGTATTCTACAACTGAGAAAATGAAGGCATAAGAGGAGATAAACTGATAAAAATATGATATATGCTTTACATTTACATAGAGAGCAAGTCCCCCACACTTAACAACAATCAAAGGACTGCTGTCCTCATATCATGCTTTTCACATGGTTTCTCTCCCTTAGCAGAAGTAATGGCTAGAAATTACTTCCCTTATCCAAGCTACAGTAAAGAGATCTTTGAAAATTATTTATCTATAAATACTTCCTTATATAGAAATTCCATGCAAAAGGGAAACTTTTGGGTTTTTAATGAAACACGGTATTGCCTGCTGAAGACTAAAGAGGTCTTTCAAATACCATTGATGTTCCTCCCATACACATTTACCACTCAGGTGTTCATTGTATCAGAGGAAAAGCTCTACAAAAATCGAGATGCAAACTGTCCCACAGACTGCGAAGTTGCAACTACCTTGGACTTAAACCAGAATCAATGATCAAACAGCTACAACTATAAGATTATTTGTCAGGAAACGTCAAATGACATATGAAATTAGTAAACACACAGCAATACTTTAGGAAGTTTCAGCCAACATCAAACCTTCAAAACAGCAAGAAGTCCATTGCATTTTGCAATGTAAATAATACCATGAAAGCACAGAGAAATATAATTTCACCAGGCACAGTACAAATCCACAGCCACTGGTTTAGTGCAGCCCTGGCACCGCATCCAGCAGGGGAATGACAGCGAAACAGAGCATCTCAGAATTTCTTTGTCATTGGAAAAAAAACACCCCCTGTGGCATCCCACTCAAAATAGGATCAGTGAAACAATACGGATTAAAAATAAACAAATAGAGAATAAAGGAAGGGTTAACAAAGATTAACATTTCACTAATCTAGTTCAGCCACACAAACAAGCTTAATTAGCTCATGGTGATCCCCCAAAACAGGAGGGAAGCAAAAAGTAAACCACAGACACAGAGGTTGTGAAACTGGTGAGCTGAAGTAAATGTGGACTAGAGTTTTAATACCTGCTAACTCCTGAAGCCAGCCCTCCTCCTGAGGCCCAGCTTGCTACCTGCTGGCTCCTGCCATGCCAGGTAATAGATTTTTCAACACCAGCAACCATCTCCTGACTCTGGTAATGTCCTTTGCTTCCTCTCCCATTTTTCACACTTTATCAACCTTCCCCATTAAACATGAGAGCTCCCTGCTGTCCTGGAGATGACTGAGCACCTGCCTGCCCATGGGCCATGGTGAATGAATTCCTCTTTTGCTTTGCTTTACCTATTTAGCTGGTTTTATCCTGACCTGTGATTTTTCCCACTTTTACACTTCTGATTCTCTGGCCCATTCCACAGGGGGGGAGCGAGAGGCTGCGTGAGGCTGGGTTAAACCACACCACCGTGTAATTTAAGAAGACATGCATAAAAGACTTAAGTTATTAGAGTCAGCTTGCTTATCAAAAGGGAAGTCACCAGACAGACAACCTCTGAAGAAGTCTCCTTGGCTGAGGGATGTCCAAGACTGCAGACTTGGCCTGGCTCTTCCTGGGCAGGCAGAGCTCAGCTGAGAGCAGTCTCAGACCGCAGTGGGGGACAGTTGGCACCGACAGGACTAAATTTCACATTAGAGGCAAGTAATTCCCCAACACCTCCCTCCCACATCTTTTCAGCAAACTGAACCTGATGGACTGAACTGTGTGCATAAAGCAAACTATAAACCTGCTCAGGATGACCAGAGAGTTGAAACGTGTTACATTTATTTGGAAGATCCAGCTCAAACCAGCCCCTTCTCACAGCTGTATGAGAGCTTACACTGCTGCTCTAGCAGCCACCTAATACTACTTGCAATGTATGGAACCAGAATGGGCTTTCAGTTCTAACTTAATTTACACCATCTGAAATTATGCTTGCCTACATATCTGTAATTTGGACTTCATAATTACCAGCACATTAGAACAGCTAACGCATGCATTGCAAGTATCCTACGCTGAACTAACAAGTACACCTAATTTTATCAGTCCTTTCCTGAGTCACCTAACACTGAATGTAAGCCCTATCACCACAGAGATTTGTAGTGTATGCTACAAACCTCCATGGCTCTCATTTTTATGCTGCTCCCTCTTCTTACCTGTGTTACTTCCCCTGCTGCTCCACCTGTGAGCAGGGGACAGCAGTGTCTGCATCTTGATGAGAATTGGGATTTACAAACTCATGAAGTTTCCAACTTATGTAGGACAGCACTGCTTTGGAAATATCTGCATGAAGCTATCCATATCAATGGATATGATTTTTTTAATAAGATTATAACAAGTAAAAGTTCCAGAAACTAAAATTAAAACATTCAAGTCAAAACCTGCAAATGCCATCTACCAAGCTTTCCTCAGCTTTGAGCGGGAAGAAAAAGCATGAACTCTGAAGGTCTAAGTTTAGCTCTTTCCTGATTTATCCAGAGAAAAATATGATTCACTGCCTTCTGTACTCCTCTTCAGGAGGAGAAAAGGGGAAGGGGGGGGGAAGGGTCTTCCCAATACAGTAATAAGAAAAATGGTTAGGTTTTACAACTTGCAGATTCACCTACCTATGACCTTGCATAGATATAACATGTTTCCACATGCATTGTTTACAAATTTCTTATGCAAATTTCCAAGAACATTAGCACATGATTCTAACAATTCAAATTTCCCTGCTGACTAGTTTGCTTCTTCATAAGAATGTTTTTAACCCTGGATTTTTTTGTCTTCAATATCTCAGTCCTTCTTCTCTGTAAATCCCATACATAACAGAGCAGCGGCTTAAATTGTCCTTAATGAGAAAAGGAAAACTTGTTTTAAAAAAAGTCAAGGATATTTTGCAAACAAAACCTTTTTTAAACTGAATCATGGCCTTTTGAACATGCTGTCCATATACTATTTGGCTTTAATATTTAGAAACTGACTGCAACGCTGCAACTCTTAAAAACTATGTAAGACTAAGAACTGTACAGGAACTTCTCCCTGCATCCCAGCTAGAAAAAGTCTTTGGGCAGCTATCTCAGATGTAGACCAGCTCAATTTTCCCTCTATGACAACAGAGAGCAAGTCAGAAGAGCTTACCCTAGTTACCAGAAAAAGTGACCCATTAGCAAACTAAATGGTGGTGCAAGACTGATTTTAAGGCATCATTAATACTGCCACCTTCATTTGTTCATCGAGTCCACTCATCTGCTCAAAATAATTAGAGAGCAGAGATCCAGAAAGCTTGACTGGTTCTGACTAAGTGGTTTGCTGCTTCCACCCTGCCAGGCAGCTTCTTTCTTTAAATTCCTGTAATACAGCCTGCTATTAATTCAATTCATTCTGTCTTGGTGTACATTTATTGTATACATGACATCTTCAAATAAAAAATTCTTAGATAGCATGCAATTAAAACATTAACTTTATATTTTCCACATAAAGACACTTACTGGAATCTTTTAGCATACAGAGGCTCTGTATCAATTTCTGCTGTCACTAAAATGAATGTCTTGAACTAAATATAAAACAGCTTCAACATGAAACAGTCATATTGCTGTAATTAACAAATGAATAAGAACAATGAGAATTTGTACCAGCAACAGAAACTATGAGCCATACATTAGGGCAGCTTTCCTGTATTACTCAGCACAGAGAATCCAGAGAAAATGGATTTAGCATTAAGAAGACCCTACAGAACCCTACAATCATAGCCTCTGCCTCTGCACTGTCTGCACCACAGTTTGAAGAATCTGATAATGGTGGGAACCCTCCCAGCTCCTGCAGGGTGGGGGACTGGACACGGAGCTGACCATGACAGGCAAAGAGCAGAGGTTTTTCACAACTGAGTGTTTCAAGGCAAAAGTCAGACAACAAGGGGATTTGAACAGCATCTGAATTATAATCACCATTCATAGAACAGCCCAATTCTACCCTGCTTCCAATTAGAAAATGCTACATAGCACAAAGCCATACTTCAGTGAAAACAGCCATCATAGATTATTTTCAATATATCCTTTCTCATTCTTGGGTTTTGGGTGAGAACTGAAGTGCAAAACCATGCCTGCCAAAGTGCCTAACACAAAGAAGAAAAAAAAAAAAAGGTTTCCAAAGATACAATTTGCCTTAGTTCCAAAGATACACATAACACTTAGGATGAGGTTAATCCAAGACCAGCAGCTAATGTCATACACAGCAATAGGATTCCCAGTTCAGCCAGCAAACATCCTCAGTACACAGAATAAGGTTACAGATACTACAGAAAATGATTATGTTTATCAAACATAAAATTACTTCAGCTTCAAAAATCATGGTCCAAGTCTAAATAAAAAGAGTTGACTGGCAAAACAGATAGTGTGCATACATTTCTGGTATCCACACTCTAGGAAAGACCAAAGCATGGAGTAAATAAAGGCAATTTGGGGAGAGGAAGGCACTGGGAGAAAGAGATGGTACAAACATTGAGAGATCTGAGGACTTCTTAATTAGTCAGACTGACAGATGACCAGCAGCTGGCTTGGTTACATTGTGAAAACAAATACAGGTGCTTAAAATGCATGAAGGGATGGAAAAACAGTCAAACCAAGAATCAGTTTCTTAAAATTAAAGGCAAAAGAGTTTGGTTAAAAATAAGACTTGCCCTATTTTAACTTGCCAACAAAAATGGTAAAATATTCTATTTTTGAGTCTTAAAGAGAAAACTGGGATAATCAAACAAGTAATTAAATTATATGGCCTGAATGATAATAGATGTGAAATGAGATGGCAATCTGTTGATTCAATCTATCCTTTCAAAAGCATACAAAACAACAACCAAACAAAAAAAAAAAAAAAAACACAAACAAACAAAAAAAAGCCCTAGCCTAGCCTTCTGGAGAATACCACAATTCTTATTTTTCAGGATATTCTACTATAATATTAAAGAAAAATTCTTTCAATACATACACAAAGAGCTATTAATACAGTAAGAATTAGCCAAGGTTTACTTTTAAAACAGAAAAATTCTCCGATTCCTTCTTTAGCAAATATTAAAGCATGTATAACTGGAGGAAAAAAAAAAAAAGCACCCCTCTACATTGCAGGAAATAAACGTTCAAAGTCTGGCAGACTAAGGTAAGAAATTCATTATCCAAGAATTCTTGGAATAAAAACCATGATTCAAGAAAAGCTGCAGCTGCCAAATCTGTAAGCAGAGAGCCACTCCATCAACAGACAAATGCTTTCAGATTATGACTTGCTTCCTTCCTTCCAGTTCCTCCTTCTTAAACAGAGCTGCACGTATTTCTCATTAGAGAGGACTCCCTTCTCCAGCAAACCTCTTGCTCGGATATACACAAAGAAGAATTCTTCCCTTTTATCCTGAAACACATAAACCCTCTCTCCCACAATCCCTGTCCCCCTTCCCCCATTGGCAAGACCACCTGGCAAAGCAGAAACTGGAGTGATGGTTAGACCACTCAATTTGCTCCTGGAATTGGGACTCGAACACTTTTTAAAGCAGGTTAAATAATCCATGAGAAAAACCTTCTGGGTCACTTTCACTTCACTGCAGCACTGCTGTTGAAGAACTGGCACCAGGTGTTTCAGCCACTGTCTGCAGGAGCCATCATCCCACTGGATTTGTAACACCTCTACCACATCTGATTCTCACAGCTGGGACTTCCTCTAAAAGCTTCCTTATAAAAGTTACTGTTCCACTTTCCCTAACAGAAAACCTTGAAGGCAAAGTGACTTCACTGCCTGCCTTTCTAAAACAAGGTGGAATATGAGATAGAAGCACACAGGTATGGATCTCAAGGGCAAGTGAAAAATGCATGGGTGGAGTGCCATCCTTCCTCTGGGAAAGCTGAAGGACTTGCTTTAGAGGAAGTAGGGAAAAGACAAAGAAAACAACCATAAAAGGTTCTGATTTTTTTTTCCCTGTTTGTCATCTAGGGAACCCATAGTTGCTTGTAACAATCCCTTATCCCAATCCAAGGAGAACAAACTCCTTTCAACATTCAACTGACAATAAAATGCAGACTTTAAAAACTATGAGAGAGACAAAAAAAAAAGTTTACCCTAACATGTTGACTGTTACAGGTCCTGTTGTTTTCCCATTTTCTTTTGCTTTCCACAATTCAAGAATAGTAATGTTTTGAAAATTGTAACACACTGTGAAACTAAATAAATTTTAAAAAGAGGTCCTTTTGCTAACTGGATATTCAGTGTAAACTCTGCCTGATGCAAATAATCATTTATTCCCTTGATAGGTAAATTCTTCCAAGCCCTTCATGGAAAACAGAAATCTAGGAGTTAATAGATACTCATTCATCATTTAAGTTTTAGCATTCATCTAGTTGATAACAAAACATATTGCCACACACACTTGGGGAATCATTTTAAATGCTGCAACAATGAATTTAAAGCAGCACAGAAAAACAGCTGAGGCCATCTGTATTCTGTGACTGTAAGGTCAGGAAACCAAAAGCTTTTGTTTTTATTGTTCTGGTACTGTTTCAAGGAAGGCGGGAAGAGGTGGGACAAGGAAATGGTAGGACAGGATAGTGGCAGAAGAAATCATCAAGAATGTAAAGCAGCTTTTAAAAAAATAAACAAGGAAAAGTCCTCAGCTTGAATCTTTAAAAGTATCCTAAACATTTTTCTTTCCTATAGTTTTTCTTTTTGTATATTCCTTTGTATGCCATACAGGAAGGCAGACGGACAGTAAAAAATACAATGCATTTTAATCAAGACTGTCTAGCAGAAATTTTCAATTAAATGGTGTTAAAACCAGAATTGTTTTACTAAACCACTTTTCTGTTCTAGCCCGAGCAAAAAGACTTACAGGAAGATATTTAGGTCTGTTTCCAACTAAACAACAGAAGCAGGCCTGAGAATTTCAATGAAAGGCATGTTCTCAGCCATGGGGGTCAGGGGGACACACTATTTCCATTACACAATAGATCTGGAATATGAGCAACAGAAGACACTAAGAAAGGAAAAGGGTGTCTTACCTTCAGAACAGAACACATTTCTTTTACATGTACTAGAAATATATAACAGAAGTGGAGACGAGCATATTTTAAGCTTATTTAATATAGAAACCAGCTGTTCTCCTCATGCCCCCCCTAAGACTAGCAGATCCAATGGGACTTCTCAGGAAAGCCTGAGCACAGACCATTCCAAACAACTCTTCCCAACAACCATGGTCTCCTTCCACAGTGACACATCCCATCCAGTTAAATGTCCCTGCTTTTTGTGCTCCCACAGCCCTCTGGCTCTGAGGATTGATGGAAACACATCTGTGCAAAAGCATAAGGACCAAACCTTACTGAAGCACTCGTCCAGTCCTTCAACCAAGTACTTCCAGGATATCACTGAGATTTTACATTGAAAAGGAAAAAGAAAACATTTTAAAGAACACATGAAGTCTTTCAGCAGGTTTCAATAACATGGAGAGGTCAGAAAAATGCAAAAAAAAATCAGGAAAAGATTTCAGCATATTCAGTATATAACTCCTGGTCAGCATGCTTCACTTCACTATCTAACCATTGAAAACAGTGCTTTGCAGTAACCTGCCTTAATAAGGAATGCTCCCCTTCCAAGTAAAACAAAAAAATGTCCTGTAAGAAAATCAAGTTGCTTGATAAGAGTGATTTCTAATCACAGAAAATTAATCAGATGTGCTGACAGTTTGGTCAACGGATATGACAAACTCCAAATCTTATCTCTGCTCTAGCCATATCCTTCCTTATCATCTCACCACCCATGCCTGCTAAGCTCTCTCCCTTTTACACATAAGCCTATCAAGCTCACCTTTCATGTTCACAACACAAAAATCTGATTAGAACAAAAAGAATGAAGACCTGCAAACAGAAGTCTCAGGTTCAAGTTAACCACTTACAACTGTGTGTCACCACTGTGACACAAGGTCATAGACGAAGACCTCAGTAAGGACAGGAGAGAGACCACAACACCTTGAACTTGGATTTGTCTGCACTTCCATAAAAACTCTGCCAAAAGAATTCTCAGAAACTACCAAGATACTGGTAAACAGAAATTTCACCACTCTTCAGCAAAACTTTTGAAGGAGTTACTTCACATTTCAATTTTAAAAAGAGTTTACTTGACGTTTCCCAGAACCCACATATAAAAGAGACATGACAGCCTTATGCTGGCACCAACATTGTTGACTTAAGGGACTTATCTTTTCCCCAGTGCAACTCTAATGGCAGCTCAGTAGGACACTGCTGGGCTTGGGGGCCAAAATTGGGAAACAACAATTGGCAAGGGAGCTTGCTGAAAGGAAGAATAACAAGGAATATACACAAATAGTAGAAAAGTTCCTTAAAGTTTATGCTTATACTGAAAAAAAAAAACCAAACTTTTCCAAATTCACCTGAAGCTATGTGAAAGAGTATCTGTTTCTGTAAAACCAACCTTTTTTCCTCCCTCAGATACTGGAATGTTACTTTCTCTGAAAAGGTTCCTTTTTCCTGTCATGCTTTTTGTCTCTAGAAGGCTTACCCATGAAATGAGATAAAGTTTATTTCTCAAAATGCTTCAGTATTCACATGTAAATGACTCAGTACATGTATCCACAAGTACACATTGTATCTGACTGTGGCTGATAACACAGCCAGTAAAAAAACCAAAAATCCTAAATAAAAAAAGTCAGTATTCTATATCTCTACAGGAAAACTTGAAACCAATGGGCTCCAGCCCATCAAACTCTAAGTGGAGTAGCATTTTCCTAGAAAGGCTACAAAACATGCCTTGAGCAGAAACACTCCAAGTAAATTCTACATCATTCATCAGCCTGTGCTGGAATGCTTGATAATTTCTCTGTGCAATAATGTTTTAAGCCTCACAGGGATAGCATTCCAGTTCACTGCAAGCTTGACTACAAACCACAAATCTGAAATGGTTGTCAAGAAATTGAGAGAGTAATTACTGCACAGCGTGCATCAGTAAGTAATTGCTTCTGACACTGTCACTTCATGTATTTCTGCTACGTGAGCCCTGCAGGTTAGTGGGAAGTCAAAAGATAAGTAGGAGAAGTCATTACCAAGAACACTCAAGTAGGACTTCCCTAAGTCAAAAGGCAGATAAAAAACAGTTGTGCTTCATAATCTCAGAATCAATAATTTGAAGAATAGGGAGAAAAAGTTATTATTTGCAAATGGGAGTGTTTCCCATACAATCCACTCAAGAGCTTTTTGTGTAGCCTCTCTCTTGCAAAATAAACTGCAAAAATTCTCCAAAACAACAGGAAAAAAACAAACCAACAACAAAAAACCCTCTAATGGACAAGAAGCCAAATGAACCCATCTTTGTATGTCCTGCCTTAGTTGAAATTCCCATGTTTTTTTTTAAAGGCTTAAAAATAGAGTTGCAAACTTCAGTTCTTTAGACAGTGTTTTAGAACCTTAAATTTATTCTCAAATCAAGAACTTGCAACCTTTCTCTTCCCCCACACGTTGCCAAAGAGCCTTCCAAGTAAACCAAATTTATGACTCAGTTCAGAAGGGTGGAAGACTGAAGAGTTCTGTGGGTTTTGAGGGGATTATTCTGTAAAGCACAGAGCTCAATTGACCTAAAATACAAATATGATAATGACAAGATTGGCATTACAGAAACACCACCAATAAACTGTGGCTTCAAACGCAGTTCAGCAAAGTACAGCTGCTTCCCCCTTACATCAGCTCTGCCATTCTTTATTCTACATATCAGCTACCCTAGCACGTCTGCCTCAGTTCCCAAAGAGACAAAAGACCATTTTGGCACTCAAACATGGCAAACAGCTCCAACTTCTTGGGAAAAGATCGAGGGGGAGGGAAGGGAGGAATAAGCTATTATCTGGATTAAAATCTTTCACATGTGCCCGTGCAAGGCCAGCCAGAAGCTGTTGCTATCTGCTGCCTGTCCAGAGTGACCTGCGTGGAACAAGGTGTGCTGTGAGCCTTGGGGCCACTGCAGGGGACTCCCACGGAGTGAACACCTTGCCAGCAACCCCAGAGAAGCAAAGAACTCCAAAATATCCCTTTCAGCATCAGAATGAACCCCCAAGGGAAGAGGCACACCGTTGGGAACTGTGGGAAGCTTGCATGGATACCATCCACATGGACAAAAAGAAGAGGGTGGAGGGAAAACCACCAAAAACAAAACCCCACAATCATAGAACAATTTAGCCTTTGGTAAAATCAAGCAATAGTTCCCACCAACACAATTCACTTCTGCAGCAAGTGTTGGTACTACCACCACAGCAAAGATAGAGGAATTTACTCATTTGTTCTTTAGTCAAGGAAAAAACAGTATTGCAGAAGGGCTCCACTGTAAAAATCACAGCTGACTCCAACCCGAGATGTCTTAATTCTGAAATTAAAATGCCTAACAGAAGAAATTACAAAACAGGTCAAATGCCAATCAGAAAATTATATCTGCTGATTTAAATTAAGTTTGCTTTTTTTCTTCTTCCTCCTCTTTCCCTTTAGCTACCCCTTACAAATACCTTTGCAGCAAAATAGAAGCCTGCAAGTATTTAAGTGTGTTGAACTTGGAAATGAACACAGGTGCTGATAACAGCCTTACTTCTTGGACTACCAGAATGGAACAACTACACTAATTCCAAAACACTAAGCAATTTATTGGCTTACATGTGTGCCAGTGCCTTCAATCATGTCATGACGTATTCTTTTAAAAGTTTATATTGATACAGAATTCCATGAGAATAACCCCTAATAATACATAAAAGATAATATGTCATTTCAAATTTGAGGCCAACAAAATAGAAAAATAATGACACTTCAATTACAGAGAAATGAGGTGAGACGACGTTTCTGTTTTCCTGGTGAGGAGAAACACCTTCTCTAATATGAGATTGTCAGAATAATTTTGAGTGGAGCTAGGTGAATACTATACACCAGGTATCATCTTCTTTTCACACACCAGCAGTAATCAAGTGGCTCCTGTGGCAGCAGAGATGCCTTACTTATAACCAGTCACGTTATGCTACTTAATCTACATGCACAGAGATCTTGCCTCAACACCATTAAAAAGAAAATACACACACAAAAAAAAAGGGGTATGACAGACGAGGAATCATAAAAATTGCATCACGTCATCACATAAGAGAGTGAAAGCAGATCTGATATGAATGAAAAGGCTCATGAAGGGTCTCTACAGGAAAGATAATTCCTGGACAAATGGACAAATTCCTGGACAAATGCTTCACCCAACATTCATTTTCATTCTCCTCTAAGGAAGAAACTCATGATCAGGTGGACAACTCAAAGCATCATGATAAGGACTAGAGCAAAGGAACACAAGTCCACCTACTGAATAAAGTAATTTTTGGTCCAAACCTTAAAAAACAGTTCAAACTGTGACGAAAGGAAGGGGTAAAAAGTACAGGTGACAGACTAGTCATTGGTTTTACTCTTCTTTTTTTAAAAACAATCCTATTATTAAATCATCAATCTTTCCTTCCCAGATCATAGGCCTTCTTTTTTTTCTTTACACTTTCTCCTTTGTAACACTGCTCTTTCTGAAACATTATCATCTTTATGACATGACATCCAACATTACCAAGGTACGTTCAACAGAAGATTTTAATTAGAACATGGGTTCCAGATATTTGGATCTGAGTTCTGTATTTTGTAAAAGCAACTCCAAGACCACAATTTCACATAAGTGTAAGGCAATGGCAAGCTGATGCTTTGTTTTGCCACTCCATAATAAACGAACTCTGTTGACCAGTGATTACTAAAAACTTAACACATCGGAGAGGAGGAAAACAAAATCATTTTGTTCCATGTTCTTTCCCACTAAAATCCCAACAGTTCCACAGAGTGCAAGGCTTCCCCCCTTCATTCAGATCACATCTGATTAACTTAACAGATAAAAAACTCCAGCTGAGAGATGAGCCTCAACTTCATTCTCATCACCTTTCCAGGGCACAGTCATACAATCTAAATTAACAAATCCTATCATAATGTTGCAGCATTACAATACATTATATTACATACAGGAGATTTTTGGTGGTGTGTTTCATCATTTCCAGCTGGTCACCACAATGACCAAGAGCCAGCAAAGTGCCTTTGCTCCAAAGAAGGCCAATGGTATCCTGGGGTGCACTAGTCAAAAACCTTTTCAATTTATATAAATATCTAACAAAGTGCAAAGATGATAGAGACAGGCTGTATCCCATGCCAGGACCAGAAATAACAGGCACAAAACCAAAATGCAAGAGGTTCCATCTGAACATCAGGACACACCTTTTCACTGTGAAGGTAACAGAGCACTAGCACAGGTTCCACAGGGATGTTGTGGAGTCCCCATTTTTGGTAATACCCAAAATCACCTGGACATTGTCCTGTCAGCAGCAAGGCTGGACCTGACAACTGCCAAAGGTCCCTTCCAACCTCGTGATTTGCTCTGTGAAGGAAATTTACCTGCGACAGACATCAGCAGTGTAATGAAAAATTTCTGTCATGGCTTCTGGCGTACCAACACCATCTGGAAACACGGAAACACACCGCAGTTCCTCTCTCACCCAGCGTAGCAGATGACACTAGAACTTAAGCTTCATCTAGCACTGGGGTTTTTGTTCTGTTTTCTTACCACCTAGCAAATATTTTCAATGTCCTTTAGCAGGTCATCCGGTGGGAACATAATTATCAAAATAAGAAATGATGCCCAGAATTGAATTTAGGGGGGAAAAAAAAGCCCTAGCAATAGAGACTCTTTACAAGTTCCAAATACAGGATTTCCCACTGCACTAAAAAAAAAACCAAAACAAAAAAAAAAAAAAAAAACCAAAAAAAAAAACATATATACATATTCTGTGCCTCTTCATCAGTCAGCCAACTTTTTCAGGAAAGAGCTTTACAGCTGTGCTATTCAATAAGCTTCCAACATACAAAGGGAAAACGCCATCAGAGGTTTCAAACAAAGTAACTAGACCAAGCATCAATTCCCGAGCTGACGCCGGGTTTCCAAAAGCGCAGAAAACGCCGTAGCACCGATATTAACGCCGAACACCTGAAATGCACGGGTCCGGGTGCCGGCCGAGAACAAAGTGTGCCGGCAGCATCCCCGGAGGCGGCCGTGGCTCCCTGCGGCGGAGGGTGGCGATGACATCATGCCAGGCTGGCTCCGGCAGCCCTGGCGCAGGAGAGAGGGAGAGGGAGGGAGGGAGAGGGAGAGGGAGGGAGAGAGAGGGAGAGGGAGGGAGAGAGAGGGAGAGGGAGGGAGAGCCCCGGAGGGACCCGAGCCGTGCCCGGGCTCGGCGGGAGCGTCCCGGCTCCCAACAATGGGCACTGCTGAAGCCAATTGTTTCAACACTACGAGGATTCAGAAGCTATTTTGCAGCGCAGAAATCAGAGGGAGGTGGGGAAAGAAAACAGCGCACAATGACCCTTTCATTCAAACAAGAAAGGCTTCCAGGAAGTACAAAGTGTTTCCAAGCCTTATCCAAAAGCCACTGGAATCAACAGAGGCCCTCTCCATTTTTAGCAGTGGACACTGGAGGAGGCTATAACCCAAGACACAGTTTGAAAGCATTATCAGTCACATAATCATGCATTATTAATAACACAACAAACTCAAGAAAAACGCACACGAATTCCACCTGGCCTTTATGCTTTGACATTATCAGAAATTTCCCCCACATTGTTTTAAAATCTTTTCTCAAATCACATAAAAATCTGCCTCTCCCACAAATACTAAAACCTCTTTTCCCCCCAACCCCACACCTTGTCACATGTAACACCATTCCAGAACGGTGGTGCAACAGCAGATATCAGGATATACCACACAGCACAGTTTTACATACTACAGATGCAGTCCTTGACCAGGAAAGCAAATACAGAAAGAACATCATGCTCCAGCTTTCAGACCTGCACACTCCGACAGAATATTTTTTTTAAAGGCACTGATATCTTCCAGTTTACTAATAGATAGCCCAAAGTAATACACTGCTGGTTTTAAATTGAATTATGTAAGGAGAATTATTCATGTGCCTATGAAGAACAGGGAGCATTACTGAGTGTGCCTCGCACCACATTACACAAATAGGTTTACAGTAAATAATAAAATTAACATCTTGTTAACTGCTTTTGATCTATAAACTTTGTTCACTTGTCATTTATTTTTAAAAAAAATCCTCACATATCTCTCAATGAAATTGCATTTCATTTTGTTCTCTTAGATTTCTTAAATCAAATTGATACCGTAATTTGCAGTGCCATTACATACAGACTGTTATGCTGTAATCACTCCTCAAGTCTCAAACTGTAGCCTACAGTCACTTAAATATTAGACAAACATGAATTCTCTTAGGGTAAGGTATTGCTCAGCATGAGGGAGAGATGAGAAATTTTGTTTGAAGTCATTAAACAAAAAAAAAAGAGCTTCCATAACAGCCAAAGTTTAGAAGAGCTCAATGCAAGAAGTCAGTTCTAATAACATGAATTCCACTCTACGAGGAACAAGCGTTTATTTAGTGAGGGACAGCTTAAACGCAATAATGTAAAAAAACCCATGACACCTTATAAAAGCAAACTACTTAAAAATATCGAGGTCGGCGACGAGAGAATGTATTACTTGGTCAAGTTCAGAGTTCAAATACACAAAATCAGTACTGATGTAAGGTCAGGTTTTCACCACCACAGTCAGAGATGCTAAGCAATACTCTGATTTAACAGAGCCAGTACAATGAGACTAAAGCTGAAACGAGGTGCTGCTAAAACAGAGAACTGATTTTTAACCTTAAAAACACTGGTTTGACACAGTGGTGTGGTCTACATTGATATGGTTTAGCTGTGTATTCGGTGCGAACATTCTCACCTAACAGCGGAGTAATCACTTCCTAAACCGATTTCTTTTCGGATATTGCAGCAAGAGAACTCTTACTCTGTGCTACAGAAAAAAAGGTAACACTGAACACACAAACGGTCTTCGCTGTCTCTCCCAAATCCGACTCCTTAAGAGTGCCTGTGTGTCTGGAATGCCTGGCTAAAGTTGACACACGCAACGCGGCTCCGAAGAGAGCGCAGGACATCGCCGCTGAGGCTCAGACGACCGAGAGCGACGGCACCGCAAACGCGCGCTCTGCCCTCCCTGCCCGGGCTGTCGGGGAGTTCGGGCACCTGTACCGACCCCGCTCCGTGCCCAGCCGGGCATTCCCGCAGCGCCCGGGGCTCCCGGCGGGGCACGGGCAGCGCCCGGGGCGGCGGCGCGGGGAGGCGGCGCGGTCGGACCCCGCCGCCCCCTCGCCCAGCGCCGCCGGCCACTCACCGGAGAGCTCGTCCGGCTCCAGCCCGGTCTCGGTGTCCAGCCCGCAGATGACGAAGTAGTCGGCGAAGCGGCCGGGTGCCGAGGAGCCGCCGCCGCCGCCGCTCATGCTGCAGGGCGAGGGGCGCGCGGGGCTCAGCGGGAGCGGGGCCGAGCGGCGCCGGGAGCGGGGCCGGGATCTCCGGCTGCGCCCGCCGCCTCCATGGCGGCACGGGGCGGGCGGCGCCGCGCGGCATTCTGGGAACGCCCCCCGCCGCTATGGGGGGGGGGGGGGGGGGCAGCCCGCCCGCGCGCCGCAACGCCGCGCCTGCGCCCTGCGCGCGGGGGTGACGTCATGCTGCTGTGGCGCTGCTGCTCGCGCCGGGGCTGCCTGAGGGAGTGGGTGCCATGACCATGGGGCGAGGGCTCCGCTCCCTCCGCACGCACAGAATCGGGGGACGGGGCAGGCTGGAACGGACCACAGCGGGTCGTCTGGTCCGAGCTCCCCGCTCAAGCGGGGTCATTCCAGAGCACGTGGCACAGGATTCTATTCTGACCGATCTTGAATATCTCTGCTGAGGGAGACCGCACGTCTCTCTGGGCAGCCTGTTCAATGCTGGGTCACTGCGCTCTAAAGAGGTTCTTCCTCACGTTCACGTGGAATTCCGTGCTTCTTCCCGTTGCCTCTTGTCCCTTTGCTTGACACCACCGAACAGAGCATGCCTCATCCTCTGTCACTTCCACTTTGGATATTTACAGACACTGATGAGGTCCTCTCCCACTCCTCTCTTCTCGAGGCTGAACAGAATCACAGAATCAATTAGGTTGGAAAAGACCTCTGACATAGAGTCCAACCTGTTGTGTCCAGGCGCAGTTCCCTCAGCTCCTCCTCAGGGGAGAGATGCTCCAGCCCCTTGATGAATTTTATAACCTCCCCTGGAGCCACTCCAGGTGCTCCATGTCTCTCCTGTACTGCGGAGCCCAGAGCTGGGTGCAGCTGGATGCCAGAGGCCAGGAAGGCGCTGCTGGAGCTGCTTGCTCAGGACACGGAACAGCTCTGGGCTTGCATCCTCCTGGCACCTTCATCTTCCCGTCCCCACAGCCTCGGTGGCTGTTGTGGCACCACAGCTTTTGAAGCAGCTGTGTGTGCAGGGAAATGCTTTAGGGATAGCTTGGCTCTAAGGTTGTTTTCCTTTTCCTATTTGGATTAACATCACACACATCTCTGTTAACAGTTGGGATTGCACAGAGTGAAGTCCACTCTCCCCTCCGGCTCAGTGTGAAAAGGAGAACAAGCCCTGTGGAAGGATGACTTGAACAGAGCTGCTGAGGGACAAGCGACACGGAGACATGTTCTGCCTTGAGAGTCCTTTTTTTCCTCTGGCGATAGAGGCACCTGGGATGGTCATGCTAGCCTAAAATTAGGCCTATAAGAAGTTCCCCTTCCTTTCCTCTCTCCGTTCTCTATTTGTGGCATATACATCCTTCCATATCGTGTAGGGCTTATAAGAAGAGAAATTAAAACTTTGCAGTCTTTAATGATAATGATTATTATCCAGGGCCAACCAAGTAGTTATGGTTGCATCCATAATGCTGAATTGATCAGACACCGATCTAACTTTAAACACTGCCAAGCATAGGAAACATCACCTATTTGAGTTTCCATTGCCAAGACAGACCAAGCTGTCTGTAGGGACTAGAAACAGCAGCACCTCTAAGAGGACTTCACTGCCAATGGTTTACAGCCTTTTGTAGTACAACAGCTAAACTCTTAGGCCACAGTGTCCAGTGAGTTGTGGGCACCTGGACATCCTTCTGAGAACTAGGAAAAAACTGTTAGGATAGCACTGGTGCTATCAGTGTTCACTTGATTAAAACAGTATGGCCAGAGAATGGGTTATCAGTGAAAGAAAGGGTTGCTTAGGTCTGACTGAGAGGTCGGCTTTAAAGCATTATTTAACTCAAGGGAAAGATTTCAACAAAGATGGCAGGGTAGGAGCAATACTAGAGTGAAGGGCTCGAGTTTACTTTACAAAAAGCAGAGTAAGATTGTGTAGAGCCTGCCTGGTGGTGTGTGGAAGGCACAACAGAGACCAGAAATAGCTAAATCTGGTTGCTCTTACTCTGCTGTGTTGTCTAGACATTTTTTGCACATTTGTCTTCTCAATCTGCTTTCAGTGTGGCAAAGGACAATATATTCAGCACGTGGTGAACCTCTTTTGAGTAAGCCTGAACCGTAGTTTAACCCTTACAACAAATGCCATAGCCTGAGGGTCTCTTCTGACACTTGCAACATTGGCAGGGGCTTTTTGTCAAAGAGTAAAACAGGGAAATAAAAAGGTGTTCTTGCATCTTAACTGTTCCAGAAGTAACCATGTATTTTGTAAATAATCAGTAAATACAGATTACATGGGCCAGTAAGAAAACAGAGGTTTATCAGGGTTATTGTTGAGCAAAACTACTGAAATGCACACATGCCTTACTATGCAACAGGGTAAGGAACAAGAAATATTTTTTTAAAAGGAGAGTCTCAGACTAAGAAACTCAGATTTGCTTTGAATTGTTACAAGAAATGGACAAGATGGGTGAACTGTGTGAATCAGAACCAACAAAACGTTAACTCAAATTTTTGCTGTGAAAAGCTCTTTCCTATTTTGTCAGATAAATTCTCTGCATTCCAAGACAGCTTACAGCATAGTCCCTCTCAACTGTGCTCCTCCAGCAGATGTACCTGAAAAGAAAAAAAAGTAAAAAAAAAAAAAGTCAAACCTTTCTCCTCCCACTTTATCAATGACTCTTTTCCATTGTATCTTTTTCCTCTCCAATTCTTTCATTTCTGAAATACTCTTGCCTACAAAGAACTTTGACCACAAAGAACTTCTGTGACATCTACTTCAAAGGCCAGTAGCTTTAATCTGTTAGTAGCCTTGACCAATGTTCCCATCACAGGGAATGACAAAATATGGCAATTCTGTCAGGAAACTTGGCAAATGGTTTAGATGTCCTTGAGTAAAACAACACTCTAGACAACATTAAGAATTCTTTAAAGTATTCCTTATGATCTTGAGAAAATCTGTGGAACTGTGAATTCTGTGGAAACTAAGATTCCTTAGATATATTAGTAAATAGGAAGAGATTGAAAAGATTCATTGTCTTTGGCAAAGACTATCAGTGTTGATTCAGCTGCTGTTTTCCATGGCAAAGACTTGTACTTTCAAGCTCAAACCTGAAATCAAAGAGAATGAAGTCTTTAAAATAGTGAAGAACAGAACTTGATGCAAAGATATCTTGAGTATTCCTCATACTACCTAATTTAGATTTACTTTGCCATCGATCCCAGTCACGATTATTGGAAGAGTTTATTTATTAAGCAATAGGAAAACCCAACAGCAAATTACAGTTCCATTCGACATTGCTCAGAGAATTTAAGAAGTCTGAAATGGGGCTATTTCTTTTTTTTTTCTGGGCAGCTGTTTCCCAAGATGAGCTAAGCTTCGGAAAGTAACAGAGCTCAAAGCACAAACGAATTGCTCCAGTTGTCAGGGTGCTGATCATATGTAGTGTCTTCTAATGACTCTGATTAAGATATTTACTCTTGATTCTTTAAGAAAACAAAAATCCAATCAGCTACTCTTACCACTAAAGCAATCTTCTCCAGTCTGCAAAACCAGCCACTTGAATTTGGCTGCAACTTACTGACCATTTATTTGGTGCGAGATCTACACAAGAGACTTGTGGAATAGATCCTGCACACCAGGTCACCTAACACACAGATCCTCACACATCAGGGCACAGCTCAGAGCAGAACTGACACTTCAGGGTGTGGAACATTTCCTAAACTCCCATGCAGCACTGTCCCTCTTCTCCCCAGCTCCAGGAGCCCACACTATGGACTGATGCTCAATTTACCAACTACAACCCTCAGCTCCTGTTCCATGGTGCTGCTCTCCAGCATCTCATTCCCTAGCCTGTCCATACATCCAGGGCTGCTCCATACCAAGGTGCAGAATCCAGCACTTGTCTTTATTAAACTTCATATTGTTGTTGATCACCCATCCCTTGTCATGGTCGCTCTGCAGGGCATCTGTCCTCGAGGGAATCTACAGCTCCTCCCAATTTAGTACAGCTAGCAAACTTACTTAGTGCTCCTTCCAGTCCTTACTTGGTATTCTTTCCAGTCCTTTGTCCAGGTCATTAATGAAGATGTTGATGAGAATGGGGCTGAGGACGGAACCCTGCAGAGCCCCATCAGTGACAGGAACCACTAGTGATGTCACTGCATTCACTTACAACCCTTTGACCCTGAGCCAGTCACTCACCTCTCACGTGGTGTGTTTAGCCAGCTGAGTGCTGGGCATTGTGTCCAGAGGGAGACTGTGAGAGACGGTATCAAAAGCTTCACTGAATCTTCTCCATGATTTTATTGGGCAGGGAAGTGAGACTGACAGGCCTGGAGTTCACATGCTCATCCTTCTTGAAAATTGGGACAATATTTGCCCAGCTTCCAGTAGACTGGGATCTCTCCAGATTGCCAAGATTCAGAAATCATTGAGAGAGGTCTCATGATGACACCAGCCAGCTCTTTGAGTACTCTTGGATGAATCCCATCAGACCTCATAAACTTAGAGGGATCCAGCTGAAAAAGCAAATCCTTCACAAGTTCAGGGTTGACTGAGAGTTTATCATTCTCACAATAATGAGAAATCAGTTTAACACAGAAGAGTTAAACATAAAATGAAATAGTGATCTGCTCAGAATACTCCTTCATGACATGGAATTGTTCCAAGTACAGTAAACACTGCAAATTCCAGGTTTGAGATACAACTCCTTAGGGCTAGGTTGTAAAAGAAAAATCAAGAGTTATGAATGCAACATTAGATCTCAATTCTGAGGCAGAATTTTAAAAGTTATTTCCCATTGAAGCATTTCCAGCCCGCTCAAGTGCCTACCAGGGCCTTTTAAGGCTATGAGGACACCACTCAAGTTCCACAGCTGCACAGGAGCAGAATTCTCTGTCTGTTTGGAAGACTGTCTACAGAAAGCTTTTATGAGGCTTCTCACATATACACCAGTCACTGACTGAGCTCTTGCAATCCAGACCTAAATTCTTCCTTGTGTACTATAAAATAAGGAAATGGGAATTATCACACTAGGTGGAGCATTTCTAAGAATTGGAGGGGGAAGTTATGGTATGTTAGTAAATATGTTATGCCATTATTTTATTCATTGCCAGAACTAAAAGGCTGTAACTTCTTTCAGTTTGGGTGACCTGGAGCTATAAAGTCACCAGCTGAGAGTTATAAATGTCTGTCATTTCAAGACATCAGTTGGTCATAAAAATACTCAAAGAGTATTCCCTTCTCTTTGATGGAAATTTTAAAAAGTTGCTCTGGGTCCTGCTTTCCTGTCAAAACCCTTTTTCATTTCCCTCTTAGCACTGCCATACTAAACCACAGGGTTCCCAAACCCCACCCTATGACAGAAGGAAACTACATGACGAGAATTCTCAGAAACACACAAAACATCTTCAGCTGCCTAAAAACACAAACATGTTTTGACTTTGCATAACAGCATTGTTCACTAACAAAAGCTTCTCATTTTTGACTTCTCTTCTGTCTTACCCTTCCAGCAAGGTTTTTATACAAAGAAAAAGCATTTCATGAACTGGCCTTGACAGAACATTAAGGGAAGGTGAATGAAGCTGAAATAACTTTGGCACAGGGGTCTTCCATAAGGGATTAATGCAAAAAAAAAAAAAAAAAAAAAAAAGAGGCACTTTTTGCAAATAGATATATTTGAAGATACAGAAGTTAGACCCAGTTACCTTCCAGTGCAAACCAAACAAAATTTTTAAAATTACTGCCGTGAGAAATTAATTTCAGAGAAAAAAGCAAGTCAAATTTACCTACCTATTTTGAAATAAAGGCAGAAACAGAATTAATCTCATCTACAGGTGTAATCAGCTCGGTTTTTTATCAATCACTAAAATTACCATTTAAAAAGAACTCGCCCCTTTTAAACAGATTAATAAAAATTAGGCTTAAAGGGAAGTTCAGCATGCTTCATTATACTAAAAAAATACAGTGTTTCAGATTTTATATAACAGCTTTATTATCAAATGGCAAGAGACACTTAGTGATGATGTCATGCAGGTATCACAAAAAAAAATTCCAAAAGATAAACAGGTTACCTAACAGCTCAAAATCCCTTGCAATTAAAAAACAAAGCTACATCTTACTGAAGTCCTGGTTTGTTTCATGGTAGCTACTGTTTTTCTGTGGAAGTGTTATGGCTATCTCTTGCATCACTTGCTGGATTCCCTAAAGGAAAGAGCAGACTAGTACACTACCCCACAGCACAGTGCTTTTTTTTGCTTTCCACAAGGCCTGCCTTACTCTGCACAACCCTCAGAAGTCCTCACAGGATAGGAAAGCACCTCAGGCTGCTGGCAGCTGAAGATAAAACACAGAAGGGATGGGTTAAAAAAAATGCTAAGGTTTTGAAAAAGCAAAGAACCCTATTTTGAACCTTTTTAAGGTCTTAAGGCTTTTAGTTATTGTGATGGGAGGTCAGTCTTGTGGCTGAAACACAACAGGTTTTCAGTAACAAAGCCTGATCCCATCTCCATAGTGAAACAACTCAGTGAAAGCATCAAGTGATAGCACGAGTCACGAAAAGGTTTCACCAAAACATTGGCTCTACACAGCATGGGAGGGATTTTACAACAGCTTCTGTTACTGACCAGGAATTGAGACAAATCTTGAGAAAAGCCACTGGAAAATAAGTAGTAAGTAATTTATTCTGAGAGTTCATCGGCATGAAAAGATAACTCTGCAGAAAAGTAGGCTGTAAATCTACAGCAGCTTCACACACACCAGTCCAGGGGACACACAGCTCAATTCACATCCAAGTTTACTATGGAATAAATCCCCTGGCTAGAGGAGCTCTGGAAATTAGAATGGCTGCAATAAAAGTAATCACTGTTCAGGTTTAAATGCCAAAGTACACTTTTAGAGTAAATTCTAAATAACAGAAGAATTGCTGAAGCTGAACGGTCTTACAATAAACTTGCAAACAGAACTGATATAAATTCCTTTATATACTTATGTAAAAAATATCATTTACTGTGCAGCCTGGACTTAAATAAAAGACAAATGGTGTATCAATAATATTTACTATATATTTACAAGTAATACTGTGATGAAACAAAGCAGTCAATTAACATTATGTTACAAAAATGAATAAACCCTTTAAAGGTACCAGTCAGTACCTTTTATATTATCACATTCATGAACTGCTCTCTCACATCTCGAAGATCTATGATATGGTTATGAGTTAACACGAGGACACAGACAGACAAACCCTGGAACTGGAGCACATGCTGATGTGCCGAGTCCCTTTCCAGCAAGACACTGCAGGGGCATTAGCTTAAGCCACGTGAGCAGCACTGGTTTCAGTTGGGTAAAACACCAACGTGCTCCCCAGTTCCTCATGACCAGGGCCTCAGTTTGATGGGGTTCCACTGACAACACAACAACCACCACAGCTGGAAGCACAGGGGGAGGTATCTTGTACCTTGCTGAGAGAATACATACACAGACTGCTGCTGAAGGTGAGTCATGGCTGGTTGCCCATGGCCAGTCACTGCCTTGGCAGACAATGGAACCCCCATTTTTACATACACCGACATAAAAGCCTGCTGTTCCATGGTGCTCTGAACATTATTCGGGATCAGCTGTTTGATAGGAACTGCACCAGTTTGTGTACCTGATTTTCCTTTAGCTAATCAAGCTGCAAAATGACAAATTTTATACTCTTTACATATTGCTTGAGAAATGGTAGTGTTACACTGCTTAAGCGTTTTTAAATCACTTGAGAACTGTAAGTTTTATATAATCATACCATCACTTTCTTAAATTAGCAGGATAAATCTATGCAAGTGAAATATTGGCAAAATAATCAACAGTTAAAAAATTAAAAATTAGAACTTAAAAAAATCATCAACTAGCCAAGATAAGAATTCTAAGCTGCTCCCTCCCTTCCTATACCCACTCCCAGAATAAAACTTTACAGGGACCAAGAGGGAATGATGTGACACTTCGCCTTTGTTAATCCAGTAAGTAAAGCAGATGTAGGTTCAAGTATTTAATTCCATACAGCACTAATAAAGAGAAGTAAACAACCAGGATGAGAATAACATTGTAGTTAAAGTACTGCAAAGAACCTTTGTGTCTGAGTGAGCACCGTAATATTATTTTGAAACTCCCCAAGGCAAAAAAAGAAGGGAAATATTGTTAGTGAGAAATGCACTCAGACCAGATCACATGCAAGCCTACAGAAAATGTTACAAAGTTGGACTGAACAGTTCAGGGGATTTTCCTGCAAGTGTTAGAAAGCATCACCTGTAGTTTATTTCTACATCACAGTTTTTGCTCTGCATGTAACTAGAGCAAAATGTTACATCTATGTTCTCACTTCCCTCACCCCGAGTGCCACACATACACCCCCTCCCAAAGTAAAACACTGGTGGTTTGGTTACAAAACTATATGCAGTACATTTCTGAACACATTTCCTTCAGTTTCAGGCCATGTGTTCATTTAAAGACATTCTTATCAACCACAAGCCTGTCCTCTAATTGCTTAAGATCCAATAGAAAAGCAAATATACAAATATCAGAAGTGCTGATCCTGAGATGAAGTATGGGAAATTCTGGTCCAGTTTGATCCTTATTCAAACTTCTGTTTCAGTTTCTTCTGGAAGAGAGCTGGTAGAATGGAGAGGATAGCTAGAATCATGAGAACAAAAACAGAGTTCCAGGAAACAGCTTCCCCTGCTGTTGTAAGCTGGTACAGCGTTGTTCCTGCCTTAATGGCTACAAAAGACGGTGGTGCTACACCTGGAACAAGGAAAGGATGAAAAAATAGCTTGTTAGGGTAAAAAACCCTTAAAAATTAGTCATCCAAATTTTAACACCGGATTGTTGAGATTTTGTTGTCTCATACTTCTTTTGTTTTAAAAGAGGGCTGTGAATACAGAATTCAAAGATAAAAAGACCTTTATCCAAAGAACTGGTTTTAAGCCATTCTTAATATTTTTAATGCAAACTCAAATACAAGAGATTGAGCAAATAATCTCTGCTCTTTAGACTCCGCAGATTTCAAGTTACCTCTTTACAAACTGATTTTTCATAAAGGAAAGATAATGAACTTTATGAAAAAGTTAATAAAGGCAAAATACTGAATTGTTTCCTAATCAGATTTAAAAGTATGTGCAAAAAATATGCCCATTTAAAAGCTATAGTGTAAACCCCTTCTTCTGGCCACCCCAAAATGTGGCTCACTAGCCACAGTTCTTACCTAGGAAAGTGCCAATGAAAAACACTTTCAGTGGCACGTTGATTACAGGAGATGTGATATTGATAAACCAGTTGGGGAGGAAAGGTGTTATTCTCAAAAATATTATGTAGTTAATGAGGTGTTCTCTATGTCGTTCAACCTGCCAAGACAAACAAAAACTTGTTTAAAAAAATCCCTGCCTTGAAAATACACAACCATAGAGGTTTAAAGGGTTTTATTATAGACATTTACATGTTGAAAACATAAAAATCAGTTGAAAATGTGTGATGTGGGGAGGAGTGCCCAGTCGGTCACCTGTTAAATAGCACTGAGATCAGCCTGGAAATAGCTGTGTGGCAGAGCAGTGGAGATGTGTCTGACTGACTCAGCCACCGAGTCATAGGCAGAGTCACAGCCCAGTCACCACAGCCAGCCTGTCATCCCAGTCCTAAAGCTTTTGCAGGAGCTAACAATGCAGTTTGTCCCTCAAGCCATTCTGACCCAACTCGTGATCAGGCTTGAAACACAGCTGGAACTCCTCAGCCAGGTCACAGCTCTGAACTTCATGAGGTGGCTGCTCCCAGCACAGTTCCAAAGCCTGTCTCCCCAGAGGTTACAGTGCCCAGCATTAACATTTACCCAGGAGCAGCAACAGCTCCAGCTTCATTCACAGTCTTAATTATGTTCTCAGGTCTAGCCCAGCTCCTTACACCAACGCTACAACAAAGCCTCTTCTCCTTCCAGCCTGTCTCTAGCACATCAGCCCTCTCAGACAGCAAGTGCAACCTCAAGCCAAGCTGCAAGGACAGCCAAGCATCCACAGCTCCAGCCTATCCTGGCAGACCTGCACTAAGCTTAAGCCTCAAACAATTGAAAACAAACCATGTCTGATTGCAATTCCACCTGAAGTCTCACATGGCAGCTCATCCCTATTTTTCAGTTTTAACCAAATTTAGATTTTACTGTAACATCAAAATCAGGAGCACTGTGAGTTTTTTAAACCTTAATGAAGGATTGTACTTAAATATTGATTAATGCTGTATATAAAATGCCTTAACCTCAATACGATAAGCACGATACAGTCCAATTAACCTGGAAACAGTCAGATATGAACTGCACATGCAATTTTAAATCACATGTTCAGTTCTACAATGGCAATAGTAACCATCTGCTACTCAGAGTAGCCTCAAGATTACACTGCAATATTAAGATTTATTTGGGTCAAGAGTCAAAATGGTACTACATAATCTAACAAGGTCAATTGTGCCAGACACAGCTCCATATCTTATCTAATGAGAACAAGTTTAAGCATTTTTATGTGATTCAAAAAGATCTGGAACAAAGTACATGTGGTACATACTTGCCAAAAATAAAAATGTGTTTGAATGTTTTAGAGCATCAAAGAAAGACACCTAAGGTCAAATACAACTCACACTGTATTGCTGTGCTGCAAAACCTTTAGGTTCATCTCGCAATCAAGGCTTGCTGAAACTAATTTTACCAGACACCACAAGAAAAAGTTTCTAAATGCTCTAACTACAAAAACATGTTCAAATTAAGGTCTTGTCAATCAGACATATAGCTACAGGTTCCTCCAACACAAAAATACAAACCCAGCTTTCACCAGTGCTAATGCTTGGAGAGCCATTACTTGAAATTTCCTGAAGCTCAAGAGGTTTCCTATTGACACTAAATAAATGAAGGGGGTGATCAGTTGCAAATACTTCCTAGGTAAGAACAACTTTTTCATGGGAAACACATAAAATTAGGAATACTTCCAGAATCCCTTCTGTGCAACTGGATACATGACCACAGGTCTCCTAGTTTTCCATGCTATTTCATTACACATTTTGTACCATAAGTTCCAGCATCTCTAGAAACCTTACCTGTTCTGACCATTTTACTGCTTTTTCTGTTAAATATCTGTACACAACAGGACGTCCCACTAGGTATGACAGCATATAGCAAAATGAAGCTCCAAGTCCTGAGCACTGAAAAATAAAACAACCAGACAACAAATGAGCAAAAAACTCCAATTAATGTCAGCTTTGTGTCTGTATTAACTACACTGCCTAGCTGGAGTAGGTTTCTATGTAGCCCTCCACTCCATTAGGGCTCTCCTCCAGCAGTATGTACACACTCCCTAAGAATGTTGTTGACCCAAGACAGTTTATTTCCTGGGAATTTCGATCAATCTCAACACACAAAGTAGGCAACATTGATTACTTATCAATTAATATTGAGTGCTTCTGCAGTTTTAAGACTTTGAATAATGAAAGCTTTTCAAATAAGAGGCACAATTCCATTAGAGAATTCAAATATGAAAGCTGAACCGGGTCCTCCTGACCTTCTCAATACTAAGGCTCATTATGATTGCATCTTTTGCCCATGACATATTTTAAAGCTTGTTGATAATATACATTTCAAATCTTAAACTAAGCTTCTTGCATATTTAAGCCAGTTTAAAAACAGACGCATTTTGCAGTGTGATAATAAAACCACAGTAATTGTGTTGTGAAATTACGACTGGGTTCTGGCAGATGCTAAACAAATTTAGAGCAAACGAAACTCTGGCTGATTCACATTCAAATGCCTTCATTATTAAGAAAACCTGGAGAAACAGCTCAGTGTTTTGGATTATCATCCAGTGTGACAGTGAATTTTGTGGGTAATGACATTCTTGAAGCAGAGCTGAGTAAGAACTCAATAGTTCATCAGAAACTGAAGTATACACCAGTTTCAGACTGATAATTTCCAAAAGGAAACTGCTCAGATGCTTGGCTGTATTCCAAATGGACAGAAAGAAATATATGCCCTCACAAACTTTCTATACTTACCAAACAAACAAGAAATAAGGCCAGTGGAAAGGGATAAAGAAACCCTGACAGGATACTGAGAAATATAGACCCAGGAATAGCAAATGTTTGCAAGCTGGATGTATCTTAGTTAAGGCAAAACACATTTCTAAAAAGTTACACACTTTTTAATTTTATAAGCAGTCAGGATACATTTCACAATTTGAAAAAGCATAAATAGGCACGGCCTCTCAAGATCCTTACTTCAAAAAGCCTTTCGTGGAGTAGCACAAGAAGCTCAAGCACAGAGCAAAGAAGGTGTAGACCTGTCACTACACATACAAAGGATAAGTCCCTAAGTAATAAAAGCTGACTGCATTTTTCTCTTTATCTGTGCTCCAACTGCCACACAGTATTTATTGTGGCTTCCAGGAAACATGTATTTCTGATTTTACACTGTTGACTAGAGATGTGCAGTTTCAGACATTCTCTCTGGAAAGTTCACAGGCCTGTCCGAGCCCATAAGCACAAGTTGCATGGAAGACCAAAATGTATGAAGGCAGCTACCACTTCCTTACAAACAGGCTTGGTGTAATCACTAACAACAACAGCTCATCACTAATTTCAGTCAGGAATTTTTAAGAAGGCAAAAATTAGGTTTCTGCAGCATAAGCAAGCAGGTTGTTGGACTTAAGGCTTGCTAGGCATACTTGAGACTATGAAGCATTGCCCACTTTGGATAGAAAAGTTATAAAGCAAAAAGAAAAGCTGCACACTATTTTACTCAAGTTGAATTGACTGAAATATTAAAAAGCCCAATAATCTTCCCAAGTGCATTACAGCCAGTACAGCTTTTGCTGAGTCATGTCAAGGTTCAGAGGTAACTGTGCCCTGAGTGGAAACTGATCACATTCTCCTGTTGAGACAGTAAAGGTCGTCACATCTAGAACTTCTAGAGCAGCTTCATAAAGACCCAGTTTAGTCTACTCCTTGTTAAGCTATAAGTTAATATTTTAATTTTCTGCCTAGATCTATAATTTGGGAAATACGAAATACTTTTTGTGGAATACTTTGAAAGAACAAGCTGAAGGATAATTACTAATGGCACGTTCAGTGTTGACTGTCCTGAGTTACAAAAGTCTCCTGCATTAAAACTGTGAAACAAACCTCTCCTACAGCTTTAAAGTTATTAACCTTTAGTTAAGTGTTCCAGTTAAGAGTGTGTTTAATGATTACTTAATATATTCAGCACTCAGGACAAAGACGTCAATGCAGGACATAGGTAGCCTTTGTGCCTCCCTGGACAGAAAGTACTTCAGAAATTTGTCTCTCTAAAAGAAAACAGTTTTGGTTTTGTGAATTTGGGCAGTGCAGAGACGAAAGATGGCTCAAAATACTTTCCTTCAGAAATACTCCTAAATACTCTATAAATACCCATATGTGGAAATTTGAATGTCTCGAGAAAGAGCAGTGCAGTAGTCTCAATTTTCTTTTAGAATAAAGAGTAATTTCTACCTCAAAATTCACTTTATTTTAAAAGTCATAACACTAAAGTGAGACCAAGCCTAATATACAGAGAAATGTTTTTAAATTTCCAGGATCTTAAAGTATTTGTGTCTCTTTGTAGACACTCCTAAATACATTAAACTTCACCCACGACCAAGAATTTATCGATTTGTATTTTTCATTTACCTTTTCAGAGAAGCATGACTACATCAAAACTGCCCTTTATATCAGAAAAAGGATACAAAACGTATGTGGCAAAATAAGCCACTAACACTTGAACGTAAAATGTGTCCTTGTATTTGGACAAGACTTTTCCCAAGGCCTTTGCATCATCCATATCTCTAGGAACCTTTATACATTCTCTTTCTTCTCTGGAGAGGAAAAAAAAGCAGGAATGATGGAAATATAATCAAACAGTGTAGAACAATTACTTACTGAATACAGAGATAATTAGATACACTACATCACTAAATTACAGCTTCAGCAAACAAACCATGATTATTGTTGTAATAACGTTCTCAGATGAACACCTAATATTTACAGTGTGGTTTACATTAGAAAATCCCCAATTTTAGATATTTGCAAGTTGGATTTTTTATTCAGTACAACAGTGTGCTTCTTTTCTATTTTTTTTCTTACCAAGTACTGATCAAAAAGAAAAAAATTGCACAAGCCAAACCTTGGCAAGTGAAAGCAGCCAACATTTCAGCCAAAACCAACTGCAGCTGCCTCAGTGCTGGGGTCATAACAGTTGAAGTGCAGCAGGAGTGGCAGAACTTCACCTCACAAAGTTCTAAGGGCAAAATCTCATGTCACACCTCAATCTGGTGCAACCCTGGCCAGCACACTTGAGTGCCTTCACTTTCTCTGTATCAGGTTTAGGGATGGGCCATGGCAAACTGACCTTGTTGAGCAAGTTAATCAGACAGAAATTTAACTATTAAAAGTGAAAAAGAAAGCTGTCAGACAAACAGGCTTCCACCTGCCAGGCTGCCTGCCATCCCAACACAAGTACTGGGTGCAACCAAAAAGAGAAAAAGAGAAGGCAAAGTTCAGCTAGAAAGGAGGAAGGATCTCCTTTTGGTGACAGCCTCCAGTTTCACCAAGGCACAAAGAAGTTTCAAATGAACTCAGCTTGAACCAAGCACTCTGCCTCTCAGCTGAAAGTGGTTAAGAACAGAGACAGTTACCAATGATAATGTGCCAAGGGGAACACCTCAAGACAAGGGATCTCCACTGTGCAACAGAAGCCTTAGATCAAGAACAATTCTCCGAGTTTGTCACATCCCCACAGAGGCTCCTCTACAATCTGATACTGAAAAGCAAATAAATTGATAAACTAAACTTTCATAACATACTTACTCACTAAGTTGTGGAAAATTTTTATATACCAGGAACATAAGGAAAGCAGCTGATAAGAAGATGGACACTAAAATAAGAAGTGACGTCCGAGCTGATCCACCTTCTGCAAGAGCTTTCCCTGAAATTAAACGGGAAACAAAGTTAGAAAAAACCCTAGCACCAGCAAAACAAAACAAGAAAAAACCATCCCTCCAAACTAACAACAGATCTCAAACTTATCCTTTAAGGGAATATTAAAGTAAACAATATTAAAGTCACTCTGTGGACATCTTCCTTCCAATGCTTTCAATAACACACATCACTTACATCCCCTGAAAGCCTTCAAACAGCTTGGAAGTTTTTACACCAACAAACATCCCACAGAAGTCACCTTCTGTGATCCATAATAATTGAAACCTCAATTAATAAATACATTCATAAAAAGAAAACAACACAGCTTATCAACATAAGCCATACCTATGTTTTCCTTTTTGCCAGAAATCTTCTGTAGTCTAATTTACTAGAGATATCACTTGAAGTTAAATTTCCCAGATGTACAGCATAACTTTAAAACCTGCTCATTAACAGATTTTGGGGTTTTTTTCCCCCTCTAATGAAAGACTACCAGACACAGCCAGTTAGGTGAGACACACTCATTAGGAGGAAACCTGCATAAACACGCATACAGTAGCCTGTGATACAAAGATCACAGCTTCCAGTCTCGGCAAGAACACATATTTTGCACTCACGTGGATATACCTAAGTGCTTATTAACCTTTAAATCCTTGTGTAGTGGAAGCAATGGGAGTACAGTGAGTGACACAATGACATTTTAGGCCTCTTCTGTATTTTAGATTTTTATCAAGATGACCACATACGTGCAATACACCGATTAAAACAAATGCAACCACACACAAAGAATTTAAAACGGAAATGAACACCACACTAAGTACTCTCTGCACCCACACATATAGACACATGGTGTCTATGTGTGCATGCATTTAAACCACTCTCTCCTGAGGTACTTTGAGGCTCACCCAGCTTCACACCAGGGTCACACAAGGAGCCGAGGCTGTGTTTTCCCTCGCAGATGCCGTTGGCACAACTGCAATGCCAATACACAGCACTCCAGCGGGTCACGCTGACACCTCGCTGTTGTGAAATGCAGCGACTGGATGACGAAACCCACGGAGCCGGCTGGGCGAGCTGGCAATTTTATCGGGTTTAAGGTTTTTTAGGTTTAAGGTCAGCGCGACCCCACAGGTGTGCACTGGGTCAGCCGAGGCCAAAGGCAGTATCCACGAAGCAGTTACAGGCACAGAATCACAGAACGGTCACGCCGGAAGGGACCACAGCGGTCACCCGGTCCAAGCTCCCAGGGTCATCCCAGAGCTCATGGGCCAGGACTGCATCCACACGGTTCTTAAGGATCTCCAGTGAGGGAGACTCCACACCCTCTCCGGACAATGCGTTCCACTGCACTGTAACCGTGATTATTCTGACAACACCTTCTCCAAGGAGCAAAAGAAATGATAGATCAATAAAGAAATAAGCAACCCATAGGGTCAAATAAAGAAAAACAGCCCACTGCGCTTTCTGCCACTTCCACTTTCTATACTTTAGGGGCGCCGGTAGTGGAATAACACAAGCACACACAAACAGACATGGAACCTGATGCAGGAGAGAAGGGAAAGGGGTCGGTGTCCCATTACGGCCCCCGCGGGGAGGGAGCCGCCTCACCCCACACGCACCGTGAGGGGCCCGGCCCGGCCCGGCCCGGCCGCCCCAGTGCCCGCGCGGGACGGGGCCGGTGCCCGAGGCGCCCAGAGGCACCGACAAGCCGCACCGCGCACCGTCCGATGCCAGGGCGAGGTCACTCCCTCTCCCGCCGCCCCGAGCCCCCGGCACCTTCCAGAAGCTGCCGCTGGTGCCTGGCGTTCTCCGCCGCCGCCGCCTGGCAAGGCCCACGCTCCGCCACCCTTCGCTGCGCCATGGCTCCGCGACGCCCCGGGGCCCGGCGCGTCAGGCCCGGGGCAGGCCTTGGCGGCACCGGGAGCCGCGGGGAGCAGGAGGCGGGACCGGCAGCACCGGGAGCCGCGGGCAGGAGGAGCAGAAGGAGGAGGCGGGACCGGCCGCTCCTCCTCTCCTCACCCCACCGGGTCGCGGCCGCGCTCCCGCCCCCGCCGCCGCACGGCGCATGCGCTTTTCTCGGGACATTACGGCTTTGCTGCGGTGTACGGGAGCACGTGTTGGGCTCCACGTCCTTGAAATGCGATGGCGGGTTAGTGGCGGTAAATACGGTAACGCCGGCTGCACCCATGTGGGTATATACGGTAACGGGAATGCGCTCGCTAGCGGTAAATACGGTGCGGGGCGGCAGTGTCCCAGCCCGGCTCCTCCGCCCTGGCTGCGGAGAAATCACAGAAATCACTGGATCGGTTAGGGTGGGAAAGGCCTCTGGGATCATCGAGCCCAACCTATGACCGAGCACCACCGTGTCAATTAGACCATGGCACTGAGTGCCACGTGCAGTCGTTCCTCGAACACCTCCGGGACGGCGACTCCACCGCGTCCGCGGGCAGTCCCTTCCAGTGTCTAATCACCTTTCCTGTGAAGGAATTCCTCCTTATGTCCAACCCTTGGCACACGAGGGCAAGTTCTATAGGCTGTGTCCTCTTGTCCTGCCGCTGCTTGCCCGGGAAAAGAACCCGACCCTCCCTGGCTACATCCTCCTTTCCGGGAATTGCAGAGCAATGAGATCTCCCCTGAGCCCCCTTTTCTCCAGGCTAAACACCTCCAGCTCCCTCAGCCGCTCACCACAGCACTTGTGCTCCAGACCCTTGGCCTGCTTCGTTTCCCTTCTCTGCACACACTCCAGGGCCGATCGTGCCACAGGGCAGCGGGATAAAACCCATCTGCGAGCTCCTGTTCCCTCGATAAGGCTTTCCATCAGCGAAGGGAGCGGGATCTCCCCTCAGGGAGCGGGAGCCGGGAGCCCCCCGGCGCCTCTGGCGCTAGAACAGTGCCGGGCTTCCAGGAAAACGGGAACTTCGTTGTTTTGCTACTCTCGTTCGAAAATAAAAAAAGTTTATTTGCCGGGAAGAAGGAAAACTCCTCTATCAGCCCTGGGATTTTCCTCAGGTGGGTTTCTGCCAGTAAGAAATCCCGCAGGAAAGCCAGAGGCACTTGTCCCAGTTGTTCGCAGATTCCGTGGCGTTCAAGCCCAATGTGACCTCGAAGCACCTTTTCCTCTGCAATCTTCTGGCAGCGGGAGATCCCTGAACCTTCCAAGCGGCCGGGCAGCACAGAGTGTGACAGGGAGAGTTCTCCAGGGAGAACCAGCACTGGAACCCTGCGGACAGCACACATGGCACAAGCTTCTGGGCAGACGAGTTGGCTGATGGAGCTACTGTGCCCCCCCTCGCCTCTTTTCCAGCTGTGTCTGCTTATAAATGTCCAACCTTTCCTCAGGGTCTTCTAGAAAGGAAGCTCTCCTGGGAGAGCTGGACACTCCGATTTAACTTCAGCCTGGTTTGTCTGATTACTCCACCTTCATACCATGACTAAACAGCTCTTTAATTGCTCATACAGGATCCAGCAGACTTTTTTTTTTTTTTCACAGCAGTGGTATTTATAGGCTGTATTTCCCAAGATCACAGATATTTCCAAAGCCATGAGGCAGATGCAGGTCAGAACAGCAGAGCTCTTAAAAGTGTGGCTTTATTGCTACGTGTACAAAACTCTGGTGATACATTGCAAGTATCTGCAGGAAGTTGATGATTCATTTAAGATCTAAATAGTCTAATATGCTATTACACAAGTACAGCCCCTGCCAAATCCACTGGCAGGAAATAATTCAAGCTATAAACTGTGGTCAGATTCCACATAAACCTCCAAATAATGAGTAGATTCCATGTGAACCTATGATTTACTCAGAATTTGTTTATTTTAGAATCAAACTATTTCAAATTATTTCATTAAATCATGTAATTAGCTCTTTTAGTATTTGCAATTAATAATTCAGGAATTTAGTGCCCTGAGAAGCCGGTTAGGTCTGTGAACTTGCTGCTCTGGGCATTGATGCCAGATGAGGGAGTCCTTTGTTTTTTCAAACCCTTTCACTAGAAAATTGTACATACTAGCAAGATGGGAATTACTGGCACTGCAGAAAATGGCACCTTTTCTCCTATTGTAAATGCACATCATGTTTATCATCTCTTTTTGGATATTACTTCTGAAACTGCAGGTAAAATGATTCAAACACTGGGACTTATTTCCTCTCTAACTTCTCACAAAGTATCAAATAGATGCTCTCTTTATGCAGTGAAATCTTCACCAAGTCATCCTTAAACACAAGAGGAAAGATGCAGACTGAAAGATGTAAATAAAACAAGTACACAACACTTTAAAACTGTAGATGCTGCAAGGACCATGTCTCATTTTGGTGAGGTGGATTGTTCATTTGGTGGGTTATGAATCCCAGTTTGGTGTGGTTGTTGTTCAGTAGCCACTCAGAGCCAAGGAGCTGGGCAGAGCCTGCTCCAGGGGATGTCTGATTTCTAATTAATCTGCTCTGTATTGTGTAGCCCCTCTGTGTAACCCAAATGCAGGTGAACTGACATGCAGGCCAAGCAACTTCTGATTCCTGCTGAATTCTCTGAAGTTCCCCTGTCCAAGACACCACTATAAAATGCCCAACAAGCAATTTCAACAATATAGATTTGCTCCGTGTTTCCCCTTCCATTCAGTAGAAAGCACATGGCCTGCAGATGATTCCCAGGATGCTGATTCTGCAGTAAGCTCACAGTGTTAGTATATGTCTCATTAAAAATAGAGAAGATAACTCTAATCACCTCACTGGTAGGGAGCTACAGCTCTCTGAATTGCTGCCAGAGTGAAATTTAAGGATTCATTAGCTAGATCACTTTGCAGTTCATATGTACTGCACAAATTATATTTGTTAGACTGGATTATCACCAGATTTTTAAACTGTTCTTCATTGTTCTTGGTTCCCCTTGCTGGGGGAGTACTGCTGGTGTGAATAGTTGTCTATTTCACTAAACTTTGGAATTATCAGTGCTGTTTAGTATCTGCTGATAATTTGAATAGTCCCCTGCAAAGATGTCCACACCTAACGAATGTCAGCAGAACCTCAACACTCACTCAGGAAAAAAAAAGGAAAACATGTCTGGGCTCACTCTGTAATAATAGGGCTCACTCTGTAAATAAAATAATTTAGGGACTCTATTTAGAAGATTAACTTAGATTTATTTCCAGGAAAGAAGGCAAAGAATAAAACTACTGCCATAGGCCATATCCTGTATGGGTTTAGAGGATGAAGAGTTTTGAAGCTGGAACTCAGTATCAAGGAAATTTGTGACACATGGTTGAGGTCAGCACTGCCAGGAAGAGCTTCACTCCACAGCACACTGGGAAACCATAGCTATGGACTGAAAATAGATTTACTCTCACCATGTATAAAGCATCCTCTATATATAATGTATAACTTCAGAAAGAGCACAAAACCTGCCCTGCTTTTGGAGCACTTTTGTAAGCCCTACCTGACAGGGAACACACGCTGCAGAATGCTTTGTCCAGCAGAGAAATGAGAAGGACTCCAGTCTCCAGCTGGAGTTTGCTCAGTGACTTTACCAGTGGGAGCAGCAGTCTCTCTCTGTACTTAAGAGGCTAGAGACTGAATGGGCCAAAAGCTTTATATGAAACAGTTTTTGGAAAATACACCTTAAATGCAGAGTATGAGTTCTTTCAAATTATCTGTGAACCAAAAAGAAAACTTTTTCTGACCTGCTGGAAAGTAACAAAATAGATTGACATCTATCAGGGCAGCAGCTAAGTGGTCAGCTCCGTGAAGTCCCTTCCTTCTGTGTCTGGCTGGATGAAATGCTTTGGTTTTGTCAGATTGAAAGAGTTCTCTTCCCTCAGCGCAGAAATTTAGATTGCCTCTTTTCTAAATCCCTCCCAGATGGACTGATAGAGCCTCATGTCACATGGCTGAGTCACTGACACTGCTGATGCTTTGTGGACTGAGTCATGCTAATTGTCAGCAAGAGGAAGGAGGATGAGAGACTGAGTGATCCTCCTCCTGAGAGCTTCTAGCTGAAAATTATAAACCCAGAAACATTAATCAACAATAATATGTACAATTTCTTGAGAAGTGAAGATTTTGAACCCTTCCCCCCCAATTACTATCTTATTTTTGACCACCACAAAGCAAACTGCATTGTTTTAGCATTTTTATTTTGTATAAATATGGCAAGAAATGAAACCTCAAACATTTACTGTCATTCTATCTAAATTCTAATTTCAACCAAATAAACCTGTCTGCTTGGAATGGGGCTTGTGTGTTTCACTGAGCTCATACTTTCATCAGTTACAGTGAGGAGTCTGAGGATGTAATTGAAAAATGATCAGCTGCATTACCTAAGGAGACAACTTAGGGTAGAATGCGAATGTAGTGATCAAAATTAACAGAGAAATGTCACCAACAAGTGAGATAAATAGAAATGAGCACCTATTTGTAGGTGTTTGTGTGAATGAAGGATTAAAAATTTCTTGGAGCTCAAAGGAGAGTTAATGAAAGCTTTTAAACTCCATGCTCAAGGACAAAAGCTGAAAAAATTACTAGACAGCAAGGGACAGCAGAACTTTTAAGCATTAAAATGAATTGAATCTGAGCTCTGGGATCATAAGTATTCAGATTTGTTTCTCTCCTGGTATTTTTTATAGAAGGTATGTTTCTTAACTCCTACTGTCCAATTTATGTGCATTTTGGCTACATACTGCACATACGTACAGGCAATACACTGTACACAGATTAATGTACAAATGTACAAAGTGCAGATTTTAATAGTATGCACCTATTTTCATTACTGCTTAATTACTTAGGAACACAGTGAAACAGATAGCTATGATGTTTCAACTCCAAGTGGTAAAAATAAGAGCCAGATTCTCAATTCTGATGTGCACCTCTTGTTCCTAATTAATGGTTAATAAATCCCTTTTAATACTCAGCTTTTTTTCTTTCTTTCTTTCTTTTTTCTTTTTTTCCCTGTTGCATGTGTCAGTGGAGTACATGAAATGGGGAAAGAAACTTTTCTGGTCAGTCTGCTCATATCCTCTATTTGAATGCAAAAAAAACAAGAATTAAAGGTTATTTTGTCTTACCACAAATTAAGAGTGAAACATACCCTGTAATAAGCTTATGCCACCCCAGCTGAGGAACATGAAAGCTCTGTGAGGTTCCTTAAATGTAGTTCCATTCAGAGACCTTACTTCTAGTTCTATTTTTTTCCCCAGCCTTGGAAAGCCTCTTCTCTAAAAAGTCAAACCTCTTATTAAAAATGCCAATAAAAGAGGGAGTTCTCATCACAGTACAAGGAATTTCAGGTGTCCTCCTGGCAGCAATAACCAACTTAGTGTTTGTAACAGGAGGAGGGATGCACAACTCCACCTCCATGTCAATCACCTCAACCCAACTTCTAGTCCAACCTACAGCGTCTGAGTTCTGAAAATGGGCTCAGGCAGCAGCAAATATATTGAAGAACACAGACAATGCCAACTCTTCAAGATAGGTAACAAGGGAAGCAAAAATATTTCCAAAGCAAGAAAATATTCCTGGCACCTTATTCTACTTCAGAATCTCCTTCAAAGCTCTTGGGGGTACCTGTGGAGCAGAGCAGAGCCCACACAGGGCAGAGCAGAACAGAGCATGATCAGGGGACACCAAAAGGGAGGCAGCAGGAGAGGAGAGTGGGATGTGGAGCTGCAGGGAGAGATCTTGCTTGACTCAAAAGCAGCTGCACAAGACTTCAGCCACACAGCTCTGCTCTGCAGCTGAGGTATTTATAAGCTGGTGTTTATTGCTTTGATAACAATCACAGTCATGAATTTCTGTGTAGAGAATGCACAGGCCCTTATCCCGAGACACACCCATTAGTCGTGATTCATATTTAATGCTAGGGTAGGATTAAATGTAGTGATCAGATTTATACCCTGTCTGAAGCTGAGTTTATACTAACATAGCTGAAAATTCAAATATTCCTGCTAAGAGGAATATGTTCCTTCAAGGATTCCTTCTAATCTATAGCAGTGATGTAGCAGGACATATTCATCTGGAGGGCAAAAGTTTCCAAATGTAAATTATTCCATGCTGACAAAAACACCAACTTTAATCTGATCAAAGACCCATTTTAATTTTTCTTTAGATGCCATTACAGATTCTGCTCCTACAAATGGGAATTGAAGTTTCATTCAAACCAAAGATTGTTGGTCTGGAGAATCAGCTTCAGGCCATTTCCAGTCTTGAACACATATTGAGGTGTGTAGCTTTGACAATGTCTGGTCTGCTGGAGTAATGACAGAAATCAATGCTGCAGAGGTCAATCAAGTTTTTTTTTAAGATGCTTTTTCTACTGTCCTAAAAACGGCCCAAGTGGAACCTCCTGCTGGAAGTCATCAGGACCTGAATGATCTCCTCTTGCTACTAGGCTCTTAAAATATCATTGCAACTGTCTATTGACATTTCCTTTCTGCAATTTGTTTGTCGACTGTAAGTAGGCTAAGCAGGTTGCACTGTGGTAAAGAAACTTCCTTTTGTTTTAATTTGCCCTGATTTGAGGTCCTAACTGTGTCCCCTAATGTTAAGAAAGAAGATAGATGAGAAAATATCAGGGGCACTGGTTTAATCAACCTTCTTCCAAAAGTGACAGTTTGAAGTGCTGCTGCTTTTCATGCTGCTTCTGAATCTCTTCTTACCAGCAATGATCTTGAATTTACAGCAGTTGGCCAATCCAAGCTGTTCACTGCTTGTGCTCGCACAGTTGCTTTTGTTGCTGAAAAGGATCCTTGTTTTTGACTGAAAAATTATTTCATCTTAGGAGGAGTAAGAAAGGAAAAAAATTAGGATCTTTGGAAGTGCAGACCAGCAAATATTTTGGAAAAAAGTGACATGATAGGCACTTGATTAAGGAAGAAAATGTGGAAAAATAATTTTGATGGGGAAAGGAAGATGGGCAAGTGTGTTCAGGTAATATGGGAGTGTGAAAGAGGTTGTAGAAGAAAGCAGAATAAGGAAAAAGGAAAGGTAGGAAAATTCAGCAATACTTTAAAAAAAAAACCCAAAAGTTCCAGAGTAAAAGCTTAGAACAGCTAAATATTTTCCATATTGTAAGGACTCCTTGCAACCTTCAGATAAATTGCATGAATTGCATTTGAAACAGGAAGGGAAGAAGTTTCTTTTCTGTTACAATGTATTTCACAACTGAAAAATTAAGAACGCATGATCTAATCATAATACGTGCAAATGTCATGCCATATTTTCATCTAGATCTCTTTTTCTGTGAGTTACAAAATGTCTGCAGTGAGAGTGCTCAGAGTTTGTCCTAACCTGGCCTCTGAGGTCTAAGTGCTTGCAGAAAACAACCATAAAGAATGGGCCAATAACCAGTTCACAAAGAACAAACCCTTGCTGTATGCAGCCACACCCGTAGTTAATTTTTAAGAAATACATTCAAGTCATCATTAAACCAGTAATCTGCAATGGAAAACATTAAAAATTCAGAGCAACATAAGAAGGGTCAACGTGTGATTTAATTGAAACAGTTCAGAAAAGCTGCCAACATCCTGAGAAGCTATTTGCTGTATGTGTATTCCTATGGGAAATTATTAAATTAATTGAAGAAGCTATAATATGATTGATAGCACTTCCTATCATAATAAATGAGCATCACAAATTCAGTTGTTAATCAGGATCAGAGATTAAATGGGGACAGTCCGATAAGAATCGATTCTTTTCGCCTACGGCAGTTCTGTGAAGGAACCCTCTTCATTTCAATTTTGAACATTATGCACCCAGTCCTAAACAAGTTTCCTGTCAGATACCTTGGCTGAATGCAGAAATCCAGGTCTACAAATACCAATTTAAAAAATTGCATGTTTTCTTCTGCATGAAATAGCAGCTTCCTTTTGCCTCTGGATAAACCACAGCTCCAGCTTTTTGGCCTGTTCCCTGCAACCAAATTGGTTAAAACCAGTGACTGCAGAAAAGAAGTGTCAGATGCTTGAGTAAGACATTATTAAGTAATATGATGTAATCATTTCTGAATGAGCAAGACTAACACAGAGAAAATGAAAGAAGTCCACAGGAAGACTGATAAGTGTGGTTATAATAACCTCAAGAAGCTGGTGTGCCATTAGAAATCCTTACTGCAGCTGAGCCAGCATGTTTGCTTTTTTGTGTGGAATTACTTGCTGTACTGGCAATACAATATCATCCAAATGCTTAAATAAATTCTAACCTTGATTTAGCTACAGCAATTCAATATTTTACCTTATCAACCTGGCAGAAACATGAATGAAAATTCATTTCACATTCTGAAGTGAGGAATCCATTCAGCTCAGGAAAGGCCAGGAGTGGAAGAGCAGGATGCTGGCAAGCAGGGGCCAAGGATTATGAAGAGCTCTCTGAGGAAGCTGACACAGCTCCTTGCTGCCCTGAGAACACAATGTTGTCCTGCATGCATCATTCACATGCCTTCAAAGGGGAAATCAGGGGCAAGTATTTCCACCTTGTTACTTCTCAGAACACCTGCAAAAGACACAGAGTTTTGTTCAGACAAAGACATGGGCACTGCCAATGTGTTTCTTGTGTTTCCTGCCTTGCCTTGCTGCTGCAGGTACTGGATTTTAATCCAGCTGTTGGCTACCAAGAGCCTGGAGGCCACAGGAGTGTGGATTTGTGAGCAGCTACTCCTGCTGTTCCACTGTTGCTCTCCATAAACAGTTAGTGGTGCACCCACAGTCACTAGGAAACACAGATGTGCACACCTAGAGTATTATCAATTTCATCACTTGCTTTCAAATCTGTAGTCCTTTAGCAATTTACACACAAGTCAGCATTAACTCCTATGTTTGCACATTCCAGCATTATGACTGCTTTTGTTACATTAGAAAATAGTGGTATTTAAAACAATATAACCAAATAGAAAACATACTAAACCCTTTTGGATAGTGTTAGAGCAATACTGAATTGTAAAGCTTTGCAAGCAATAAAAACTATGAGTGTCCCTTTTAGTGCTATTATTAGCTCCAATAAAAGTGCCATGCTGATAACCTCTTAAATACAAGTAAAACAAAATTAAGATAATTTTGTTTTATAAAAACGTATTTTTAATACACCCAAATTCTGTTATTTATCTTTGCATTATCTAGGATATCTCCATGTTTGTGAGCCCTAATTTTGTTATTTTTCACTCCTTTAACATAAGCAGCTATCTAAGACATATGATTTATAGAAATATTTCTAATAGCAAAGTAATTTCATGGAAAAGAAAAATGTGTAAAAGAAAAGTAATTTATTTAAAGAATGCATCAAAAGCTGTGATTCACTTAGTGAATCAGGAATCAAACACAAAAGCATGTTTCTTTGACATAAACTTGCTGGCTTATTTGCTGCTCACAAACTGTATCTCCCCTCAGTTTTTCTCCCAGTGAGCTGCGAGTGCTTCCTTGTGTGCCCCTGGGTCTTCCTTTGATGGCTGCCTTTGCTGAGCTTCCTCTTGAGCGGGCAGAGAATTCAGCCTGCCTCGGTGAGTCTCCTCTCTCTGCAGCCAGACCCAAGAAACATGCTTGGCTCTGTAGTTCCAATTCTTCACCCTCTGCCAACACAGTGGTGACTACCTCAGCTGTATATTCTGCAAAGCAACCAAAGTGGTTTTACATTTTTCCTGGATCAAAGACTCCTTTTCAGTCTACCTGCTCCCCCTGTGTTATGCAGAAATCCAGAAACTTCACTGAGTACTTTGCTTTGTCTCCTCAAGTTTAGAAAGGACAGAGGCAAAGGCAGATGGGAAAAGATGGAAAAGTAATAATGTACCATGCCAGCACAACCAAAATGTGTTTTCTGTATAAATCTATAACAAATCCTAAATGTACAGTTAAGACTGTGGTCATCACTAGAGGTCAATAATTTTTAGTGATCTGAAATGCTTCAGAGGCTCCTGAGGAGCCACGCTGGCACACTTCCCAAACACAGTTGTGCCCTGGAGGGGACTGCCTGGAGCTGTGTGACTGGCATGAGTTCTCAAACTGAATGCTGTGTTACTAGATTACTGAAATTCTTAATGTGTGTTCATAGTTCCTTGCATGTGAAAAGCTCTCCCTAAGCGCTGAGAATTTATTCTGCGTGAATTTTTAATATAATAAAATCCTGGTCCTGTTCTACTGCACTCATTATTGAATCAACCTAAATGGAAACAGGATAGAATTATAAAGACTGAAATTATTCCAAACAGAACCCCCTGTCTCATTAAATATAATGGAATATTATAGCTTGATAAATGTACATATAGCTTGCATAAGCCTTGCACACGTATCTAATTATACAATTAAAGTTATAACTTAAATATTCTTTTTACTCCTCGGAAGTTCTGGAAATTTTTGCCCATTCCACAGCTTGAGTATTTTCACAATTTTTTTCTGAACAGATCCAGTTTATTGTTGCATCTTGGCTGTAAAAACTGCATTAGAAAGCTCAGGTTTTAAAAATCAGCATCTGCTTGAACACTAAGTCATAGATAGACACCCCTTAAATTTTCTTTACATTTGTTTCCTCAAAATGCAAAGTCAACATTGCATGGATTCACAGCTTTCCATTTCAGGAACAATTATAAAATATTAATAAGCTTGGGGTCCTATTTAAGGAACAGTAAGGAAAGGACATACTTGTTTCCTCATAAAAACAAAATAAACCAACTCCCATAATGCATATAAAGAGATATTCTTGGAGAACACCATGATCACAGGCATTATTCTGAGGTCACAAGGTAATTCTGTGATCCTCAGCACTTTTCATTTCACAACAGTCTAACAAACTCCACGGATGCCTTTGTAGCTTCTGTGCCCCTGCAACTGTATCAAAAGTGTGAAAAAAGCAAGAACAGAGAGTGTCATCTTAATGCCACAAATACCAGCTTCGATCTGCCGCTTATCTCCCCAGGGTGTCACCAATCCACCATTCTGCAGCTCCCTAAGTGGCATTTTCCCTCAGGGCCATGAAATATAAATACACAGGGTGGAAAACAGAGCCCAGGGAGGAGGAGGTGAAACTGCCCTAGGGTACAGACCCTCTTGCTCCTCCGTCTATCACACAGGGCCTCAAGCAAGTTGTGGGCTGGATTAGCTGGACTTTTACACAGTGCAAACCGAGCCTTCAGGAGCAGATCTAACCTGACAGCAAACAGCAAAACCCAAAACATCGTGCAGCTCATCATCACATTATCTAGTCCAACATCCTGTTCAAGTTTTATGCACAGGTTTTTTATTAAACCCCTCATCTTGTTGGTTTGACTGAAGCACAGCTTGTGTTTTCATTAAAACAGATCTTCCAGAACTGCACCCAGTGTCACTTGGAGGAAAGAAAGTACCAATTAGTGCCACTGGGAATTTTTTTTTGTGACTCTCTAGTTTCACCTGTTAGACATTCGTTCCTCTTACAACTTTATTCATTAAAGAGATGTTCGGTACCCACTATGATCTTCTTGATCCTTCTCTTTTTCTTCACCTTGCTGTCCAGAGTCAGCTGATAAAAGTAAGAATTGATGAGGGACTCCTGCATCTTTGAAAAGATGTTTATTAACAAGATGTCCAGTTTTTCTGATCTCAGAAGAATCACGCATCAGAGATTCTTGTATTTCCTAGTTTTGTTGGTCTGTTTGTTGGGGTGTTTTTAATTTTTTTAATAAACCATTGATCTAAAGCTCTTAGAAAGCTCTACCTCTTTGACATTTACTCAGGACCTTAATATCCCTGGCTCTATTACAGCAACTGTTTCTTTGCTGCTCCAGTTCAGCGTTGCTACTCCTGCTGTTCCACTTGCAGACACTTCCACCAGCTAATGGCCAAATCTTGTTTCCAGCATCTGTCCCCTGGGAAACCTGTTTGGATACAGGGTTCAGCATCTGCTCCAGCCTTGCCATCTGCCTGGAGGGGGTGGGGATTGCTCCTGGGGTTTTTGGAGAGGTGAAGCAACTATTGAGCTCATGGCTACATAAATGAGCATGGTGCCTTCCACACTGAACAAAATCCTGAAGAAATTTCAGCAAAGTTATCCTTATGGGTAAAGCCAGCTCCCAGCTGACTAAAGGGGATTAAAGGGAGCTGTGAAACCACGAGCTGGGCACGCAGTGGCATTTCTGCTCCCTTGGCTAGAGCCAGCCCCAGATCAGGGACTCTACAAGGAACCACCCTCACTCTGCCTGCTAAATCTTTGTTTCACTTCAGCACAATTGTACTGACAAACAGCAACCAAGAGTCCCCACAACTTTTGTCTTATACTTCACTGGACATTTCCAGTGGGTCTCATACAGATGAGGACAATAAACTCTTCATCTCAAATGACTTTTGGGGCATCTCATGCATTGCAAGTTGTAACTACTTACAAACCATAAATGCTGATGTTATTCTCTGGCAATGGAACATCCATCTCTCCCCACCAGAAGGAAGGTCAAACCCACTCCCCACTCCCCCTCTTCAGACATCTGTTTTCAACTCAAAAATTGTGGTTTTGCCACAGAATCCTCTTGTGAGCTCATGACAACCTGCATGCCCATGGTGCCCCTGATGATCCTTCCAAATCTTTAATTTTCTGTTCTTCTTTGTGTAACTTCACATTTGGCCACGTTAAAGTGCATTTCTGTTTCAAGTTATGCTCTTGTCCCATCCACACTGGATTGTTTTGCTACTCTTACGGCACTCTCACAATGATCTGCAGTGATTTTTGCATTTATTTCAAAACTGCCTAAAGTATCAAATAGAATTTGCGAGTGGCATCAGTAGAAATCCAACAGAAATTGGCCCCTTAAATAATCACTCTTCACTTACCACCTTTTAACTGAGAATTGTAATTTAGCCAGTCCTCAGTCCCTTCACTGTGTGCTCAGGCTCATAGCCTACTATGATATTTTTAAGCAAAGAAAGGTACTTATTTTGTACTGTTTCCCCAACCAAACCAGAGAACTCCTCAATTACCTTTGTTTGATGATTTGACACCAAAATATAATGACTAGCATGTTTCATTTTGTAGTTTTGTATTTTAATTCAATTTCAGCTTTTTAAAAAAGATTAATATAAATAGTTCTTTCCAAATTTTGCATATCAGCACAATATTTCTGTGCATACCCTTTTGTTCCTGTTCAATCATCTTTAATTTAGCAAAAGTAGTTCCATGATAACTTTGGATGCTGATGATTCATCCACTCATTCCTGTCCAAACTCCCCTTGGATCTGTAGGACTGGGTAAGTACCTTCGTGTGCAAGTTTGTTTTTCTTTTTCCAAATCCTGGGTTGACATTTGGAATGTTGTTGATGCAGGAATACACTTTTCATAGCTGGAGTTAATTTGGCTGCTGCCAAATCTGTTCCAGCACAGAACAGCTGATAGCAGCATTAATCAGCTACTGTCTTTGAGTTGTTTTTTTTGTTTGTTTTGGTTTGGTTTTGTTTTTAATATGTAGACGGCATAAAAATTTATACACAGTTCTTTAGCAACATCTGGTAAATGCACCCAAACATGTCAATCTAAAATAGCTGTGCTGTCTTTATATGTGATTTCTGACTTTTCCGTGACAGTAGAGAGAAAGGTACTCCAGAAAGGCACACAGGCTAAGCAGTGCTCCACAATCAGCTCCAAGGAGCACATTACTTCATTAAAGCTGACAAACACTGTCTTTGTTACTGTTCCAGCTTTCCAGGGAAAGTACACATGACTGCAAACCCCAAGACAGACAGTCTAGGAGAGCATGTTTATCTTGAGGAGTAATTGAGACCGATTTGAATCCAATGTTTGAGGCCTGTATAATACCACATCACCCTTTCTGACATAATTTGAGAGGCTGCTCTCTCCCACAGCAGCCTGAGGTTGTCTATAAGCATTCCTACACAAAAGAGAACAGTTCTGGGCAGCTGATCCCTGCAGCACGTACATGTTTTTTTTTCTCTTCTGAGACCAAGAATTTGATGAGGCTGTGATGTGATGGGTGGGCTTAAAGTCTCTTCTGTCCTTCGAATATTGTTCAAAGAAAGTATCTGATGGAAGTGGGTATATTTATTTAATCAAAAATTCAGTGTTAAGGATGCCACAGCTCACCAGTCCCTTGTAATCTGAAGTCATTTGCCATCTCTTAGGTTGCTCCACTCAAACTGCTGGTGTGCCAGTTTTTGTCCAGCTTTACTATTTCATCTCTCTCTAACACTAAACTACCCACAGCAAGTGCAATCCAGCAACAAATTGTTCAGATTTGTGAGAAAATAATTTTTAAACTCATTGATGTTTCCTCTTAAATTTGGCTTCTGGTTGACATAAAATATCCATCTTGACTGAATTTATTGTTTTCTGTGAGTCATTCATGCAATTAATCCTGCTGTGAAGTTAGCTATTGTTATTACTTCTGGGCAAGCAAAGATGCAAATACAAATGTCCTGTACAATGCAAACATTCCTGGACATACAAGGTTTTCTTTTTCAGAGTACTCAGGGTGGACAATTAGCTTACACATTCTTTTGCACAACTTTTTTTTGTCCTCCTCACTTTTGTATCCAAACAGGAACAGCTCTGGCACAAGCTTCCAGAGCCACAGCACTTTTGCTGATGATGGCTCCCATCCCATTGTGCTTGTCTTTGTGGTATTTCACATCTGTGCATCTGGCACAGAGCATTATGAGCAACCAGCACCTCACGAAGCCCTCAGCCCCTTGAAGTACTTATTTTTATTTTTAGAGAAGATACATTCTGTTTCATAAGTTGTTGGATCAGCTTAGCACCCTAGCTGGGGGCATTATTGCTTTGCTCCTTTGTTGCAAAGAGGATTGAGATTTGATCTTGTTATCTGTGCTGTGACACAAAAGCAGGGAAAATACTTTGTTGCAGCATTTTGTAATAGAATTGAATCTACAGTACTTCACCCTTATTTTTTTAACATTTTGGGCAACATCTAGAATTGGAGTAGGACTGCAGATCTGGGCAACTCATAAAAGAACAGCATATGATATCATGTCCCCAAAATTATGCCACATTGCCACTTGGGTCATCTGGGCCCCTACATCTCCTGTGCTTACTTAGAAAGGCTGACACTCATTGCTGCTTCACAGTTTAGTTTCATAAATTAGTTGCTAATTTTCACACTTTTAATAAGAAAAAGCTACATAGTGTAAATCATAATTTTTAGCATTATGAAAAAAAAAAACCCAAAAAACCAAACCAAACAAACAAACAAAAAAAAACAACCAGCCAAAAAAAAACCAACAACAACAAAAAAAAACACCAACAAACCAGTAGCACAAGAAAGTGAGAAAGCCAAGTTTTAGTCCAGCAACAATCATGGAAAAATCACTAATTTGGGAAAATTATATTCAAAAGCAAGCTTCGTTACGCTGTTCCATATATGCAAAGACACTCCAGATAAGCCTAGATTTCCTGAAACTATTTAACTTAACTTTAAAGATATAGTGCACTTTATCAACTTTCTAAATTGTATCACTTCTCAATTTTGTTATTTTCTGTATTTTAATTTCTGCTTTTCTCTTTGATATGTGTCTTCATTTCTGAGCCATTACAGGATTAGGTGTTTGTGAACATTTTTTCTTGCTGGTTTTATCTGACTGTTCAATAAAATCCTCTCATAAAAATAACTCCCAAAATTTCAAGCACATTGCTGTATGCCATCCTCCCAAATGAAGGCGTGACAGTGAATGACTGTACAGTGCCAATTAAATTTTACAGCTCGCTAACTGGATTGGATTGCTCATTTTTTCGGACGACTCATAGAAGTGAAATTACTTCAGTGCTCAGAGTAGGATGAAGCCTACAGAAGTGACTTACAGAGGACCAAGTTAAGCAGCTCAGTTATGGATTTGTGACTGAGCCAAGGCCTCCAGAATCATTGAGTCATGGAATTGTCATGGTTGGAAGAAACCTTCAGGATCATCCCGTCCGACCACCAGCCCAGCACTGACCCCGTAACCCCTAACCCAGTAACCCACATCACCCAGCACCAGCTGAACCTGGCCAAGAACCTATTCCATTGACTGACCACCCTGACAGTGAACATTTTTTCTAACATCTAATCTGAATCTCTCCTGTCTCATCTTAGGCCATTTCTTGGGATCCCCTGCAGGCACGGCAGGAATGCAGACCCTCGCTGGCTGTACCGTCCTTTCAGGGACTCACAGAGCCATGAGCTCTCCCCTGAGCCTCCTTTTCTCCAGGCTAAACACCCCCAGCTCCCTCAGCCGCTCCTCAGAAGACACATTTCCTAAACATTTCACGAGCGACAGCCCTGTTTATACTGATCTTCTGACAAAACCCTGACACATCTTCAGGGTTTTTACTCTCCTCTTTTTTTTCCCACCACCCTAAACCCAGCGCGGAGGCACCCCATGCCCACGATAAAGCAGAGCCACGCACCCCTCCTTCCTCGCTGGGCCACACGGGCCTCTCCGACACCGGGGCGCGGATGCTGGAGGGATTCTCAAGGGCGGCATTTCGGCTAAAACAAAGGGTCCCTCACAGCGTTGGCGCGGCCTAGGAGCTCGGTTCGGTTCGGAGCGGAGCGGGCGGTGCCGGACCGCAGCTCCGTGAGGGGGCCGTTCGAAGGGGCCGCAGCTCCTGGGGCGGTTTCTGAGGGCCGAGACCGGGTATCCTGCATCTCGCCGGTGCCGGTGCCGGTGTCGGTGTCGGTGTCCGGCCGTGCACCCAGCTCGCCTCCGCGGTGCCGGCGCGGCCGGACTGCATCTCCCGCGGCGCCCCGCGGCGGGGCGGGGCGGGCCGTGCGGCGGAAGGGGCGCCGCTCCCGGCGGCGGCGGGGGCAGCTCTATCCGGGCTCTTGGCGCTCTCCCTTCCTTTCGCGCCGGCGGCCGCTGGAGGCGGCGGGTCCATGTGCGCTCGGCGCGGTCCCGGCCCCTGCCCTCCGCCCCCCGCGCTGCCCCCGCCATGGACCCCAGCGGCATCATCGAGGCCCTGCGCGGCACCATGGACCCGGCGCTGCGCGAAGCCGCCGAGCGGCAGCTCAACGAGGTGAGGGCGCCGCCGGGCCTGGGCCGGGGCCGCGGCGCTGGGGAGCGGGGACGAGGCCGGCCCGGGGTAGGGGGAGCGGGGAGGGGGCAGCGAGGGTCCCCCCGGCTCCTCGGCCCGTCCGCCCCGCGGCCGCGGCCCCTTCCCCCCGGGCGCGTCCCGGCGGCCGCAGGCCGGGCCCGGCGCGCATTGTCCCCGCACATGGCAGCGGGGCCGGGCCGGGCCGGGCGGGGCTGCTCGGGCGGGGGGCAGCGGCGGAAAGCGGCCGAGCCCCCCGCGCCTCTTTCGGCGCTGAGAAATTGCCTCCATTGTCTCCGTGCTCAGCCGGGCAAAGGGTGATCCGCTGAGGGGGTTTAAAGCCGCCCTTGTGCAGGCCCTCCCTGGGTGGCTCCGGCTGGACACAGCCCTGCCCGGGACCATCTGAGCGAAATCGGCCTTTGGGTGTCGAAAGCGCTAATTTGTCAGCGGGGAAGGAGGCAGCAAGAGCCCCATCCCTTGGCAAGCAGGGCAGCCTGTACGAGTGGCCTGGGCTGAGTTGAGAGTCAGATGTGGCAGCCTGGCGGTGTTGGTGTTCCGATCTGGGGGCTCCGGGTTCGGCAGGGCTGCCGGGGGAGGTGCGCTCCGTGCCCGGGCACGGACACGTGTCCAGGGGACGGGGGCAGACGGGGCTCCCAGCCCAGCTGTGTCTTCCGCTCGCACTGCACTCACCTGCCAGACTGGGATGTAAAAACCCAGCAGGTCCCACTTCCACGGGCTTCAGTTTTGGAAGATCGTGTTTTTGTTCTGCTTGACCTCATCTGGTAGGTGAAAACTTTACTGATGAGACACAGCCACGGGGCTTGTAGACATTTGGAGAACAAAAGTGATTTAGTGTTTGGCCCAGAGAAAAGAGGATGTCTTGATGGAGGAGGTGAAGGATAAGTCTTTGTGGCAGCTCTTGTCGTGCCTTTAGTTGGCTTTTTCCACAGACATTTTTCCTTGTTGCTCTTAAGCAGACTTCAGGCCTGGTAATACTCATGAAATGCAACAGATGTTCAGCAGAGCTTAGATAAAGGTGGGCCAAATTTTCTGCTGGCAGTGAAGAAAATTTCAAAAGCTAAAGGTATAGCTTCTCAGGAAATAAAGAAGTGATTCCTGCATATTATTTAATAAGCGAATGGCAAATAAATGTTAGGTACCTTTGAAATAGATAGCTCTAAAACTACTCAATGACTCAGTGAGGCTTGTATAAAGTAATTACCTGTCTTTTCCATCTGCTCTGTTAAAAAGTATGTTAGTGTTTGTTATTTAAATCAAAAATGCAAAAAATGTGGTGGTCTATAAAGACAGTAATATCTATGAAATCTTAAGCTGGCCCCAAAATGCATTTTTTGGTGTGTGTTCAATGAATGTCAATATTTATACATAGTAACTTGCTTGAAATCTATTTTAGTTATTTTCTGCAGGTACCGAGTTGCTGAAGGTGCAGGAAATTAATGTTCACTGCCAGTCGGGGTCTTCAGCAAATGGCAAACGCCTGCAGGAAGGATCATGCTCGCTGGCCACAGGCTTTTGTTCTCATTTTGGAATCAAAACCCCATGGTTCATCGTGTACTACACAAGTGCTAAACTGGGATAAAATCTGAATATTTGTGCCCCTTTAAAAACACCAGATATTATTGAACCAGCGTTTAAGAATTCTTTGTTTTGGGAAATGGAGAATCACTATTTTTTCACAGATATTTTGTGATAAAAATATGTGCTAAACCAGAAGTCTGCAAGCACTTACACATACATGCAGCTGTAGTCACATACATAGTCTTGGTTTTACTTAGGTTTATTGAAGTCAGTTATGCATTTTCTTGCAGGGTGCTAGTCTAAATTTGTACCAGTTAATACTTAATTACAAGTATGGGGGTCTCTGTAAAGATGAGATCACAACAGCAGTGAACAGTCTTCTTGCTCATGGCCAGGCTGCACAGGTGTTTTTATAGCTTAATGGTTGTCCTTGCTTGACCTTTCAGTTTACCTTTATTTTGTTAGAAGTGCCTCTGTTGAGATGATGAGACTGGCTTTCAGCAGAATGGTCATTTTACCTTACCAGTAAAGACTGTGCATCAGTCAGTGACTGATATTCTTGATTAGTGCAAGAGATATCCAAGTAGCTAAGAGTTAACCAAGTATTTGGATGTGTCTTCATATCTTATCAGTCAACAAAGTTCTGCTGACTGGAGAAGTGGACTGGCGTGTATGATTCTTGATTTGTCCAGGCTCTATTATTTTTCCTTTCTATGGCTAAATTTCTATTTAGCCATATTTAAATTTCTATTAAAATTTCTTTCTATTTTTCCTTCCTTGGCTAAATCATGAATCATTCTATGCTTTATTTCTCCTTTCACTAAGTTTTATCAGGTTACATTGCCTGCACACAAAAGGCTGTGAGAACTTTCAGCGTTGAGATAATGTTAAAAAGCAGGTATTTTGGTCTCTTGGTCTTTACTTTTTTCACTGTCAAAAGAAGTTACAGGGAATAAGATCAATGGCTCTTGTGTCTGAGAATTTCCAGCTGATGGGGTACCCTGAGGTGTTCACCCATCTGTGTCTCACAGGGGAAAGCTGTGTTTGACCAGGATTTAGAACCAGACTCTTCAAGCAAGCTGGTAGAGAGCAGCAAGAAGCTATTGCGGCCTTCTAAAATAGTCTTTGTGCTTCATGTAAAAAGTGTTTCTCAGGAATTGTGGATGAAAATAGATTTTTTTTAACTATGCAGCCATGGAATGACACTGAAAACAATACACGGTGTTGTTTCATCTTTTAATATCAACATATTTATAAAGGTGCAGTTGCTAGAAAATACTTTCCTTACAGGTTTGTTCTTTGTAATTCCAGGGAATTTGTAACTTCACTGTGATGTATGTCTTGTAAGTCTCTGAGATTAACCACGGTGTGTGAGCTAGTACGACATGTTTTTAGACTTAACAGCCCAATTTTTGCATCTGACAATGTTTAGGGGCAAAAAAGTACAATCCTCTATAACTCATCATTTCTTGTAAGTCAGAGCTCAACTGAGTTTGTTTAGGAAGACATCCTGGTACTCTACTGGAAAGTGACTTTCAGAAGTTACATTTAAGGTTTTTCATGTTCTGATATGAGTGACAGGGAAAGGATAAAGAGGAAATCTTGTTGGGTGGCCACCATCACCATTGATTTAACAGTGCAGTGGGGCCTGGTTCAGTACCTTTCACTGTCTGCTTAATAGCTACAAATGTCAGAAGGACGGAATGGTTACCTTAAATGATTGAACTCCTAGCTGCTGAGAGTTCAGGAATGAAAGGTTGTCAAAGGGGAAGAGGCAAGCTGCTTCTTGCATGGAGTCTTTCAGACAGGATTCTCCAAATGCTGGAATGGTATGGATATGCTGGGTGAGGGGTTCATAGTGTTACATCCAGCTTGAATTATTTTTTAACCTTTTCTGATACAGTCCACATGTGTAGCATGTACAGCTCTATATTGTAGTGTGAGAAAAAGAACAGACCATGAGTTTCTTTGCTTTGATTATCAGATCATGGGGTCTCTTCTGAAGTTGTTGGTGTGACATTTTACCCAAAGTACTTCATTACTTTCATTTCCCTCATCTGCTATCTGTATATTCTGGTGCGTGCTAGATGAGGGGTGTTGGGAAAGGGTGTTTTAAGCTGCATATGCCAAGGCTGGTCCAACTCCAGGAATCCCCTTAGGGGCAGTAAGGAACCAAGGGAACCTTAGCTCCACTAGGAAGAAGTTTCCTTCTTGGGGCAAGTTGCCCAGCGCGAGGTAAAATCCGAGCAGAAAGGACCACTTGCCCCTTTCTCATGACTTAGCAAATAGTTCCTGTGTGTGTGCCTAGCAAGCCTCTGCTGGCAGCACATTGCTTTTTCTTCAGGCAGCAGCAGAGCAGAAAGTCATTCAAACTTGCAGACAGTGCAGTGATGAAAGGAGCATCAGGGATGTTTGCAGGAACTGATAAGTGTATGTGTGTATCTTTCCTGGACATTAAACTAGGTTTGCATATACATTGTAGCTGCATAAGAGATGGCAGAGCTGGCTTGCAAAAACCTGAGGTCAGAGTGACTTCCACACCTGCTGAGTTCTTAAAAAAGAATTAAAAGAGCACTACAGGACAGTTTGCTGATTCAGCGTGGCCTTACAGCTCCTGACCTTACCTTTCTATAAGAAAATAGTTTCATCTCAGTGTAATAGTTGTGTCCTGCTGTGGCCCAGATCAAAAATTGCATGTAGATTTCTTTCCCCCCCAAAACTGGAATGGAGGAGAAGCATTGGATTTTATTTTTTTTTTAATCTTTATTTTTAAGATTTTAGCCTTTATTCACTTGTGTGGTACTTGGAGTAGCTATATAAATAACCTGGGGTTCCAGTTCAGCAGCATATAGTAGAATATATAGAACATCTGTTCTGTTTTTGGGCAGCAGTTAAGGAGGTGCCTACTGTAGTGTGTTTGTTACAGTATGTCAGCTTCCTGATGTCTGAAAAGAATGCATGGAGGTCTTTTTACCCAAGATGAAACTTGTTTTCATCATTTAGAGGTGCACAGGCTTTGTGTGAGAGATGAACGTTCCAGCATTAAAGATTAATGAAACTTACTGCAGTGAGTATCATCACTGGAGGAAAAGTGCTTTTCCACATTGTAATTAACTATTCATAGTTCACACGCCATGAACTGGTCTCATCAGTGTTAACTTTGAACTTCATTCCTCTTTGGATTATGCAGCTGGTAAAACACTTCTCAAAAGTCTTTTTTAGCACGTGTCTAACAAAGCAACCCTGCTAGGAAAAACTGCAATGGGCTGTGCAGAAAGATTGTGTGTTCTGGAGCAGTGATTGGTATTAACAGACAGTGGTGCAAGGTTTGTGGTCTGATAGGAAACATTCCTCAGCTAGCCAGGCTGCATAGCAAAGATTGCTCTTGGGAAAAGTCCCCGAATTCTTTGGCTCTTAGACAGCAAAGTCATACCAGTGACATGGCACGTTGGACCTCTTGTAAGGGGGAAGGACTTGACATGAGTTTTGGTTTTGTTTTTCTTTAAATGCTGAGTTAAGTGCTGGAAAACTGACTTCTGTGACAGAACTATATTTTAAAAATACTGTAGTTCTCTAAATTTAGTATTTACTTTTAAACGGCACTTTTAAACAAAGAGCAAGAGAAAAAAAGTCAAAATTTTACCAGTGTCAAAACTTTCAAGTCTTAGAAATTTTCTGTTCTTCACACAGTTTGGAGTATGTGATAGTAACCATTGTGAAATCCTGATTTTGGTTCAAAAATGAACCTAAAATAGGTGTGGTTTTTAGTATGGTTGTTTTTCTTAGCAGTGCGGTCAGTGAAGAGGAGCATGCTGTCCTGAGAGGCAGCTCTCTTGGGGAAGTAAAATTATTAAAGGTGGAAATAGCTGAAAGAGATGTGGATTCAGTATTTTTTTATGCTGTAGATACAAAAAGGCACCTATGGTGATGTCTTGTTTTAGGTTCTGTTGTTTTTTTCCAAGTGCCAGTAAAACACTGGATGTTCTTTTAAAGAGTGAAGCAGAGCAAGGGAGCAGTGAGAGGTGATTGTAGTACTTGGTGTTTTATTTGAGCATTCAGTACACCTTTGTCTTCACCCTTGTCCTTACTTATCCCTACATCTCTGCAGTCACCTTCCTTTCAGTGGCTTGGGAAGGAGGTCATTGTGAAGAGTTTGGGAGTCCTTTATATTCCATGAGAATGCATGGAAGTGTTAATGTAGCTGTGTGTGAATGTAGGTCTTAAAGGAGAGGATTAAGAGCAGGCTTTGATTGGCAAGTATAAGATATTTTACTTGTATTAAAAGCACAGATTATATCTCTTCTGAATCTGCTTTGAACCACTAAAGGTGATAAAGCAGTTCATCCTCGAGGTTCCTTGGAGTCTGATGCTTCAGATACTAATAAGGATGATACTTGTAGGATTTTTTAAAAAAACCTTAAAAAACAGATAATGGTGTAGATGTTTTGGTTTTGTCCCTTAATGCTTGCTATAGTTCAAAGAACCCAGTGAAAATCTGTTGATCCCACATCCTAATTGAATTGATATTTCTAGGGAGCTTCTGTGGCCTGCTATAGGCACAGGCTCTGTCCTGTCTTTGTAAATGAAGAAAACATTCTTTGGTTTTTTATTAAATTTCAGTGTGTGGCAGTTTTGTACACTGTTGTCTATTTTTTGTTTCTTTTGAGATGTAAGACAATTTAATTTCTTTTGGTTTTCCCATTAGTTCCTTAGTAACTCTTTAAGTATTATTTCCATATTTGTTGCTGAAATAGATGGTTTTTATTATAAGAATAGAGGTCATTTACCATGGGAAAGGGAAAGTAATCCTTCATTTTTTTAAATTATAGGATTAAACACTTCTGACTTTGCAAACATTGCAGATTTTCATTATAGAAAAGGTATCTGTTAAGCTTATAGCCCTTGTGGAAAGACATCAGCTTGCACTTTTAAGTCCATTTTATGCAGACTACTATGACCTTATCTGTAGGTGAGTTAAAGGTTATTGAAACTGAAAGCTTTCTTCATGTTTGCAGCACGTTGAATACAGGAGCACTTCCGCTGACATTAATGTTAAGCGTATAATTGAGTGCTGTGCTGAATTAGGGTCTGATGTCATTTGGAATGTGCTGCAGGACTCTGTGTGTCTATTAATGTTCCTTAAGGAAAGGAGGAACTTAATGGGCCTGGAGCTGTAGGAGAAATCAAACCCAACTAGTAAATTTTATTATAAATTTATTTATTAAACCGTTACTTGGCAGTTGAAGACAATTGCTCTTTTTAATTTTTTTTTTTTCATTTGAAAGTGTGTTTGGTTCTTGAGGTCTTGGGGAATATCAGAGGGACGTGGGTCAGCAGGACGTGTGCTCATGTTGCAGTGTCAGTTACTCTCAGTTCATCAAATCACACTCTGCAAATAAACATTTCAGTGGGACCAGGTGCTTCTGGGTGCTCTGGAGCCTGCAGAGTTTTAGTGCACAGGTTGAATGTGTACAACAGAGTTTTGACATTTTGGGCAGATTCTTAAGTCAAATTTGTTCATTTGAAATCTGTTTTAAAGAACAGGAGCTAGAAAAATAAGCTACTCTAACCAAAATCTGACTACCCATGTCATGTCCCAGGCTGTCCCCTTTACGTTTGTTTATACTGGAACCTGTTGGAGATATTTGCTCAGGAAAATGAAAGTTGAAGAGAACATTCTAGTACTGTAGGAGTGAGCTGGGCAACATTACACACTTAGGAGGAATCTTGACATCATTTCATACTCTCTGAAGAGCTTTTGGTCCTGCTAAAGGAATAATAGGATAATTTGTGGTTATTTCTCTTTAGGATATGAAGTTGCTGCAGTATCTGAGGCAGCCATTTGGTTTTCATAAATAATGTAATTTCAGTGGTTTTCTAAGTAGCAGGTGGGTAAGAGGTGTTTTCCTAAGAGTACAGCAGGTTAATTATGTGGATCTATGCAGCTGCCTTTGATAGGGGAACTGCAAGGAACATAGGAAACAACACTGACATGTAAGTGAACATAAAGCAGAAAAGCAAAGCTGTTTGGAAGTCGGATGAGGTAGATCCGGACTTGTCCAACAGAATATCTCTAAAGATGAGGTCCCACAGCCTTTGTGGATAAGTGTTCCAGGCCTTGACCTCCCTTGAGATTTTTTTCCGTGCATAAAATAGGGATCTCCCAGTGTAAGTCATGTCCATGGACTCTTCACTTTGAGGAAAATTACCTTGAATTTCAGTTAAGAAAATCAGAGTTTGTTTTTAAGGATTGCAACTCACTTTTCCCAGCAAAGTTAATTGTCTAGAGTTCTTGATGCTTGGGAAAGGTGAGTATAGGGTGTTATAATAATGTTAAGGCTTGTTTCCTCATTGAAAATACAATCCAGTCCTTAATGTATCAGTGACAGTTCTCATTATGGTAAGAAAAAACATGTTTTGTTCTCTTTCTAAGTGAAACTCCTGCAAGTCCTTGGGAAGTTGCTACTCTGCAGATGTATCTCCATTTGGATCTCCCTGTTGTTGCTTTGCTGTTGTGTACTTCTGTGGACAGCTGCTTCAGTAGTGCATCAGTGGTCCCTTGAAACTGGTTTTTCAGAAAGATGAAGTAGGAGTTGGACTTAGTTTTAAAACATAATTCCCATCTGTTCCTTAGCTTGTTATATAATGAACTCATACCTTGCTAAAGGTCACTGTAAACTTGCTGTGCTTGGGTTTTTTGGGCTGTTCAGGTGCTTTGTTCTGAATGGGGAACGTGTTTGGCTGCTGTGGAAGGATGATTCCTGTTCAGTGATTTCCTCAACTCTGTTACCTTAAACAGTAGGGTTTTTCCTATCCCTTGCTGTCTTCAAAATACAGTGAGCACAAAACTTTGGAATGCTTTGGCTGATTAGCTGACTCCTGTGCAACTGGCTGAATTGCTGGTATTCTATTGATTGCATTACATCATTATAAAGATATTGTAAAACTTAATGGGAGTATTTTAAAACTTTTTTTTTCCTTTTCCCCTCTCCATAGGCTCATAAGTCAGTGAACTTTGTTTCAACTCTGCTTCAGATCACTATGTCCGAGCAACTGGATTTACCAGTGAGACAGGCAGGCAAGTTTTCAAATATTTTTTTCATTGTATCTACTCTAATGGTGCATACACACAAGTACACATGCAGACACTTTTAAAGAATTCTAATGGTTTTAATGTCAAGCACTCAGAAGTTGGGAGTTGCTCAAATTACAGTAATCACGAGCTATTATCTGGCACCATACACTGAGTAAGGAAGGCAGAAAGAAAAGGTGTGTCTGGCTCTTGGGTGATTCTTCCCCTTTATCTCTAGTGAACATTCCTGGGGAAAGCAGAATGGTTTATGATGCTGTTGCACTTGGTCCAGGGAGGTCATTTAAACTTGTACTGTGAACACTGATGTTTCTAAACATACTGAGTGGAAGAAAACAAATGATGTCTTTTGGAACCCTTCTTATTTGCACATGAGCCATCAGTAAAATTGGATGTTGCTGGATTGTTGGATTTTCCAACAACTGGATGTTGTTGGATTTGACGTGCTCCACACATCACCTTAAAGCTGTTCTGATTACTTGGTAGAAGTTTTTAGTACAATACTTCAGTGGGTTTTCTGACTGGTCAGGAGGGTGTGATCTGGATTGCTTATTTGGACCTTCCACATAGTAGACTACTCCAAGTTGTAGTCTAAACTTACCCTGCATTTTTATCTTACTGCTTGGGAGTATTATTCAAATGATGATTCAAAAAGCTTACTGCTTTACAAATACAATATGCAAAAAGAAGTTTGAAGGAAACCTCTGAAATTTCACCCTCTTCCACATAAGCCATTTAAACCCCAAAGCATCCTGTGGAGAGTGGGGATGGCTCATTCAAGGCCCAGCTTATAGACAGTGTGTGTTTGCAGAGCAATTAATGATAAATCCCTCTGAGGGCTAGCTGAATTCTCTATCACTTCAGTCTTGTGATAATCTCCTGAGTGTTTCTCGACCTCTGCAGACACTTTCAAAAACCTCTGGTTTCTGAATCTTCAAAAAGTGCATGTGAAATTTAAGAAAGGAAGTTGTTTTATGGACTTTTATGTAGAATTAGATTAACAGTAACTTTGTTACCACTTTACCCTTTGAGATTTCCTGTTGCATGTTGCAAGTACTTTTCTAAGTGCTGTGATTTATATTGTGCCACACAAGCAGTTTGGATTTGGTTGACAAATGGGAAATGCAGGGTTTGTTCCAGGAGCCTGATTGCTACTAATTGCTGTAGCCATAACCTGGGTATAAAGGAGCTGTGTTTCTCTAGCATTCCTTCCTGTATCACAAACTCAATTAGATTTTTTTTTTTTTTGCTTACAAGGGTTGTTTTAGGTTGTCATTATATTGATCAGCTTTTCTTTTTCAGTTTTAATGAAAATGTTGAGAAAATCATTATAATGAATTTTTCAGAAGTGTGTTGCTAAATAATTCCGCAACTACGTACCTGAATCACAGATAAAAGCAATACCTTTAGTATTTTTATACAAAATGGATGAAAGATTATCAATTTAGTAAATTATTGGGTTAATAACTTGCATGGCTTATATATTTTGGTTCTCCTACTTAGGAAGGGCCAATGCTTTTGTAATTTTGGTCGGTTTTGTTCCAAAAAATATTTGCTGGCAAAATGTGTGTTTGTTTTGAGCTTCGAATGGCTGTCAGCTGATTTGCCACTCTTGTTTCACAGGGGTTATCTACTTGAAAAATATGATAACCCAGTATTGGCCGGACCGTGAAAGTGCTCCAGGAGAGATCCCACCTTATTCCATCCCAGAAGAAGACAGACACTGTATCCGTGAGAACATTGTAGAAGCCATTATCCACTCTCCTGAGCTGATCAGGTGCACAGTTTTAGCCTCTCCATGATTTCTGACTGTTGGGTTTCTTTTTTTATTTTTCACTAGCCAAGATCACCCATGTGCTTAGCATCATTGTCACACACTTTGTATCCTAAACATAGAATTAATGTAGATGGAGAAACAGTTTTCAGTTTGTGTAGCCTGTAGAAATTTTAAATTCCTTAAATGGAGAATATTAAGCAGAAACTACAGAACCTAAACCTTCTAAACAAAAAGGAAGTCTAAGTATGGACAGTATTTGCTGCTTCAGCTCTACAAGAATGCTATTAAAATAATAGTATTAACTTATTTAATTGCTGTGCTTTTGATTTCCAGAGTACAGCTTACTACTTGCATTCACCACATTATCAAGTATGACTATCCAAGTCGCTGGACTGCAGTTGTGGAGAAAATTGGATTTTATCTCCAGTCTGACAATAGTGCTTGTTGGCTTGGAATTCTTCTCTGTCTTTATCAACTTGTGAAAAACTATGAGTAAGTTCTTTCTGGTCTTTCTCCATATAAACCGATAGAATTAATATATTGGTGTCTATTTTTTGTACTCTGTGTGTATATTGTAACCATATTGTAGAATTGTCTGTGGGACTGCATAAAAGTGATGGAAATATAATCTTAGAAAGTATTCTTGACTTACACAGATGCTGCCTCATGTCTCTTCTCCACTAAAAATTACAGAAAAAATGCCTTCATTAAAAGTTTGAATTCAGGAAAAAAGGGTGTTTTAAAACCTTAATGTGGTAGTTGCTTTTTATGGCTTGAAGGCAGTAAAAAAGTCTGCTCAAATCATGACTTCTGCAGAAATTTATTTAAATCAGGTTTAAACTTCTCAACAATTTGTATTCTAGCACTTGGTGACAGTAATCATAGAAAGGTTTCAAAGTGTGAAACATAGGGAGCTCGGAATTAGTTAACTGACTTTGGTTTGATCACTTGTGTGATCAGAGAAAAGGACAGTCTTGGAGTCAGGGAATTGTAGTAGTGGAACTGATGGAATCCACAACTTACACTTTCAAAGCATTGGAATGCATAACATTTCTGTTCCAGGTACTTGATTTAAAATGTTGCATGAAAAAAATTCCATCTAATTTCATGACTTTTACATCAATGTAAAACAGTTGAATGTCAGTTTCTCAAAAATATTTTTACAGGAATGCCATAAAGATCTTTGTAATCCCAAGTGGGAGTTGTCTTAGTGGCTGAAAATTGCAAGTCCTGCTAGGAAAGGAGAGCAAAAAATTTCTCACTTTCAGCTTAAATATCTTTAACCAAATATGCTGCAGAGATCTGTGAGCTGTAAATCGTGAAGTGTTTGGTGGTAGTGAATGATGAGGACAGAAATCCGTGTTCAGGGATCTGAGTGCAATCACTGTGTGATAAGGTGACAGGTGTGTCTGTAGTCTCAGCTGATCAAACACTTCAGGAACTGCTCCTGCTTGCTCAGCTTTCTGGTGGAGTCAACAAGGGTGAGTTTCATGTCATGAATCATGTAGGAATGTGCACATTTCAAGGTATTTCACTCAGTTTAGTGGGACACGAATCTTACTTCCTGAGTTATAGGAATATTTAATGTTTTGAATTTTTTTTCCTTAACATAGGACCTAAATATTTTGGAGTTTTTCACTTTTTTTTCTCTTTTCGAATTCAACCAGCAAGATAAAACAGCTGCTCTTTGCATAGTAGCTGTTTCTAGTATTTTTCCCTTTTTTTGGTGAAAATTAGAAACTGAATTTTCCTGAGCAACATTTAGTCTTAATGTTTGGGTTTCTGGTTCAGAAAATGAAAGCTATTATTGAACAGGATTTTGGAGCTCAGTGTTTTATAGTAGCTCTTGGAGAACATGCCATCTGGCAGCAGATTGAGTAGTCTTTTTCTTGTTATATTCTGAAAATTGCCACTGTTTAGGAACCTGAGTATTGATATTTAATATTAGTGAAAAGTCTGCAAAAAATTTGTTTGAAAAAGAAACCATACCAAAGCTCAGTCCTCTAACCCAGAAATCTCCCACAGGAGTCTGGCAAGTATTGATTGCTGAATCAAGAAATAAATGTACAATCATAAGATGATATTTTACCTTGTTATTGTCATCCCCAGTATAGACAAGATCCTGCTCTGCTGTGATAAGTCTTGAATCAGTTAGGAGTTTGCTGTGTGTAAGTTAAAATCTGGGGCAAAGATTTCAAAATGTGGCTTTGTTTCCTTTCAGGAATTTTGATATGTTTGAGAAAGGAAGTGGAGCCTTGTTTTCAGCATGGGCAAGCTGGTGGGCTATCCCCAGCATAGAAGGTCTGAGCTTTTATTTCAAGGGTGGTTGCCTGATCAGAATCTGCCCCACAGCCTGGAATCCCTCCTTCTCTATCAGATTGTTGGCTTTGGGCAAATTAAATGGGGAGATGTGAGAGCCATCAGGGGCAGGCTGTGAGAGACTTCTCAGTTTGCTTTATCCAGTGTCAGTGAAGCAGTCTTAACTTCTGTAAATATTTTGATAAATTGTGAACTCTAATTAATGTATTGCTCATCTGTAACACTGTCTGGCTATGGCTTTACTTCTGATTCTGTCACAGAGACTGGCTAGGGTTTCTTTTCAAGTCACAGGTTGCTATGAGCTGTCATATAACCTATTTGTGCCTACACTGGGGCAAGGTGAGGTTTTTCAATTTAAAGCTGCCTGAAGGAACTACAAAACTGGTTTTGTTCTTCTTTAAAGGTACAAGAAACCAGAGGAGCGGAGTCCCTTGATAGCTGCAATGCAACATTTTCTGCCAGTCCTGAAGGACAGCTTCATTCAGCTCTTGAATGATCCATCAGACCAGTCTGTCCTCATCCAGAAACAGATCTTCAAAATATTTTATGCCCTTGTCCAGGTAAAAAACTTCGTATATACTTGAACAATAATTTAAAGCATTATGCTCTTCCTTAAAATAGTGAATGACAGAAATATTACAGTATTAGAAGATTACATCTGAATCATTTTCCCTACTACTCAGCTCCGTGAATCACGAGTTTCTGATTGTCTTATGCTTTTGCTTTTGAACAGTGCTATTCCTGGTTGCCATTAGATAAAAGTTGCATTTGCCATCCTCTAAGGTAGGGTGTTTGCTGGAAAACCAAGAGAGAGAAAATCAGTTGTCTAAGGACAGACAGATTGTGGAGGCCAGCCTACAGAGAATTACCAGTGTAAATATAGCAGTTTGTAATAGAACTGCTGTTAAATGCTTCAGAAATTAGAGTAACATCCATTTAAGTAGCATTATAGCATTGCATAAGCACAATGAATTGGAGCAAAGACCTCTAGCACCTGTGAGGATATCTAGGATATAGTTTAGATTGTGTTGAGTTCTTTAGCCTGGTTTTTGAGGAAATTTGCTAATCTTTCATGGTAGCCAAATGTAGGCAAAGATTTGAAAGCTAAAATTCAAACTGTAAAAGTAATGTAAATTTATTATAAAGCAATTAAAAACTTATTTCTCCTTTTGTTTTTTTTTTAACCAGTACACATTACCTTTGGAGTTGATAAATCAGCAAAACCTGACTGAGTGGATAGAAATCTTGAAGACTGTTGTTGATAGGGATGTACCAGCTGTAAGTGGCTTTTGGCTATTTGTCTTTAAGCTTAAGTATTTTTCATTCATTAGAATGTTAAACAGTTTAATACTTTATTTCTGCATTCTTTTTTTCTCTGCAGATGCAAAGAAAATATTAAATTAAAAAGATAAGGCTAAATGGGGAGTTTTAAACAGACTAAACAAATTTTGAAAATATGTAGCTTGCATGCAAGTTCTATTTTCAAATTATAGCAAAACTTATTTTGGCTTCTTGTTTCAAAAATTTATTGATCATTTAGGCATATTTCATGGGATTTATTTTTAGATATGCTGTACTTCATACTTTTATTAAGCTAGAAGTGGGTTTCTTTTCACCAAATGGTGGGTTTGCAAATGGCAAGATATGTAATTTGAGCAACTACATAGTATATAATTTGAACTCCTTGTGAATAATTGGTAAATAATGTCTTTTTTTTCCCTAAAGGAAACCCTTCAGGTTGATGAAGATGATAGACCTGAGTTACCTTGGTGGAAATGCAAGAAGTGGGCTTTGCATATCTTAGCTAGGCTCTTTGAGAGGTATTTTCCTTCCATTATTATTTTTTAAAAGTCCCAAGCAAATACTCAAGTCAGTAATATTGCTGCACCCTTGAGTTTACATACTTGCTTCTAATTCTAGGTATGGAAGCCCTGGTAATGTTTCCAAGGAGTACAATGAGTTTGCTGAAGTTTTTCTGAAGGCCTTCGCTGTTGGTGTTCAGCAGGTAAGAAACATTGAGTGTGGGGAGAGTTATTAGGATAAGTTTGGAGGTAGTACTGATTGCTTATTTCATTATTTGCTGAAAAGGCTTCTTGCTCTTATTCACAGTTTTTTTTTTTCAAGCACATTGGTATGGAAAGCAGTGATGTCTGTGGGCTAAAAAAGAATACCGATTTGCCACATATCACCATCCGCTTTCCACTTACAAGCCCTCAGATGAGCTCCAGACAAATGCTACCAACTTTTTTCCTTTCTGAAAGAGATGGGTATATGTGGTGTAGTTGATCTTCAGAACTACCTTTAAACTCTGATACAGGGGTTATTTGATTTCCAAGTGTGTAAATGCTAAATCTTCAGCCTTCTGCAAAAGCCTGATCAAGCAGAGGCTCTCTGATAGACAGATCACTCTGATGTTTCCTATCCACTTGTCTCCCTGTTTTGGGGTTGCCACTTGTGCTGTGTTTTAGGGTCTGCTGCATGCAAAGAATCTTTGCATTAATTAAACACCTCAGGCATGTTTTTATAAAATTTCCTTATATTTGGTTCATAAATACCTTTATTTTAAGGTGATTATGTTGCAAATGTAAATAGACTATTGATTTATGAAAATCTCACAGTGAGAATGTTTTCTTCAAAGCCTTTGAGTCAAAGAGTTCTTAGTTCAGTTTCAGTTCTCTTAATTTCTAATGAAATTAGAATGAATTGCAGGACTGTAGGGAAAGTATGTCATAAATCCATGTTTTTTGAAGGTTGGCTAAAGTATGGAAAACATTTTTCACATTGAGTATGAGGCAATATATCCCAACATTCCCCTCAGGCAAGTGGTGTCAGCATTGCTTCCTGAGGTGCTCACCTGTCACCTCTAGGTGACATTAGACAGATAATTACTGCGTGTTCTTTAAGGCCTTACTGGTTGCTTTGCACTTCCAAGGTAAAATGAACTTCTGACAAAAGGCTATGGCCAAAAGCAGTCTTTGAAAAGATAGTTTTAACAGTTTGGCAAAATGCTTGTTTTTCTTAACATTCTCTTTGCGTCAAATTTGATCCTTACTGCAGCTAGGAAGCTCTTAAGAATTCAGGTATTTAAAGAAAATTGCTAAAAATATCAGTAGTTTAGCATGCTTAGTTTGTTCCTAAACAATAATGTAACTTGTTTAGGAAGACAGACTGTATTAAGGTTCTGCCCTCCATTTTTCTGGAGAAGAGAGATCTTGGGCCTCTCCTCAGGACATGGAATCTGTCAAATAAATGTTTTGGAAGATTTTTGAGCAGGATGTGTTTCTTAACAGAAATCAGAAAACTGTGAAATACTGAAGAATACAAATTTGGATAATACATTTCATTGAGTTCTCTCTATTCTCCCAAAGTGTTTGCACCCTTTTAGTAAGAGAGTAATAGATAAGTGCAAGGCATGAGACTACAGGTGGTTCAAATATAAACTTGAAGTATACTGTTAATATTATTGTCTTGATTACTTCTCATTGATTCGCCCCCACCCCTCCAAACTAAAAGAGAAGAAAAATCTCCTGTAAATTGAGCATTCATTTTTGCTACACTTTCTTGGCTTGTCTGAACCAGGCTGAGCTGCCTAGCTGTAATGTCCTGAATTTATCCCTTGTGTTAGCAGCTGTTTTGCTCAAGATACTTCTTGTGAGCCAGAACTAAGCCCTGGTTGGACACTGCTGATTGTAGTTCCTTGGCATTGTTACAGAATTTTATTTTCTGTGCCTGTGAGTGTCCATGGTGTTTTGTTCACTGCAGTTTTTAAACATTTTCTTATTTTTTTATATATCTTAACTACTACATCTGAATCATGAAAATACATGCATCTTCTTGGATAGTCCTCAAAAGAGCTGCAAGTTTGAACTTTTGCTCTCTTCTCTCAAACTCAATACCTGATGCGACCCAAACCTTGTACTCGGGTGTTGGTACCAACCAGCAATTTCTCTCTAAATCCTGAAGGTTTTCAAACATAAGCAGTTCAAACTTTGGGAGCTGATAAAGCATCTAGAGCCTAAAACTGTTTGTAAAGCAGTGAATATTTTGATGAATGAGTGCATCCTCCTTAAACTGGAGTGCAAAGCAATTCCTTTGGGAAAAACACTTCAGTGTTTGTGTAATAAATGGTATCAGCAGCATTCGTTTTCCTCAGATTTTTATTTTGGTAATATTACAGACTGATCAGTATCTTTCTGGCCCCTTTGGGTTTGGATTTTTAAAAAAATGCTTCTTTTGTGTGAAAACTTACATGAAACCCTGGAAATAGGATTTGCCATTTCTCTCCAGTTAGTGATGCTGCTTCTGAAGGTGCAATATTTCCACTGGCCTGGATCAGGCTACGGGGAATTCCCTTTGCATTACCCATGCAAAACTCTCCTGTGAGCTGTAATTTAATTACTGGTCATGATCCCATGTCCATTTCATGGCCTTATTTGTGGAGAACCATGGACTTGAACACAGGTAGATCCCTATGAGGACTGCTGGATGAGAAGAACTTCTCAGGAGAAGAATTGAGGCCAGAAAACCAGAGGGAGTGACTGATGGATCACTCTACACACACACACATGACTCACACAGCTGTGTGGCTATGAGATCAGTAGACTGAGAGTGTGGAGTGTTCTGATCCAGTGGCTGGGTGTGAATTTCTGCCCACAAAGAGTGAAGATGGAATAATAAACCTCAGAGGGCAAGCCCCCCTGGGGTGTGTTGGTGGTAAATTAGCATGTATGGTTTGTGTTATTAAAGGATGGTATTTTTTTAAAGATGTGCAAGCATCTAATATGAGCTGCAAATTGTCTTAGAAAATTAACAATGACATTTGGTAGAAGGCTTAGTCAGTACCCATTTTAGCCTAATGAATAAATGGGGGTTTTGTTCAGTTTTGAGGGTTTCTTATGTAGGCTTGTGAGTGAGGGTAGAATTGTGGTGAAAAGGGTCTGTGCTCAGTATAAGCTATTGATGAGATCTGATTTCCTTAGGTGTTGCTGAAGGTGCTGTATCAGTACAAGGAAAAGCAGTACATGGCTCCTAGAGTTCTGCAGCAAACACTGAATTACATCAATCAAGGAGTCTCTCATGCAGTCACCTGGAAGAATCTCAAACCTCATATTCAAGTAAGCCATTTTTGGGGTTTAATACTGAAATGACTCAGAAGTTTTATATTACTACATGTAAGACTACATCAGTCAGCCTACGGTACAGGGTCTCCAGCCTTGCTACAATTCACATTTTAGGCACTTCTCTTATAAATTGCTGGTGGAAAGAGTTGAAGCCAATTTAGCGAAGGTTACCTTGAAACATGAACAAAGACAGCTAATTTATTGCTGTCTCTCCTTTGTGCTTTAATTTAATAAGGATTACAATCTAACACAGCAACACAGCATATTTGCAGATGGTGTAAAATGCTGAATTTGTGGCATTCAGTCATTTCCACATGCCATTATCCAAAGCCAGTCTAATATCCTAGATTGTAGAATTGTTGTATTGTATCTCTATCTAACTACAAAAGATCTGCTTTTTTGTGAAGTGCCACATAAATCCACTCTAAATCCAAATAGTTTTAGAATGTTACCATTTTATATGAAGAGGTGACGGGATGGAGAAAATCTGTCAAATACAGGATGGAATACAGAGATTGATTAGTAGTGCTAACCTGTTTTCTATCTTTTTTTATTCCAGGGAATCATTCAAGATGTTATTTTCCCATTGATGTGTTACACAGATGCTGATGAAGAGCTCTGGCAAGAAGATCCATATGAATATATCCGCATGAAATTTGGTGAGTGGTTGAAATCTCATGTTAAAAAACGATTTCACGTAAAGGTGGGATTTTTATGGGGTGGTTTTGTGAAAACAGAGATGGCTTTAACCTAAAAAAAAAACAGAGAGAGAGAAACACAGTGTATTAAATAATAGACATTAATACACTTAACTTGGACATACTGGTGGAAAGGAGAGAGGATACAACAGTCAACAGTGACACAGATATTTGTAAACTTGTAAAAGATTTCATTTTTACTGTTACAAAGTTTTCGTTAGAAGTCGAACAGTCCTGGTCTTGCTAACAACTTGTGAAGTACATAAATTTAATGTCATTTAAAGGTTATGCCTTACAGCAGATATTTCAGGCCCTGGATTTCTTAGGGAATTTCACCTATTGCACAGTTCAGAGCAGATTTACCCCAGTGGTAAATGACACATTATGGAGTAAGCCTGGCATTCCAGACGTCCTATTTCACCTCCTGTGCTCTGCTACTTTGTTGGGGTTTACTCTAAGCCTGTGCAGTCCTCTGAGGCTGGGAACAAAAAAAAAAAAAAATAGCCTTCAGACTCCCTGAACAAATTCTTCCATCCACTAGAAATGTTTATGTGGCTTGAACAAGGAATCTTGAGGGGTTTGGGAGTTTTTATCCCTCAGGTCACAGGCATACCTGTAAACATGACAGGTATTACACAAGGCTCTGATAATCCTCTTCTGCAGAGAAACGAGAAACTGAGCATTTTTTAACCCATTAGTTTCGTGTACTGGCCTGTAGAGCAAATAACATCCATGTCAAAACTTGACTGTTGTGTCTACTTCTATTGTTACAAAAGATTTATTTTAAAAATAAGTGACATAGAACTTATGAGACATGTAGAGGGAGTCATCATGAAAAACATGAAATATATGTATCCAACCACATGTTACTCTCTGGTCTTGAAATATCTGTAGCAAGAAAGCATGAATTAACCACCTGAAGTGTGCTCTTTTTTCATTTAAATACATTGGGATCAGGAGCTATAGTGAAGGACTGAAATATATAACTGTTCCAATGTTACTTAACAGATGTATTTGAAGACTTCATTTCTCCAACAACTGCTGCTCAGACATTACTCTTTACATCCTGTAGTAAAAGGAAAGAGGTAAGCTGTTCAAGGATTATACTGAAATACCACTGGCTAAATTCAGTTTATTTGCTAATTAAAAAGAAAGAAAGAGCTATTAATAAACGTTTTACTTTCCTGCTCTTACATCATAGTATGCTAAAATTTGAAATTTGAAATTTATTTTGCACTATTTATGATTTTTGTATTTGCAGATTCTCCTAGGACCTGTTCTTGATAGAATATTGTATGTTTATAACAAAGACATAAAACATTGCCCATATTCCAGACTTGAAGCAGGCTATTTGATATTGTAGCATTTCAGAGCACAGAGAATGGTTGCTGGGATGATTGACTGGAATACTTTGACTAACCTTACATGTAATCTAGGTCCTGCAGAAGACAATGGGCTTTTGTTATCAAATCCTTACGGAGCCAAATGCTGATCCTCGAAAGAAAGATGGTGCTTTACATATGATTGGTTCTTTGGCTGAAATTCTCCTAAAAGTAAGCAGAACAAATTTGGTGGTTCTTTTCATCCTTTTTTTTCCTTGCCCCTCCTATGCTTTCTCTAACATTTAGTGCCTTAGAAGAAAAGCAAATAGCTCTGAATTCACAAGTTTCTGAATTGCTTCCAGGCTTTTTTTAAGCTGTTGAACTTAAATGTTGTGGGTTTCATGCCATCTTAATTACTTAATTACTAAAGTTTTATAGGTCATGTACAAGTTCAGATTATTAAGTTTCTTTAAATTCTGTGCTTCTGGTGAGAATTATTACTACATTATTTCTGTGCTGCAATTAATCACATTCCCTTTTTTGTGGAAGGAAGGAAGAAATGCATCCAGTGAGGCTGTTTATTTAAATGACTCGTTTATGTGTATAGAAGAGAGAAATTAAATTGAAATTAGTGATGTTGCTCAGTTAAAATGGTAGCAAAATAGATGCATGGCACAGACTTCTATTTGATCAACAGCTCTAAGCAGTTTTTACTTTTTATGCTAATGTGCTCCAATTGAAAAGTGTCTCTTGGGGTCAAAAATGGCTGTGGGTGTCTCTATTAAGACTGAAAATTTTTGAAATCCATGTAGGATCCAAGTTTAATCACTAATACAGGAGATCATTGTTGCATAATTGACTTTTAAAAAGGCATAAGTTAAGTCTGGGGATTTTGTTACACTCTTCTCACTTTATCATGTGTGACTTATTTACTGGGGTAAAAATAGATTTTTATATCAAGTTTTAAACTGATGTACTTTCATATTTTGACAGAAAAAGATCTATAAGGATCAGATGGAATATATGTTGCAGAATCATGTGTTCCCTCTCTTCAGCAGTGAGCTGGGTTACATGAGAGCACGGGTAAGAAAGTGGCATTTACTGGTGAGAGACACTGTCTGTTCTGATTGAAGAATTCAGAAATCTTCAGCTTCTTCCCTCTCACAGATGCTCTCCTCTCTGCACCTTTTTCATGACAAATTGTACACTTATTCCAGGGACGAGTACCAGTTTTTCCATGTGATTATAGACAGCCCCTGTGTAGTTTTGAAATGGCTGCAGCATTGTGTGCACAGTTCCCCATCTGTGTCTGGTGGTAGGGTCTGTGTGTGTTTTGCACATAGACTGTACTGCTCACACAAAACCTGTGGCCAAAGATGAACCTGAGATCATAGTACTGGTCCAGTGATGTCTGAAGGACAGTCTCCCACTGACCAGCCTCCACACTCTCAAACATTTTCATCACTGAAAAGTCTTGCAGTATCTTTATTCAACAGGAGTTGCACCTCAGATTCAACAATTTGTGTAGGTTATGGGTATACAATCAGTTGGTAATGGTGTTTGCAGGTTTTGCAGCTCTGAATTTCTTCAAAGTTTCTTTTTTTTTTTTTTTTTTTAGGCTTGCTGGGTTCTTCATTATTTCTGTGAAGTCAAATTTAAAAGTGACCAGAATCTCCAGACAGCCTTAGAACTCACGAGACGGTGTCTGATAGATGATAGGGAAATGCCTGTGAAAGTGGAAGCTGCCATAGCTCTTCAAGTTCTCATCAGTAATCAAGAGAAAGGTAGGAGCCCTTTCTTACAGCTACAGGAAGCTTTAATGGAAGAGGTGTTAACTTTGTGATGTTCAGGCAGACTTGTTCTCTTCTTCCCTGATGATAATTTCCCTCTTGCAATTTTAACTTGTAATCATTTACTATAATTTTTCAGTTTGAAAAGTTTTAATTTTTTTAATTATACAGTAAATTGCATTTTAACATTTTAAGACATTATGATTGTTAAAACGTTGTAAACAAGAGCTTCATGGTACAGTAAATCCAGGTTTATAGCACCTAATAATTAAATCAGGAAAACAGTGGCAATATCTGTCTTTGCATATATTCATTCATGTTAATATTTATTTAAAGGGAAAAAACAAAGGCTGTCTTGATCTAGGCAGGTTTTACATGGCTTAGCATTCCTGAAGCTGGCACAAAAGCCACAAAGCAAATATAAATTACATATTTAATACTTAATTGACGAAGGTGTATATGTACCCATTCCCATTCAATGAACATTTGCATGATCAGTAGTCTTGCATTTTAGGAATTCAGACCACAGAGCTCTGGTTTTTATACTTAAATTTTGATCCTCTTGTTATATATTACTAGAAGTTTGTTCTGAATGGTAAGATTGCTGTAATGATTTATATGACCCATGGTTTTGGCGTGTTAATGCTGGAGCACTAAATAAAGTTCTATGAGGCTGAGGTTCTTATACTGATCTGTGGTTTTCTAAGAATGTTAATTTGAACCTTCCACCTGTTTTACAGCTAAAGAATATATTACTCCATTCATTAGACCTGTAATGCAAGCTTTGCTTCATATTATAAGAGAGACTGAAAATGATGATCTTACTAATGTGATTCAGAAGATGATCTGTGAATATAGTGAAGAAGTTACCCCAATTGCAGTAGAAATGACACAGCATTTGGTGAGACTTTACGGTGGCTTGGGAAGATGTTTAATACGGGAAAGATTGGTATTTAAAATTGATAGTTGAGTTTGACCGTCAATTAATAGCTCTTGTTACTCCAGTCTGTTCAAGTGCATTGATACAAGTAATTTTCTTCTACATTTAAATAGTTTTTCACCAGAAGTGGCTTCATAACTTAGACTGAGAGGAAATTTCTAAGAACAATTCTGGAAATGTTTGCAAAATCTTTGCATATTTCCTTCTGATAGTGGGAATAATGAAATTTGTAGCACATTTTATGTAGTCTCTAAAATGTCACTTAGATTTTAAAATAATAAAGAGTAGATTTTAAATAAAAAGTTTGGTGTGAAAATAAAGTTGAATCTGCAGGAGAGATTCAGACCTTGAATGGCCATATCTAGCAAGTTGTATTAATGGTTGCAAAAGCAGAGGTCAGCTCAGTGCTTCCCTATTAAAGGCCCTTGGAGTTAAAATGGAATTTTTAGCATGTCCTCTTTCAGAATGCCTGCCAAGTGTTCCAGTCCAGTTCAGCTGCTGAGGAAACCTTGTGTCAGAGATTACCAAGGGAAAATGTATTCTTTTGCATGGGGCATACTGTCATTTCTATGTTTTTGTTCATGAGTAGATAAAAGGTGAGAGCTCCAATGGCTTAACATTCAAATTCTATCATCCTGAAAAGCAATTCTGGAGCCAAGCAGTCACCTGCTTTTATTTGTACATGTTTTCTCAGCAGAAGTCCTTCTGAAATTGTGTAGAATGCCAGACTTTCAGAATTTAATGACATCTTTGTGGGTTGTTCTGCTGTTACGTGCAGGCAATGACATTTAACCAGGTGATCCAAACTGGTCCAGATGAAGAGGGCAGTGATGACAAAGCAGTGACAGCAATGGGAATCTTGAATACTATCGATACACTTCTCAGTGTAGTTGAAGATCACAAGGAAGTAAGTAAAAATTACTTTAAAGCTGGTATCAATGTCTAAGAACACTGTAAGTCTTCTATAGGTGTAGTGTTCCTGGCATTGGTACCTGAAAAACTGTCCTTTAAAGATATTAAAACAGAAAACAGTGAAGTACTTATGCCGTAGCCATGTTTAACAGAGTATGTCACTTTACTAATGCAATGTATGCAGTAATGGAGTAGAAATATTGCCACAGTATTTCCTGTAAGAATCCAGCTTCTTGTTCACATAGTTAGAAGCAGTGTTTCTGTAGCAGGTGGAACTCTGTCAGCTCAGCTGGAAACACACATCTGATTTGATGAGGTCTGCCCTTCAAACAAAACAGATAAAGCTTCACATAGCTCCGAACATTGACTCTGCTGACTGGGTTTGCTCTCTGTGACAGAATCAATGTGGGTAAATACAGCTCTTGTGGCTGTGCTTGGAGATGGGGGATTTCACCTGCCTCATCTGCCCTGGAGAATTTTCCTTTGGGATTAAAACTCCTGTCATTTTATTTTGGTGTACTGAATGGAGCCACTTCTGTCCAGAGTACAGCCAATTCAAAAGATACTATTTCTGATTAAAATCTTTCTTGACAAAGTCAGCTACACTTTTTTAATAAATACATTATAGTTTTTTAGTGACTAAAGGGTTCGGTAATAAACTGTAGGGCTCTGAAGACTTTACTAAAGAAGCAGCAGCATACAAATTCCCAAGGGCAGAATTTAGTGCTGCCACACAATAAACCAAGGACCAGCTCAGCTCATTTACTTGTTGCTAGAGCTGCTCATCAAGCTTTTCATGTACTTGTTTTTGTCAGCAAATCCTTGCCTTCTAAATTAAAAGTCTGTGTAACAATATGCTAGTCCTGAGGAACTCAGTTTGAAAATGTTGACCATTAAACATTTATATTTAGAGACACCTCTCACAGGATGAGCAATGTTCCAAGAGATAAGGTATTTAGCAGGTTAGTTTCAAATCCTGTTCTGCATAGCTAAGACCAGAAACTCAGCCTTTACTTGTCCCTGTGCAAGGTGAGTGCCTTCAACAGCTTAATAACTGTTTTGTTAGCTATTCCATGGACTAATATGTAGTAATTTGGAACACTGACTGAATCTGTAGGAGCAGCATTTAGACTGATGGTCTCCATACCAGATGAACATCCTAAGCTAGGTTTGGCAAGTGGTTTGGTATTTGGGATTTTTTGGGGAGTTTTTTTGGTTTTAATTTTTCTGGAACAGGAAATACCTCCTGTGATTTCCATTGTTCACTCTTTATATATATATATATATATATATATATATATATATATATATATATGTATGTATGTATGTATGTATGTATGTTTATTTGCTTTACAGTGTTTTAATGGGACTGAATGGACACATAGGATTAGTCAGGCTTTTCTTTTTAAAGGATACCCTATAATGAGATTCTTCCAATACTCAAAAAACACCTTGTATTGAAAGCTATCTCACAAATCCTTAGCTAGCTCAGTGCTGCTCTTACACATTTAGTAAGAGCAGTGCATTTAGTAAGAGCACTAAAATGTGAGATATATCTAATCGTTCTTTAAAACTATATTATATATATAGAAACTGCTTTTACAAATTTTAAAATGTGTTTAATTAATTTCAACTCTGAAGTATTGAAAATAGTCCTTACCTGTCATTTTAATTTTTAAATTTTCTTCAGATTACCCAGCAGCTGGAAGGAATATGTTTGCAAGTGATTGGAACAGTTTTGCAGCAGCATGTATTAGGTATTTGTACTTCTGCTGGCTTAATTCTAAAAGTGCATGGGATTGGCATTATATTTACCTAGATTCTGTTTGTTCTAGAGTTCTACGAGGAGATCTTTTCCTTGGCTCATAGTCTGACCTGCCAACAGGTTTCTGCACAAATGTGGCAGCTTCTTCCTCTTGTTTTTGAAGTCTTCCAGCAGGATGGTTTTGATTATTTTACTGGTAAGTAAGATAAATCAGATGGTTTCATGGATGTGATTTCATCCATACAATTAATTACATCATGACTGAAATGTTAGGAAAACCCTCAAGTGAGGTTACACTTAGAAGTATTTTTATTTTGCTGTTGCTGCTACCAGACTTGTTTTGTTAAGGTACCTGGAACTTACACACTTAACTAAGCAAAAACTGTAATTATTAATACACAGATTTCAACCTGATTTTAATAGTAATTGTAATCATCCTTCTTTTTAATACAGATATGATGCCTCTCTTGCATAATTATGTTACTGTTGATACAGATACACTTCTGTCAGACACAAAATATCTTGAAATGATCTACAGTATGTGCAAGAAGGTGAGTAGATTCCTGTGTGGTAACAAAACCTGCCATCTCTGAAGAAATAATAGTGTTAAACTGGGTACTTTTTTTCCACAGCAGCTTTTGACATCTGGTCTCTAATGCATTTTGCTATCTAGCATCCTCTAAGATTCACCAAATTTAAATTTAAGGAGATTGCATCAAAATTTCAGATATATGCCTTTGGCAGAAGGGAAAAATAAATAGTACACAGTAAAAGCAGGATAAACAAAGCAGGTTTGGTGCAATACACTTCTGTACTTCTGGGCATGCAAGACAGGTTGCAAAAGGTAGGTGGATTCTTTCTTCTGGGATTTGTACCCTCACCATGGCTAGGATACACATGCTGTATATGTGCTGAACGTCTGACACCTGTTAGGTAAACAAGTGGTGTAGGGATGGAGGTGAAGGGGCAGGAATAGCAAGTTATTTTCCCAAGTTGGTGCCACATCAGTGGTGAAAGCTGGGAGCAGAATTCAGTTCGTCTGACTCTGATCAAGCACTTTTGGGCAGGGTTTCTGTATTCTACTTTCTTTGTCCAGTCAAAATGTACAATATGCAGCTTTCCAGAGTGTTAGCACCATGTGAGGAAAGGAATACTTTTTTATAATATGAGTGTTAATGTTTTATCATCTCTAATAGTAGTATGTGGGCATTTCAGTTCTCCACTCCTGTATATGGGGTGTGTTGTCTATATAAGAGCTTTGGTGAGCTGTCAGCTGTGCTGCCCATGGTATTTCCTGAGTAATTCTTTTGAAGATGTTTAAATATTACAGTGACTAACCATTTCAGTATTCTATAAATACTAGTGAATAACTCTTGCTGGCCTTTGTTTGAAAAGATGTTGCAACCAGGCCAGTTTGGGGTGTTTGTAATTTCTTGGAATGTTATATATAAAATTAGCCTGCGATGACCACTTAGTGATTGTTGTCAGCTGAGCACAGTGGATTTTAACACATGTTTTAGGTATTGCATGGTCTTCCACTGAATATCTCATTTTTGTAAATAAAACTTCTACTAAATTCAGTACATTAATGCTTAAGACAAGTTTTTCTTTTGTGTATGGAAATAACCCTTGGCAAAATGACAGCTGATGCTTTTACAGTAACTGTGGTAGGTTCAGCATCCATAGAGAGCTTGAATATTTATTCATGTAGGTTAGTTTTGTCCACTTGCAGCAGTTTTCAATCTCTAGTGGTCACACTGAGCCTTTGCTGTAGATCTGGCAGCTTCACTGATGGCTGTTTATGCTTGCATTGGTAAAAGGGGTAAATTCATACCAGCTTTTCAAAGCAAAGCAGTCTATAGAGAATATTCCTTGAGGGGATACACCACCAGTAATGTTTGTGTTTCAGGTCCTTACAGGAGTTGCTGGAGAAGATGCAGAATGTCATGCAGCAAAGCTGTTAGAAGTAATTATTCTTCAGTGTAAAGGGCGTGGCATTGATCAGGTTGGTAACAACTTTGGTTGCTAAAACTAATACTTTTAAAATACTTCATTGTGTAGTATGAATTGATTATGTGTTGAGTTTTGTTATGAGCACTTCATGTGGTGCAGCCTGTAGTACTTCAGTGTTACTCACTGACAGAGCTGCAGAGAGTTCCTGCACGCTTTGGCTCCAGAATTTAGGACACTGCAAAACTATGGTGTTTTCATGAGTCTGGAAGAGTGCCACTTCAGGAGCATCTTGGTTCTAAAAAGTTGATTAATTGCATTCTAAGTTAATTCTAGAGAATATTTAATGAAAATTATTCTCGCTCAAGAATAGAATCATTTCAAAGCTCATATCTTTAAAATAATGAGGAATGAAAATGAAGTTCCTAGAATCCAAATCGATGTAATAGAGGGACCAGGGACTTCATTATGCACATATGGCAGTTGGAATTTGAGAGATGATTAAGTTGATTTTTCTGGGCTTCCTAGTGTACACATTTTCTCTATTTTCCATTTTTAATACAGAAGATTATAGAACCAGAAGTCACATTTGCTGTGCAGGATGTCACAAAATCCATGTGATTAAATATTTTCACATTTTCATTTCATCTTTGTATCTGACTTCTGCTGTCAATTAAAAATGACTCAATTTTATGCCATCTGTGTTTGTGTGCCACACGGTTGAAGTACAGAAGGACAAGTTTTATTTTTGATTGCTGAGTGTGTAATGTTCTCACTGTCCAGTGCATACCCTTGTTTGTGGAAGCTGCCTTGGAGAGACTGACCAGAGAAGTGAAAACCAGTGAACTGCGAACCATGTGCCTCCAGGTTGCCATAGCTGCTTTGTATTACAATCCTCATTTACTATTAAACACATTGGAAAATCTTCGTTTCCCCAACAATGTGGAGCCTGTCACCAATCACTTCATAACTCAGTGGCTTAATGACGTGGACTGTTTCCTGGGGTAAGTGTTTGTACTTCTGGAGATGATTATCTGTGATAGACCTGTGTATGACCTGCTTGTAAATCATGACAAAACATGCAACTCTCCTCTTCTGTTTTGTAGACTTCATGACAGAAAGATGTGTGTGCTTGGCTTGTGTGCTCTTATTGATCTGGAGCAAATACCACAAGTTTTAAATCAAGTTGCTGGACAGATCCTGCCAGCTTTTATCCTTTTATTTAATGGATTGAAAAGAGCATATGCCTGTCATGCAGAGCATGAAAATGACAGTGATGATGATGACGAAGCTGAAGAAGATGAAGAAACAGGTATGGAGATGGAGCCTTTGATGTTGTTTTGTATGTTTCATTTTTTTCTCATGGAGATACTGAGTTCCTTTGTGGAATTCTTCTGAGTACCCTAATTCCAGAAATGAAGCTCTGTAGTAGAACACTGGACATCTTTTGACAGATTTTAAGTGCATCTGACTTACTCTCCACTCCCTCTTAAAAACCGACTTCCAGTGCTGAGTTAAATGAGCTCCCCCCTTTCCAGCCTGCACTGTATTGTTATCACTTCCACTGCCCGTTTTATCCAATTAGCCACATTTCTAAAGAATTGTTCTTGCTGTTCTCAAGATAAACCCTTTTTTGTTATAATTAACTCAGAGGAGCTGGGGAGTGATGAAGATGACATTGATGAAGATGGTCAAGAATATCTAGAAATTCTAGCAAAACAGGCAGGTGAAGATGGAGATGATGAAGACTGGGAAGAAGATGATGCTGAAGAGACTGCTTTGGAAGGCTATTCCACAATTATTGATGATGAAGACAACCCTATTGATGAATATCAGATATTTAAAACAATTTTTCAGAGTAAGTAACTGCATTTCTTTTCCTGGCCAACAAGTTACATTTCAAGTTTAGTTGAAAACTGTTGTAAACTAGAATATGTTCAAAACTTCCCAAGGGGCTTTCCAATATGTGCTTGAACCATTTCTTTCTTTGGAAAGGAGATGCCATCATTAAACTTTCAGAGCAGAGGGAGATGCTTGAATAAATTTACAGTGGTAGGGAAGAGGCCAGAAGCTGTAGGAGCATTCAAATGTCTTGAATTATGTAACCATAACAGAATATTACTCTGATTAAAATGGTAGTGAGAGAGTAAGGTTTGAGTTCTAGAACATTCTAATCAACACTTTCCTTTCTGCTGCAGCAATTCAGAACCGTAACCCCGCGTGGTACCAGGCTTTGACACAGGGCCTTAATGAAGAACAAAGGAAGCAGCTGCAGGACATAGCGACCCTGGCAGATCAGCGGCGGGCAGCACACGGTATTTGCACCCCTTCATAGCAGTAATTGCCTCCTTTTGCTTTGGGAATGCCCTGCTGGGCTCAAGAAGCATAAAACAGAAATGGCCTCTAATTCAAGCCTGATAATGTCTCCAGCAAAACAGGGTTGTTTGAAATCTCTTAAAATTGTCAGGTCACAAAGCCTCAATGCACAAACTGGGTGGCAATACCACAAGTGGGAGGAATGGTAGAAACACTTGGGGAGGTGGCCAAGGAAATAAAAGCGTATTTGTCCTAATTGCTTGGATTTGGAAACAATTGATTTGATTACCTGGAGGTAGATGAACTCCAGGTATGTTAACAAACACATCAAGTGGCTGATAAATTATTTCCTGAGATGTGATGTAGTCCAGCTGGGATAGACAAGGATTATGTGGGTGGGAGAATACTAAATTATAGAAGTAGTACTGTCTGTAAAGCCACATTATTAAGCCTATTAAATATTACAGATAATACAGATTTTTAAATCTGTAAAATGTTTATCTTTTTTTTCTAAGCGTTCCCTTTAGAGTGAAAGCCAACATCTATCACACTCTAAAGTCAAGACTAAATGTTGAGGGAGCAGTCCAGCCTCATATCCTCTCTTAATGAGCAATTGCTGCAGATGTTTCGAAACAGAAATTCACAAATTTTTCAATAAAGAGATTGGTAGTAAGAATGCACATTTAATAAGTGGTTTTTATGAGAGAATAGGCTAAATTACCTCACAAAGCTTGTTTGTGTCCAGACTGATCCAGTTTTAATGGTTATAAAATACAGGTTCACTGTGACCCCTGTCAAGCAGCAGATATTAAATGATGTAATTATGAACTGCATTTTATGGAGACAAAAAAAAGTTTGAGGGGTGTGTGTGTTTATTTATTTGTTTGCTTTGTACTGTTTTTTTCAGAGAAGTTGTAAAGTTTAATTTAAACAACCAGATCCTTATGGAAAATTTTTGCCTACTATCAGAGCACACTGATACTATATTTAGGCCATTCACCGCACATGGGGACATCCTGTTAGAAGGATTTGAAATACAGTTCTCCCTTATTAATGTAGCTTAGAAGAATTTCCATAAGCTGAGAGATTTGTCTTCTGTGGAGCCATGAGGGATTCTCCTCCCATGCTCCACTAGCCATGGCAAGATCTTTCTGGCCTATTTCCAAAGAAACAGAGCCAAAATGCAGATTTGCTAGATAATATGAGCTGTCCTGTATTCCCAGACAGATTGCAACTGTTTTCATTTAGGAGAAAGCTCTTAAGACCAACATAAGACATTAATAAGGGTTGCTATCTTGGCCTGGGAATAATACAAACCACTTTCTTTCTGCACGATCTAGACTGTAGTAAAGGACCAGCCTAAATTACCAGCCTGATTTTCAGTTGTCCATTTATTAGAGCTTGTAAAAACATGTTGTACCATAAAACCTTGTCCTACAGCAGTGTTTGAAGGCTGGTAAAACCAGACTCTTAACTATCGCAGTTATAGTGATGGTTATGTGGACCTCAGATGTCTAAAGATCTTAAGGTTTAATTGAAATTGGAAAGTGATCAACTTGGTAGTTTTCTCTCAGAATTATGTTTTGTGGTCCAGTAACCTAAAGTCCAAATTACCTGCTTGGGTAGCAGCACGTGTAAAAAGGCTTTTTCTGGTGCTTCAGTAGCAGTTTCTGCTTATATTGTTGAATTGAGATAGAACACCGAAAACGTGTGCTCTTCTTACTGATTTGACTGGAAAGCCTGTTGGTGTTAACCAGAAAGAACTGCGTGCCTGTTACCAAGTTTGTAAGTGCAGTAGTTATTCAGGCCCTGTTTCTAAACTACAGTCATGTCCAAAAGCTGAAGTGTGGGATTTCTAAAGTACAAATTCCTGTAAGAGTGGTGATAACAATATTAGAAGTTAAAATAAGTAGATGGTCAGTCCATCTGTTCTCTGGGGCCTGGCACTTTTCCACTTGGGCGTGCTGATTCCTTTGTTGGGTAGTCCCAGGTTAAACTTGTATCTCTGAGAGACTCAAAGTGGTCAGTCATAGAATCTTGGTCTGTCTTCCCCCCTACACATACACTAAAACTTCTTTTTTTTGTTTGTTTGTTTTAGAATCCAAAATGATTGAAAAGCATGGAGGATACAAATTCAATGCTCCAGTTGTGCCAACTTCATTTAATTTTGGAGGCCCTGCCCCAGGAATGAATTGAATTATCACTTTTCCTGCTACTGTGTGATTGTAGTGAAGAGCTTGTGTTCCTCCCAATAGTGGTTCCAGAACTGGTTCATGTTATCTACAACTCACTCTAAACTAATTTATGAATAGATTGGACAAAAGCCCCAGAAGTGGGACCTGATTATACGACCTGATACTGGAAAGCAAACCAGAGGTTTTTTTGAAGATAGGAAGAATCTGAATTTAAAGCTTCAAATGACACACTTTGGAGATTGGAAATCAAGAGGGGATGTCATGAAGGCAGCTTTTCTTTTTCTGAGGAAAATAAACTAGTCATGGGCTGCAGGACTATTTAAAATCTCATTTACAGTACAAGCTAGAAGGCAGACTTAATTTTTACACCTGTGGCAGTATAAGTATTTGCCCAGTTTATTTCCCTTTTATCCCTACTACTGGGTGTCTGTTCTTTTAATGTAAATAAGATAAGGTAATCAGATAGCCTTACTTAATCTTAATCATTTCCATTTATCAAGATTGTTCATATGTAGAATATTGGACACTTAATGTAGCACTACATAACTGATAAATCTGTAAATGAATTAGCACTTTCATATTGAAACAAGCCTGCTAGCCTATGTACAAAAATAGCAAAATGTTTGCTGTTTATAAAAATAAAAAAATAAGGGATGTATCGGGGAAAATAATTTCAAGTAATTAATTTAAAATGAACTAGCAGTTTTGTACCTGGTGACTTTGTGGTGCAGTCACCTCTGGTTGTGACTTGAATTCGGACATGTAAAAAGGGGTTAGTGATATTTCATTGCTGCTAAAGAAGAAATGGCAACGCCCTCCGTGTCCTTTGTTTTTTTTAAAGGTCTCACTGTACAAGCTAGAAAATTGAACAAATGTGTACTGTAAGCACAAAGAAAAGTTACCCTCTCTAAAGCAGGTAAAGGAGATGTGAAGTTCTTAAGGTCAGTTGAAGTGTATGGGTGAAACATCTACATATGCAGTCTATTGAAAACAACAATGTCATTGGCTGATCTGGGCTACAGTATATAAATGCAATTCCTCCCCCCCCCCCCCCCCCCCCCCAGTTGTGCAAAATATCCTTTTTCCAGCTCATGGTAGTGCAGGTGCACTACTCCTGCATTTCATTCCCCCTCTTTCTGCACTTGCAGCATTGGTGTGTGCTGTTGTCTGCCTCATCCAGACAGTGTATTTGAAGTTTTGCCAATCTTTCAGTTTTGAAGCCACAATTTTCTTCCTTCAAAGTTGCTATAGTAACTAGTATTTTAGCTAGAGAGGCAAAATACAGTTCCCTCTGGGACCACTATCAAAACCACTGTATGAAGAAGCCAGCAGGGAGAGGCTGTGAATGGGTTGGCTTAAATGCCCCCTTTTTCTTTCTTAAAAGCAAAATCCATTGGCGTTTGATCTTGCCTTGAGATCATAGGTATCAGGTCTTTTAAATCAAATGTTTGGGTTGGTTTTTGTTTTCCTTTTTTTTTTTTGAGGGTTTTTTTTTGTTTTTTTTTTTTCTTTAGGCTGTTTTTATATAAAAATGTCACCTGCTGTTACAATTGATATTAAACAAGCTACCTTAATTTAATGTAAGCCTCCAAAATTTAAATACAGGTTAAAAATAAACTGAGTTTTTATCTGTAAAAATGAAATGCACATATATATATATTATGATACTCAAAATGCAGTCTTCAGAAAATTGGTCTGTGTGGTGTGGTTTTTTTGCATCAGCAGAGTAGCAGGATTTGGTGGTGCTTTGGGGTTTCCTTGCTAAGCTGCCCAGCCCCACACTCTGCCTTCCACTGGTGCTGGCACTTCCTAGGCAGCAGGGGAGGGGGGGTTTTCCAGCCTCTCCACTCTGGAAAACGCTTCCCCACACACGGGGTGGCCAAGGAGGGACACGCAGCCCTAGCCCAGTACCAAAGGGACGATTGAAATGCAAAGCACCTGAGGTGAAAAAGCCTAACTAATGAAGCCTTGGATGGGAGTATCCATCCTGGCGGTGGTGCTGGTGCGAGAGCCAGGGTAGCTCCTGTGCATCTTCAGGGGATGCACAGAGCAGACCTTACCTGGGCCTTTGTGACTGTAAACTCATGGGCACGTCCAGGTGTGCTCAGGTCCCCAGGAAATCTCTAGACAGGGTTTTATTTTTGTAGAAAAAGCTGACTGTACTTACAGCATGCCTTCTGTGCATTCCTTGGGAGCACTCAGTTTGACAAATCATTTCTGAACATCTGCTTGTTTGGGTATCTGCTTACCTTTGTATACATCCTAAAAATATATGAGAACCTTTGAGGACAGATGAGCCATTTTGGGCCTTGTGGCAGAAGACACCACAGCAGCAGTGAGAAGGTTTCGTGTATAAAGCAGATGACAAAAAAAGTAGGGGGAAGTCACCAATTTTAGTGCCATTGTCAGTTCTGGAACAATTATATTTTTCAAGTCACAAGTAAAGGGAAGAATTTTATCTTGGTGTGAGGAATACAGTCTTACTTCAAGGGTGCTTTTATGTGTCACTAGACTGGTTAGCAAGGAGCATCTTTTTTAAGAATGGATCTAGAACTTTGCTTTCCTTTGCTCCAAGAAATGTATTTATATAAATTGCAAAACAATTTTGCATTGTTGTTGGTGGTGATAGCGCATTTTGTGATGCAATATATCAATTTCAGTGATACACTTATGTCAAATTAAAAACTGATCTTCCTTCTAGAGCTTGCACTTGTCCATTCCATTTTCAAGGATAATGCAACTCTAAAGGAAGAGCTGGGAAATTTAAAGCCTCTGTTTTTTTTCTATTATGGAAGATCTCCTTGGATTAATAAACATCTAAAGCAAATCCTTATCTTCACTTATTTCAGTGTGGTGTTTTGAATGTAGCTCTATCCTTACAGTAGAGTCCTGTTCAAGTTGCACAGCTCTCAGGTTTGTATTTCCCTCTCCAAAATATTTCTCCAAACAAATGTTAGAAACAACCAGAGCTCTCTTCAACTGGGTTAAATAGAAAAATAGGCAGTTTTTAAAAATGCTGACATACTGGGTTCATTTAATTATTTTTTTTTCCTTAATCATTGTCTTCAAGGAATTATTCATGCATATCAGCATAATACAGCAAAGCCCTGTTCCAATCTGTAGCCTAGGACTGTTACTGCAAGATCTATCAAGTCTGCAGTGGGGTAGATTACTGACTACCTGCCAATAAACATGCAGGTGATTTTAATTATGCCTAGTAATGGAAACCTGGTAAGTTTTATGGGTTGATTTTTTTTTTTTCCTCTGTGGAATCTTCTACATACCCAGAATGAGCCACCTGGAAAAGCCTTGCCTGCTGCTGATTATCCGTTACTTTTCAATCAGTACGTCCCTTTATCTTAAATGGCATGTCACTGGTTTGTGTATTTCTGCTTTTTATAGCAAACTGTTGGGGCTGGATACATAAAACACTTCAGATCGAGAAGCACAGACTTTAGTATTGTACAGAGATGTTAATAAATAATCTCTTAAGACAAGGGGAGTTGGCAACTGAGAAACAGGATTTTATCTTGGGTATTTCAATGCTGCCATACCTTGAACCAAACTGATGGCAGCAGCTTGTACTTGGCTTAAAATTTACAATTAGGAAACAATACATTATGAAAGAAGAACTGCTGGCCCTTAGGCCTGTTTGGGAATTAAGTATTTTGACTGTTAAGAATTTTGAACTATCATTGTGAAGGAAAATTGAAATTTTCTTAGATCTCTCATGTTCAGGAAGATGCAGTAAATGCATCAGAGGTGGTCTTACTGTCCCATCAATGGGGATAATTCGTGTCAACTGCGCAATAGGGTTTCCTGAAAAATCACCTACGGAGTTAACCTTAACACGCTTTGCTTGCTTTAGACAGGGAACTGTTGCGACTATTTATTACACGTTTCCATACCTAAAAGATAAACACTCCCAAGCAGAGCTTTAAGTACGGCGTCCTCCTCCCTCAGAGCCGGGCTGGAATGCCAGCCGGAGATAATGCGGCAGGAGGCCGGGAAGGGAAGGGCACAGCGCTCACTGTCCCCGGCCCGGCCATGCGGCCCCGCGGGGCCCAAGGGAGAGCGGATGGCCCCGGCCGAGCCAGATCCGCTCCTCAGGGGCCCGGCGGCCGCTGCCCGTCCCTGCCCGTCCCCGCCGCCTCAGGCGCTGCCGACCCGCGCGGCGCCGGCCGGGGGAGGGCAGGAAATGGCGCCGCTCCCCGCTGGCGCGCGGGCGCCTCGCCGCTCGCTGCACAAAATGGCGGCGGCCCCGCGCCCGGCACAGCCGCGACGCCATGAAGCCGCGGGGCGGGGCGGCGGGCGCGCGGCCAATGGGCACCGCCGCGCGGCCCGCAGGCGGCCAATGGCGGGCGGCGGCGGCGGCGGCGCGCGCGGAGCGGCCAATGGGAGCGGCGGAGCAGGCGCTGCCGGGCCCCGCCCGCGGGGCGCGGGGCGGTGCCGGGCGGGCGGGCGGCGCCGAACGGCCGTTTCCTGTCCTGGTGCATGGTGGTCGGACGGAGGAATTGTTGGAAAATTTCTCGGCGAGGTTCGTATATAAATGTGCTTTTACCCAGTGTGCCTTATGCTCCCTCCGCCATCTCCGGACGGGGCCGCCGCGCCGCGCCCGCCGCGCCCGCCGGCGGTATTCGGGGAGGCGGGCAGGGGCAGCGGGGCGCGGGCGGCACCGACCCGAGCGGCAGAGCCTCGGCGATAAAGCCGCTCCGCTCGGCGGGGCCCGCCCGGCCCCTCCCCGCCCGCCGGGCCCGCGGGGGTCCCCCGGGCCGCCCCCCCGGGCCCGCTCGGCGCTGCGTCACGGCTGGGGGGTGAGGGGGGCGCGGGCCGGGACGCTCAGGGCCCCGCGCCCGCCGTGCCTAAATCGTCGGGGCTTATATATTTTTTGCATTTTCCCCGTTGTTTGGGTTGGTTTTTTTTTTGTTGTTGTTATTGTTTTTGTAATTTTTTTTTCTTTCCCTATTTTGAGAAACACACGGTTTTTTTTGTCCCTATTGTCTTTCCAAACGCGGTGTTTCCACGCTGCCGGGCGCAGAGCGGCACTAGAGCGGCGCCGGCCGGGCCCGCGCAGGCTCCGGGGCAGAGCCCGCTGCCCGAGCCGCGGGGCTGCGGCGCGCTCCGGCCGCGCTCTCTCGGGAGACGGCCCTGGCACTGTCCGGCCTCCTGAAATCCAGCTGGTTTACAGCATCTCGCTCACCTCGCCAAAATGCTAAAGCGTTTTCGCCTTTTTAATTTTTTTTTTTTTACTGTTTCTCTTGCCCTTTTTTTTTTTTCTCTAGAACTTCTCAATAGAACGGGATAGCGAGAAGCTGCTCCTCTAGAAAAACGGCCTGCAATAATGCAAATATTTTTATTTTGTTTTCTGATTAGGCCTTATTTGTGATCTTTTTTTCATCCAGATAAAGTTACTTGACTTCCGTGCTAGTTTAAATTTTCTCTTAAAACAAGACTGCAGTTTAGCAGCTCTTCTTAAGTCTTAAAGTTTTTTAAGGTTTCATTCTGAACTATCCTAAAATTGCTTTTGCCATCATATGCGGAGTGATACCAGTATTTGTAAGCAGTGTTATTTCTAGTCCAGTGACATAGAAACTGCAACCTTACAGTCCTTCAAAGCAAACAATTCTTGCTTTATCGAGACTGCATCAAATGTTGTCTATCAGCTGCCTTTGCTGACTGTATACCAGATATTTCTTTTGTAGCTTTTAGGTGATGATAATTGAAAAATGAAATTAGATTGTCTTTAACTAGCATTTTTTTAACATACACGTGGTAGATCAATAGCCTGTCCTACTGCTTTAGAATGGCAGAGTACGATGTAACTGTGTTTTCATAGCTTGTTTCTTTGTATTTCTGCATTAATGCCTTGAGCTTTCAAGCTGTGTTTGTGTCAAAAGCGATTTGTCTGTATCACTGCAGTGAAGGAACCTCAGGAATATGTGGTCAAATAATAGATGATTGCTTTGGTAATGGATTGCAGCTTAAATGAGATATAAAAATAAACATTTTGAAAGAGTTTTGGGAAGTGTATTTCAAATTGATTTAATAATTAATTTAAACTGTTCTCGTAATTAGTATTTAATTTATACTACCTTATCTGAAGAAGAGTAATTTTGGCTTATATTACAGGCTAAAACAAAGCAAATAGTTAAAATAGTGGAAAAGGTAATTTAGGTAAAAAGTCACACTGAATTCACTGTCTTCATTCTTGTGTAGCTTTTGATGCTTTTCTCAGAGGAGGGAGGCACAGCGATATTGAAGTGACTATATTCAAGTGACGAATAGTCCCTGGTAATGACTGCCAAAATTAGGCTGTAAATTAGAGGTTTTTTGTTTAGAATGTCTCCAGTTGTATGCTGCTTCAGCTCAGTGGACATTGTGGTGTCCTGTACTGTGCAGGAGAAGGGAATTGTCAGGAGTTTGAGCAGTGGCCAGCTCCAAGTGCTGGCTGCTGTCTCTGTGGTGCTCACCCACCTCTCTGGATGGGCACAGGGATGAGGAGGGTTCCTTGCCTTTAGTTTGGTCAGGATGGCCCTGTTCACCCCACGGGATGTTGGTCTTCCCTTGCTATTGCGTGAGAGTTTTGGATTAACACAGTCTTGCCATAGGAGAGTTTTGGATTAACGCACTCTTGCCATAGGTGGAGTCTTTGAGAAGCACTAATACGTTTTGAGAAGTCGTTAGCAGGCACCTGTGAAGCAAATTGTTTTCCAAAGGGCTTGGCTGAATTTGGATGGGTTTTTACACACGCAGATAATCAGGACAATTCTTCCAGCTTCAGACTTTGCAATGGCCAGGATGCAAATATTCATGAAGATGGTGGGACCCATCTTGGTGCTCTTGCAGTTTTTTTTTTTTTTTTCCTGTCTGCATTCTGACTTCACCTGCTTCCTTGGCCATCCCGGTGATTTGTGCTTCCCTTGATCTCGTCTGTAATTCCTGCAGCCTCTGACATGTATGTACAAAGCACAGCACCCCAAGCCAGCCTTTCCTTTCCACTCACCCACTTTTTTTTTCCTGTGTGGCTGCTACATCTCTGCAGCTCACCAGCAGTGCTTCTTTGCTCAGTTTTGATTGAGGAGAGCTTGGTTTCTTATCTCCTCAGTGCAAGGAGATCAGTGCACCTGGTAAAGACAGCCTGAATTGGGTAGTCTGTTCCTGTGGCTTATGTCACAAAAGATCCCAAAAGACGGGAGGAGGGTTTCTGCTTAGCTTATGGATCCCTAAGATACACTAGGGTCCAAACTGATGGATCCTCTTCTTGATCCCAAGAGTTCAGCTCTGAAGGGCAGATTCCTGTAACTTGAGGTGTGCCTGGCTCTTGTTCTGAGCATGGAGTGAGGGGGCTGAGCCAGGTGTCTCCCCATGGACACCATTTCTAGGGAGGAGGGGAAGGAAGCCTTGTGGCCCATCTCGGCACAGTGGGGTTTATGGGGCTTTGCCTGTGCCCAAGTGTAACTTGATCTGCCCTTAGTTGTATTTACTTAAGGGGATATGGTTTTGTTTCTCTCCCTCTCTGCAGCAGGGATCATTGATCAGCTACTCAAAACCAAACTGGACTAAAATTAGTGAATGCTTCCAGTGAATTGAATGTCCAGTGACATCTGCTAAAATGTTCTGGGCTACATGGCTGTTTTTTAATTGTATAGTGGGATTGTACTTTGCTCCACAAAGATAACACTTGTTAAATAAATTAAATTTTCAGTTTTGAAGGGAATTTATGGTTCCAGAAGGTTTTGCAATTTTCAGTGTTGACATCAGAGTTACACTTAAAACTACATAATGGTTACCTCGGTCTGTATTTTGCTATCTGCAGGCTGTTTCCCTCTGCGTACACTTAAGCAGAAAATTGTGTTACCTGCTTAATACTCTTGGGCTGTCATTTCTGATGGCAATTTTTCTAGAATTGGAAGATGGGTCTGTATTTGCCACTTGGTTGGTTTGCTCATATTTTAAGTATACTCATACATGGCTAATATGGAACTGCACAGAGTTTTGTAAGGATGTATTTCGATGTGCTGTGTTTCAAGTTCCGTTTGTGACCTGGCTCTGGCAATCCTGCAGGCTGTCCCTTTAGTTCCTGAAAACACAAGTGTGTGCTAAAGCACTGCCATTAACTGTCACAGCTAATGCTGATACATCTGTAATGTACTTACCAGATTGCTAATTAACTCATAGCCACACAAAACAACCCACTCAAAATTCCTCTTTTGTTGGTTGTCTCATTGGATTTGCAGGATTTGAAAGGGCATGGCCAAGATTCATTTGTTTTGGTGATGTAAATAAGAGACTTTCATGATTGCTTGACAGAAGTTTGTTTGGCATGAAAGTAAAACAATAGAAATAGTAGGTCTCAGTTTCTTTGAGATTTTTAGCCTTTAAGCATTCACCTAATCACCAGATGTTCTCGTTTTATTTAACACACTCATATAACTGGAGGTTTTATGATTTAAGGGATAAGTAGCCTCATCAAGTGCTTCGGAAGTTAACTATGTATTTTTTGGTGTAAATAGGCATCACTGCTCATTTCTAGAAGTGATTTAGCCACAGTAGTGACATGTCTCGGCTGGATGCCTTCTGCATACATATTTTAGCTTTATATACAATTGATGGTAGAAGCCAAACAAAAGCCAGTAGTTTTATCAACACACTGGTTATCTATTAGGTGATTTAAATCTGTTTCTCTTCACATTTCAGGGTGAAAATCCATTTGGAATGAAATGCTTTATCTCACAAACGTGCTGTAAAATTACTTTAAGTTGGGGGGTTTTTCGTCTTTGTTAATAATGATCTAAGTTTTTCAGAAAATCAGCTGACCTGCCATTCAACTTTTTTCTGAGTGTGCACATTATGAATAGTTACCCAAACTTTTTTTGACTATTAAAACACAAGTAATTTATTATCAGTCAGTCTGCAATAAGGAGATGGGTTTGAGGTCCTTTAGTAAGGAATGTATGCCAGAGCACTGATAATAGAAATTTGGCCAAGAGAGAAGAAACATATCCTAACTTTGAACAAGAAATACCACCTGTGTTGAGAGGAACCTGATGGGCTGTTTTGGTAGGTGGGTTCCACAGTTGCATTTCCAGAAGGTCTGCAGGGCATTCTATGCACACAGACCAGCACTCCTAATGATGCAGGGCTGTTTCAGGCATGCTTGAATTTGGTGTTTGGGACAGGTTATGTGGGTGGCCCTTCCTCAAGCCAAACTGCTGCTGCTGGGTACTACTACTATTACTAATAACAATAATGATCACTGAGTCATTGGCATGTTGCTTACTGACCAGTTGCATTAATATGCTTTTCTGTACTTCATTAATATAAAAATTTTGGAATCCTGGTGTCTGTACCTCTGCAAACAGTGCTGCATGGCTCTCAATTGCTTGTCATCAGCTTCTATGCAGGATTTTTGGAATTGGCTCTGTTGGAAGACTCCCAAATCTATTTGAAACCTCTGGCTCAGGAAGGTGTGCTTCTGAAACAGTGCACCCAGGGCAGATGTGCTCATGGAACTGGGTGTTTGCTGTGAGATGCTTGTCTAGGGCTGCAGCAGGAGTTTAGCATCTGTCAGCACTGCTGGAAGCTCATGCTGATGGAACTACTCTGGCCTCCTTTCATTAGCCAGTATTTCTTCTTTAATATATTCAGGAAATATGTGAAGTTAGAAGTCATATCTGAGATCAGCCTGAGTGTTCTCTACGTGTTGGTGGGTGGCTTTCTGAATCTCCCTGTGTTTAAATGCCATACCTTTGAAAATAATAGCAACCTTTGCATTCTCACACTGGGAAAATACACGCATACACATAATCTCATTAGTTAAAGTAAGGATTCTTTATTTGTACCAGTTAATCCAAATTTTAGTGTATATGAAATGCAAGGATTGATATCTGGCAATATTTCTAACATTCAGAATTTGCAGATGGGATTTGCAATATAAACTGTATGGAAATAACTTTTGGGGGAAAAAAGACTGCTGGAACATAAAGTAATTTTGTCAGGCTAAATGTGGTTCCCACTGCTTATGCTGGAGTCAGACTGATGTGTGGTTAAGGCACTGATAAATTTGGTCTTGTATTTATTTTTCATTTCTGAAGAAACACCAAACATTGTGGCAGTGAATTAGTCTTGAACTGTATTATTATTAGGAAATATCTTTAGTGGAACAGAAAGGTTGAATACTGTAAAAAGAATAAAAAGGAGGCTTGAGTTTGACTGCTTCTATATGACCTGCTTGTGCAGTTTACAGTGCTCTCACTCTTGGTCAGGTTTTTCTGCAGGACCAGACTTAGGGCCTGTGATTTATCATTCACAACTCTTCTTTACCACATAGGAAATTAGAAAGTGATTGTGTGATTTGCTATTAAATTACCTGACTCCAGCTGATGATACCAGATTCTGTCGTAGAGGTTTTTGGTGTGTATTTCGGTCTTGCTTCCATTTTATACTGTGGATGATTAATGTGGTGGAAATTGCTGTTTAATTATATTTTGTCTTTACAAGAGACTGGAGAAAATGCAATAAAAGAAACTGAGATTATGTGAGAAAGCACACAGTGATTTAGAAGTGCCCAACATTAAGTAGTTGTTACACTTACTCTCTGAAAGTCAGTCTGACTGACAACAGCACAAGCCCCAGGTTTTCAGTGCAGTAAAGTCCTGGAAAAGGTAAGGGCTGTTGATGAAGAAGGAAATCCACATCTACTGAAGTGTTTGATCAAAGCACCCACAGGATCTAGGTTTAATTTCTGACCCTGGTACATATTTCTGCTTAATGCTGGAAAATATTATCATGCGGCTACATAGGAGAGCAGAAGTAAAATTGTAAAAAGTTTTAATTCTCCTGTGTCTATTTCTGAGCTTAAAGATGACAAATGATTTATGTAATTAGTGGGGGAAGAAATGCTACAAGTTCTCTTGGGTTGTCTGAGAAAAACTGTGTGGAATAGTCAGTTTTCCAGTCTGACAGACTTTATATTTTTTTTTGCACTGAGACTCAGAAGGCTGTAATGCATGTGAATTATCAATTGAAGTGTATTTAACCAGATTGTTAATTGTAGATACTAATTTTGAGTTTTCACACATTTGTTACACAGACCAGTTTTGTCAAATTACTGATATTTGCAATCATATCAGTTGCTAAGGTCCCTAAGGTAGGCAGTATTTAATTCAGAAAAACCTTAATTATGTTACACTGCAGACATACTTGAATTGATTTTGGGATCCACCTTTGTCAAATGTGGGAATACAGTTTTCTTAAATTCCTTAATGAAGGTTTCACTGTTGTGAGACTATGTATTATTTGATATATTACCCTTCTTGACTGTTTTTTATTTGCTGTTTTTATAAGTTTTATAAAATCACAATGTTTTTGTACATCATTTAGAAGTGTATTAAAAATAAAAGTGATGTTTCTTTTCAAATGAAATAAATGCATATTATTTCAAACTTCTCAGTGCTGTCTGCATGAGGGGAGTGAACAATCACAAGGTTGCTGAATGTCTGAAGTAGCTATTTTCCTGTAGTTCTTTCCCAGTTTTCTTGCACATTCTAAGTTTGTATTTTAGAACAGTAAGTTTTCTTCCATGACTACTATTACAAACTTTATTCCATTTCCCGTTAATCATCCTCTAAGCATCATCTTTGTCTCTCTAAGGAGTTTCTTAAAAATACTGTCACTGCAGGATTTTTTCTTTGTCCAGCAATACAGTGGTACAATTATTCTTTAAATGACAAATTCCTGCTCTTTTCTAGCCACACTGGGGTCTCATGCTGTCCTCTCAGCTGCTGGAGTTCCCAAGTGGCCCAAACCCCCTTTCTGCTCCAGAGCAGCCATGTCCTCTGCCAGCTCTTCCCTTGCTTTTCAGTTACCTGATTCCCACCTGCTGTTTTTTCAGTTGCTTAATTCTTAGTTTTTAGTGGAAACTCTTGTTTCCAGTTGTTAGATTGAGTTTACGTGAAAACCTTTCTTCTAACATTGAATCTTTTCTTCAAAACAAGTGATTGCACCCAGAAAATTCTATTTGTTTGAGTGTTAGTGGAAGGAAAATACAGGAGGTGCTCTCTAGACAGGTAACGTGATGAACTCTTCATGAAAAATCTTTTATTTTTAATCATCCTTTCCCCCCCTTCACATGCCTCTGGTTTCCAAGTGTTCAGAATTCAATGTATACCTGAGAGTATTTTTTTCTGTTCCGATAGTTTATAGGGGGTGGTGGTTTTTGTTTTGGTTTTTTTTGTTTGTTTTTTTTTTGTTGTTGTTTTTTTTTTTTTTTAAAAAGAGCTTGTACCTCTGTGCCCCACTGAATGGCTGCATAAGGTATCAGTGTTAAGAGGGGGGTGACTGCCAGTGGTCAGACACTCTTTTCAGTTCAGAGATTTTCTGTTCCAGGCTGATTTTTTGTGAGGAGTGTTTTAACCATCTAAAAGAATGGTAATATTTTCTCTGCATGGATACCACAGACATGTTTTGGTGACTAATCATTTCAGGAATGCAAGATACGTTACTGTCCTTGTGAAAGTCTACCCAAATCTCATCATTGATGTGCCTTTGAAAATTGACAGTTGCAACTTGCGTATGATGTGTGAAGATTTGCAAGAGTTCACAAAGTCAAGTCTCAAGTTTTCACTTCAGTGAGTGCTTCGTGACTGAGCCTGTACTTGTCTTTGCTGTAAAACAGCTCATGAGAAGAATCAGAATCCACGTGTGTCAATTTTGCTGCTATGCAGCCCCACCCCAGGGTTCCTGGCTTTTCCTAAAAATGGATTTTTAAGTAATGAGCTGCAATATTTGAAGTGAGTAAAGGAAATCTCTCCTAGATTTTTACTGAGACACCTCCAGGCAGATAGGAGATTTAAAGAAAAAAAAGCTTACTGATGTAAACGCAGAGGGATAAAAGCAATGATGTGGATTAGGGAAAGAAGGTGGTAAGATTCAGATCAAAAAAATGGAGACAAATTTGATGGAAGCTGAGGAGAAAACAGAAGAGTGTGACTAAAGTGGAGGCAAAGGAAGAGTTTTGAGTTTGATGAAAACCACCTAGTTTTGAAAAAGCAAAGCAAATTTAAAAACGTTAGGAGAGTAGACTTGCAGGATAGATGATACATGAACAGCAAGGTGATGCTGTTGTAAAGGTATGTGTTATTGAAATGATTATCAGAGAGCAGCTGAAGTTGGAAGGACTTTAGTGAGTTTTCTGGTTCAGGCTTGATCAAGGCAAGTCTCGGTTGCCCAGGGCTGTGTCAGGTTGCTTTGAACCTCTACAAAGGATGGAGAGTCCATACCTGTCTTGGCAATTTGTTCCTCTATTTGACTGCTCTTTCCAATGATGCTGTAGTGCCATTGTCTCTGTTAGATTGACCCTTTTCTCTGCAGCACAGGCCAACTCTACATCTTCCCTGCATCTTTCCAGCCCTGTCTGGCCAGTCAGTGTTCTTCAGTGGGGAGAAAGAGGAGAGCCTGGAAGGGAGCAGCACATCCACTTTTGGCTGAGGGTTTATTCCCTGTGCAGTAGAGTGACAGAGCAAAGGTGCTGTGTCCCTGCAGAGGGAGTGAAAGCTGGGGGCTGGTGTTTGGGAGGACCCCAGTGCTCCAGCCTTTTGTGGGGGAAGTACTTCCAAGGTGGGTCTGAACATGAACTGTTGACACAGAGGCAGGAAAGGCATAGACAGGGGTCTGAGAGGGTCATAGAACAGACCAGCAGCAAGAGAAGACTTGGGGCCTAATTGCGGAAGGAGTTGGCGTAGGCATGGAAGTATTTGATAGTGTTCTGACAAGAACGATGAGATTATATCTGGGAAGAGGCATGTCCTGGAAATTCGGTATTGTGGTAAGACTGAGAAAGAAAATTGCTACTTCACGGAGAAGGGATGGAGCTGGGGATAAGGAGCTCAGTGGAAGGATAGAGGATTGAGAAAAGGATATGTCGGAAGTGACCATTGAAAGGAGCTAGAATTGGGAGAAACAGACTGCATTGCTGCTGAGTTCTTGTGTGAGATTGTGTGATTGTCCAGGTCCTCTGGAACAGAGGCAGGCTATATAGACATTGTTCTGTGTGCAGCAGTTCCCTTTAGGTCATTTTCAGTCTGTGAGTTGATAGCCATGCTACAGTAGCAAACACTGTGAAACAATTTAAATACTGTTGCTCCTGCAACCTTTGAATTAATCTGGCATTAGATTTCTTTTCCTTCCACAGTAGCTACTCGCCCCTTAAGCAGTTAGTTCCACTCTGCAGCTGTCTGCCTGGACTGGCTCCCTCACTGCTGCCCAAAGGTGGGAGAAGAGCCATGACTTCTGGAGGAAGGCAGATGATATTACAGGTGCTGGGGATCCTAAAAGTTACTTTGTCTGAGAGAGGCAATACTCAGGTAGACTGGAGCTGAATGAAAGGCCTTTGAGGTGCAGTCTGCTGGAGTCATTTCACTCTCTAGTTCAACACCTGTGGCTGTGAATCCTTTCTTCTCTGCTCAGTGAAATGGTGTAGCTGTTTTGCAGCCTGCTTCCATGAGGTGTCCTGAAAAGTGAGTGCATAGAAAATGCTGACAGTACAGACCTCTGTCGACAGTCAGAGAACAGCCAGCTTCTGAGTACCACTGGCAAATAATACCAGAATTAGTTAATTTTACTTACCACAAGCTGGCAGCACCTCCAGAAAAGCAGCCCTTGCAAACTGGTTTGGATAAAACTCCTTTTGCTGCTAGGTTTTTTGTTTGTTTGTTTTTTAAACTGCAACAGTTTTCTGATCTTATTTTCAGCTTAGTACATGAATGCTGGGCTGCTTTGCTTCTGTGCCTGTGTAGGATGAGCCTGTAGATACATCATGATTGAATTTTTTGGTTTGTGAGCAAACTGCTTCCTTCCTTCAAGTAGGTTTTCTGCCTGTTTTGAGATGGGGGGAATGATAAATGAGTAGTAGGAAAAGTTACTTTTCTAAACTCAGTCATGGACATGGCAGAGGGAGAAGTTGAACTCAGGATCTCCTATATCCTCATACAATTCCTTGTCTCTTAAATTACAGTATCCAAACAAAGTTTCCTGTTTCATTTTCTTCAGAGACATCTATAGAAATGCAATTTAGTCTGGATGGCTTCTCCTTTTCTTATGTATTACATTTCTTTTAGAGGCCTCATTTTCTGTAGAAGCTTCTTTTCCTGAAAAGGATGTTGGGAAGAATTGCCCATCTTTTCTTGGATCTTAAAAAAGTACCCTGGCACCCATTTTGAATTCTAGTTTGGTTTCTGTCTTAATTTCATCTTTTTGTTGCTGGTTGTTCAGGGTTCAAATTCCTTATTGCAAGGCAGTATTTTAATTTCTTTGATGATCCAGAGAGAAATTATGAGGACATTGACCTTGGAAGGCATATCTCTTACAGAATTATGCACTGATCATTAGTAATATTTTGGGGTTTTTGTATTATTTTCAATGTAACATATGAAAAAAGCAGGAGGCTTAAAACTTTCCCAGAGGTACCCTTGGTTTCCACTTCCTTTATTAACTATATCTGTTCCATTAACTGGAAATAAGAAACTTAGCCTGCAGCTCTAGGAAAAAGTCTGGCTCACCATGTACACTTGCATGTATTTGAAAAATACTGCTTGCATGTAATTTTCAACTAATAAATTAACGTGGCAACCTTTTTAAATACTGTAGGCACACTGGAGTACCTACATGGTCTGATTTTGTGCTCCTTATTCCTTAGTTTTGAGAGAAGTACAATTTTCTCAGTGGTCTTTGAGGCTGTTGATGAATTGCTTATTCAAGAGCAGATCTCTGGACTGTAGGGGTAAAAATAGTTAAATATATTTATTAAGGTAATAATAAATAAATTAAACCCCCTAGATTTTTCTTCTCAGCCATGATATATAAACCAGCAGGTCATAGAACCACTCTAGGAGATTAAAAGCTGGGGGATGTGATGTCTGGGTAAAAATGTGAGTATGCAAAGGGGTGGCTCTGTCTGATTCTGTGAGATAGAGCAGTCACTCCCTGATCGCTGTCCTTTTGTCTAATTAACAAATTTTATCATGGGATACTTCATTATTTTAAAGGACAGATTGTTTTGTTTTGGCTGGGGGTTTTTTTGTTTAACTAGAAACCTTTCTGGAAAATCTAGGGAGATCGTTGAATTGTTCAGTTACTTTTGCAGTGTGTCATTGTTTTTTAAACCTCTTACTGGCACTGGAGAAATCTTTGGTTTATACAGATAAAGCCCCGATGTTGTAATGGGTGACTATGGGCAGCTTTATTTCAATTCTGGGGACAAATGGGTATCGTTACCTGTACTCTCATTACCACCTTTAGTCTTTGTACATTGGTTAAATCATTTATGTTTAACTGAAATTTAAATGGGGTTGATGCACTTTATATTAATAACTGCCACCTGAAATCCTTAGTCCTTAGGTAGTAATACCTGTTTCAGATAACTTTTATTCCTTCAAAGTATTTTTCAGATAAATCAATCATTTTTTGCATCTGTTTTATGCAAAACATAACAGAAAATATTTGTAGCAGTTGTATAAAAATCACATTAAACTGGGATTATGTAGTACTGGTTCTGCATTTTAATTTTTTTGGTTTTTTGAATACTTTCTTTCTAGGTAGACAATGTTATTAGCTCAGATAAATCGAGACTCTCAGGGAATGACAGAATTTTCTGGAGGAGGAATGGAGGCCCAGCACGTGACTCTGTGTCTAACAGAAGCTGTAGCTGTGCAAGGTGAACCTTCAGGTTAAAATACCTCTACATTATTATGTCTTTTCTTTTTGAAACTCAGATAAAACGCTAAAATTCATGTCGTGTATTCTGAACTAGAAATCCAACAGAAAACAGTTAACCATGATTGATTAAATTCACTAACTTAATTCTGGCTGGAAATTATCTTTTAATTAAGATAATAGAAGTGTAAATGTGCCAAAAATATATGAAATATAAAATCTGACATTTTTCTCTGTATAGTCGTACTGTGTTATACTTGGTAAATTCAGTTGGTATCTAAGTATATATTAAGCAAGTTGTGTTTTAAAAAAGATCAATGACTTGAAATTGGATGAAACTTGATGCTTCCTGACAGCTTTGTTATGATTTTACATGATTACAAACTCTCTCCGAAATCTGCATTTTAATCTAAATAGTTTTATGTGTATTAATGACAAGTAGTGTTGTACAAAACAAAATTATCAATACAAGCATGTGTGTCATTATTTCATTGTTGGTGCTGATGATATAGTTCATAGTTCTCCTAAAACCTCAGCTCTGTAGTTATTTATTCAGTAACATCGTATTTTTTTAGTTAAGGAAAATAACATTTATCTGTCATGTTTACTGAGCAAAATCTTGAATGTATGACTGTGTACATGTAATGTATGTAGTTCGTGTCCCAGGCTCAGAAACCAGAAATCAAGTAAGAACTACTTGCTCTTATTATTATATGTCAAACCAATATGCTTTGAGGGGATGTAATAATTTATGGGGGTCTTTAAGCTGAGATTGCTAGGATTCCATGCTGGTTATAGTGAAGGTGAACTTTTTTCCCTGCTAGATGGTGACAACTTGGAAAACATGGAAGGTGTAAGTTTGCAAGCAGTTACCCTGGCTGATGGTTCCACTGCTTACATACAGCACAACTCTAAAGGTAGGCAGAGAACTGCAAGCTGATGGCTGTTCAAGTGGTATTCCCCTTTCTAACCCTCTCTTTGGATTGTAAAGTCAGGCAAAATCTGTACAGTGTTTCCCAAGTTCCAGTTCCAGTTGGAAATTTTGGTGATACTATAAAATAAATGTTTATTTTTGCTACTAGTAAGATGCAGAAATGAAATTTGGAACATAAGATAAACAAAAGTGAAGAGATCTTTATGGTTCAAACCCATATCATTTTAACATTCATATATACATATATCTCTCAAATTACATATTGTGATATTGTGTGTGTATATATATATATCATTATAACATTTTGCCAAGCAGATAGGACAGCAGACTTTTTCTGTTTTTTTTAACCCCAGAATTTTAAAAGCTCTGTATAGTCACACTGTGCTTTCTATTACCGGACATTATTTCTTGTTGATATTTTATTTTTATGTTAATCTAGAAAGTATGTATTTTAACTGTGATTGGTTGCACAATTAGAATTCTTAAAAAAATTCTGTTTATTTCAGATGGTAAATTAATGGATGGCCAAGTGATTCAATTAGAAGATGGTTCTGCTGCTTATGTTCAACATGTACCTATGCCTAAAAGCAGTGAGTGCATTAATACAATGAATATGTTAGAAAATAATGTATTACTGCTAAATACTGATATTGAGTAACAGTCATGATAATAGCTTGATTTCTTATTTTGATGGAAATTGTCATGTGAAGAGATCTTGGGTATTTTGTATTCCTAGTTATTTAGTGTTTGATCTTTCCATCTAATGGATTTATGAACTCCTGCTGAAGTGCTGTAATTGTTCCTTCTGAGCAGGGGAGAGCCTGCGTCTGGAAGATGGACAAGCAGTTCAGCTGGAAGATGGAACTACAGCATTTATCCATCACACCTCAAAAGGTAACTGTTGTGTCAAGTGGGATTTATTGCATCAGTGCTCAACAGAACTTCAGCAGTGTAAAATAGGATACTCTCTAAAAATTATCATCTCAATGGGATTCCCAGTGTGAATTACTTGTTGTTTCAACTTTGGCATCTGAAAATTGTTGAAATTGGGTTGTTTCAGTTCTTTACTTGGGCTTCATGTAACAGTTATAAATGTAATCAAGCCCAGTGTTTATTTAGCCCAGGATCACATTAAAGTGAGTATATACCTTTAGGTAGTAGGGCAGAAAATGTGACAGCTGACAGGCAAGAATGCAGATGTAGTTATTCCAGATGATAACTTATGTTTCTGCAGAAGATGATTACACTAGTCTTGGAGACATCACTACTTCTTTAGAAAAAGTGGTCAAGTATATATTTTAAGTCTGTTTAAACCAGTGTGACAATTACATTTCACAACCAACAATAGTAAGAGGAAAGAATGTAATATTGATTTTCTTTTTTTTGTTAAAAGTAGTTTTATCTTTTGTGTTTCTTTTGCACATTTGTATGATTCTCTTCTTAAAATGTGAGATCTATGAATTCTAAAATCTGAAGTAATGGCATCAAATTTCTAATATTATTTTCATTTCATTATAAGTGGATTTGAAATGGAAAGTATATTCTGATTTCCTTTGTAAATAAAGCTAGATTGTTATAAAATTTTTTATACTTTCATAACTGTAGAAATAAAACTATGGGAGGTGTTGTCTTAAAAAAAAATTCCTTTGTTATTCATAGTATTATTTGAAGTGTTTATATTACTCATATACTAGTGGTTCTAGTTCCAGTATATTTCATACGTGTGCAGGCCTTCAGGAGATACTTCCTGGAGAGGAGTTTCTCACATAACACGTTGCTGCTCCTTTCAGAATCCTAACACTTTGCAATACCATTCCTCAGACAGTTACGACCAGAGTGCACTGCAGGCTGTGCAGCTGGAGGATGGAACCACTGCCTACATCCACCACACAGTGCAGATGCCACAGTCAGACACCATTTTAGCTATCCAGGCTGATGGCACGGTGGCAGGACTGCACACAGGAGATGCTGCCATCGACCCAGACACCATCAGTGCTTTGGAGCAGTATGCAGCCAAGGTACTCTGCAAGGCTTTTTCTCTGTCCTTCATGTTTTAATGTACAGTACAACATATCAGGCAGCGCAAGCCAGTTGTCATTGAAGAAATAGAATTATAACTGAGAGAGTCTCAGACTCCTAGAAGAGAGAACACCAAATTGTCATGACAGTGCTTCGCTGTTGAGAGCAGCTCTGATGCATAGTATTGGATAAAAAGAAGAGAAGATTGAACACTGAACTGGAGTCAGATTTAGAAAGCAATTTAGACAGCTAAATAATCTTCTCTATACTATAGCACTGCAGAGGAGTCTCTTGAAAGGACACTGTTTGGAAAGAAGCACGAAGTCAAACTATTCTTGTTTAGGCACTGTTGCTGGTCTAATTTTTTTTCCTGAATGGGAAGAGTATAGCCTGATGTAGCCAGAGCAAGGACAACACATGGTATGAAGTGTAGAAAGGACAGTTAGACAGTTACTGAGTTTAGAATTCTTTGATCCATATTTTCAATCGTAAAAATGCAGTAGGATGCACAAAATTCATGTTGCTCACTTTACTAGATTACTATGAAGTGTGATGTAAGTATGGTAATGGATAATGCAACTTCCATGACTCTGTAGTTAAACAGTGTCCCAGTTGCTGGATAATTGCCATCAGTGCTTGTATTGCTCTGGAAAAAAAGCAGAATATATTTAGAAGTCTGTCCTCCTAATGTCACCAAGAGTTGTCAAAATTTGGGAGGCCAGTTGGGATGATGAAATAGCTTGTTCACTGTTCTTTTCATTATTCTTCTTCATGTTTGAATTGAGAGATCCTGAGGCAGGCAGTCAGATTGTGTTGTGATGCAATGCTTTAGCATTTCATTATACAGAAGGTAACTCAATGTTGAGCTGTAATCACAAGCTTTTGCACATTCCACAGGTACTATTTCATTCAGATTAAATCAATCACAACTTGGCCCTTCTTAACCAGCAACTATATTAATCATAATTTCTGATAAATTTCTGTTTTGAGAAGGTGAAGTAGAAACAGAGATGCAAATAAATTTGCATTTTCATCCTATTTAACTCAATGTGGGGTTTTTTTATTCTGTAATATAAATTTGTTTTCTGAAGTGTGTTTTTTTGTTTGTTCAGGAAAAATTGTTTTCTTTTAAGTTTTCATCTCAGAACCTTGTTCTGAATGGTACTGCTGGAACCTTGAGGGGACAGTAAGTAGAAGTGAGTTTCCAAGCAGTGCACTTGATAAATGTACAAAACCAAAAAATAGCTCAGTGGTCAGAACCCTGGATCGCTCTTAAAAGGAGAAATGTGGTTTTGTGATTCTTCTCCATGTCCATGCACACTTCATATTTTGTGAGACAAGGTACACTTTTCAGAGCTGGTGTTACAGACACTTTGAAAAAGGTACAGGAAGAAATTAAATACACATGCTAAGTATATGATAGGATTTTATAAAATTTTAAGTAGCCCAAAGTAGAGTAGTGACTTGTCATTGGCTGCAGCAGTTTCAGAACTGGGAAACATCAGGTGAAACTCGCACGTGATGGGTTCAAGAAGAATAAAAACTTTTTCAAATAGTTCAAAGTTAAGCACTGCTTGTAGGATATCGTTGACACTAACATGTTCTTGGATTCAAGGAGTAATTAGATAATTCATAGAAGAAAAATGTGTCCATGGCTATTAGGTAGAAACACGTGACTTCTGGTTCAGGAAGTTCATAAACCACAGATTGCTTGGAGGTTGGCAGAATATTATGGGGAATACATCACTACATGCTTGGCCTGTTTGTTTAGTGTTCTCCAGCATCTGCTACTAGCTGCTGTTGGAAATGAAATGGTGCAGCAGTATTGCTTTTATTTTGACTCAATGTAGGTGTTCTTGTGTTTTTATTAGAAGGCAGACTAAATCTTTCTTTAGCATAAAAAAGAGTATTTTAGGAGGAGCTCAAAGATCTGCCGTGGAATCCTTTCAGAACTCTTGCAATACTGCAACAGAGCACTTTAAAGTTTGGTGTCTTTTTTTTTCGGTTGGTTCTTTTAAGGCTTTCTTTTTTAAGCTTAGAGGGCAAAGAAAAAAAAAAAGGTGAATTTGGAGAGTGGTGGTTCTTCTTTGTTTCCCTGTCCTATGCAACAGGCAGAAACCCAAAGATCAGTGGGGTGCCCAAGATCAGTGTAGAATAGAAGAGAGTTCATACAAAGACATCCAAGCAGACTACCCAGAAGCTCACTGGAAGTGGTAGAACATATACATTTGTCCTTGTCCCTCACTTCTCCTTCAGGCATAGTACTGCTTTCCACAACATGCAAAACACATGCAGATTTAACTGGAGTCCTCTAATTTTGGCCTGAGTCAATGCCAGCATCCTTCCAAAGCAACCAAGGAGAAAAGGTCATTGCTCTCACTGAAGTCAGAATAGGTGGTGGAATTGTGAAGAGGTTGCAGCACATACTTTTCTTCCACAAGCTGCTTTCCTGTGCCATCACAGCTGCTGGCAAAGTACAGTAACTGGGATCTCTGCATGCCTCAACACATGCACACCATTCTGGTTGGATCATTTGTTTCCAATAGTTGATCACGTTCTAATTTCATGTCAGGAGTTTTTGTTTTTTTTTTCTCTACCAACAACAGAAGTTCATGATGAAGTAATTCAAGTCTCCTTTCTGTGCAGGTTCTCCCCTCTTCCTTTAAAAATTCTGAGGCAGAAGGTCCCAAAATAGCTTTTGTTTCCCTCTGAAAAAAAACCACCCCAAAATTGCCTGCTTTCTGACATTCTTTTTAACCTTTTTGTAATGTAGATTTGCCTCTGCTTGGTCACTTTCCTCATGACTGTTATAGCTCGAAGTTCCCAAAAGTAAATTGCTCATAATTGTCTAATTTAGCGAGAGAGAGAACATGAAAACCTCTTGTGGGATGAGTTTATGGCAGTGTTCAAGCAAACTGCTGGGGGCTGGTGCCTTGGGCAAGGCACTTCACACAAGCACCAAAGTTCTCAGGGGCCTGCTGTGGCCTCTTGGGTGAAAGGGAGGGAGGGTTCCTGCCAAGAAGAATAAATAGAGAAGAATGAAATCACTTAGACTAGGCTTAGGTGCATCAGTCTCAGCCTTGAATAAAATGGATGCAGAGGGTATTGGGAATGCCTGTGCTTTATACAGGGACAATTAAGGAGTGGGAAACTATGCAAAATAAACTTCAGTTTTTTATATAGTGACCAGTAATATCCTATTCTTTGAGCTGCTACATGTGAGAGAGTTTGGGGTGTTTTTTTTTAATCTGGGTAATTATATTTAAGTAAAAAATTCACATTAACATCTAACCATCTTTCAAATATTTTTATAAGCTCCTTGGAAACAGCAATACCTGTCTCCTCCTTGACACTGTCTTTAAAAATAGACTTATGTAGCAATACCCAAGTCCTTGCTTAGTTGTAATTTGACTAGTTCAGATTGAGATGTAACACATTGTCTTAGGTGTTTTGACTCAAAAAGCAGTTGTGCTGCTTGAAACAAGTACATCCTGCTTAACAAGGAGTGAGAGAGATTTATTATAAAAGAAGTAAATGTTTGGGGCTTTTTTGTCAGAACTCAATATTGTTAAATTCATTGACTGATTGTAATACTTTTGTCATTCTATTAATTTAACATCCTTATTTCTTGCAGTCTTTCCTAGCCTGTTATAAAACAACTTTGCTATGCTTATTTGGCCTGATCTGTAATGCAGGTGCTGCAAGTGGTGATTTTTATGTAAGCTCATGTACATTGTGGGATAACAATGTTCCAAGAGGGAGCTAGAGAGCTATGAAATACTAAACTCCCAGGAGCTGCCTCTAACCCTCTGTTTCTCAGATGTATGAAAGTAACCTGTAAATGTTTTTCCCATTTCAACTTTTGTTTTTCAGGTGTCTATTGATGGAAATGACAGTGTTAGTAGCACAGGAATTATAGGTGAAAATGAACAAGATAAAAAAATGCAGGTATGTGCTTAATACAAAATAATTAAATTTATTTATTTTTTTATTTTCTTTTCTTTTCTGCCCAGCAAGGTGCATGATAGGGGCCTGTAGCCATGAACTAGGGCTTGCTTCTACCCTTCAGAAGTTGTAGATTTCAAACTGTGCAGATAGATTATATTATCTCACTTTGTACAAGATCCTGTCACAAAAGGCTTAGAAGATCTTCTAGTACTTACTGTTTTCTAGGGCATTTTCCCATTAAAAGGTAATTAAAAAATATGTTGATTTTCTAAAATTTTTCAAGCTGACCTGAATATTTCATCAATAAGAGTGTAAGTATTTCAGAAGTTCTTTTCCAGAGAAGGAGCTGACTTTTGATAGTATTTGAAGCAGAAAAATGCTTAATAAATTAATAAATAAATTTTAATAAAATTTTAAATTTACTAAATTAATAATTTTTTGTAGGAGAGACCCCATTCCATTCTGGAACTGTTCTCTCTAATGATTTATTTTGATTCCACTTGCCCTGTTAGGGTCCCTGACCTTTACAGCAGGTTTTATAAGGAATCAGTAGTTAAGAGTGTTGCTCCTAGAGAATGCTTAAAGAACAGAAAAATATTTCAATTTCTTCTACTGGATCCATATTGTTAGTACACAGAAATATAAAAACTTTTAAATATGAAAAGATTAATCTAAAAGTTCAAGGGGTAGTGGAAAGTACAGGTGCAACTTACTAAGTTTCAAGCTTTTTTCTCTGGGATCCATAAAATTACGTAAAGAGAATGGTACTTGGCATTATAATGTATTTTATTAAAGGAAAAGATGAAGAAAAATGTATTCTGGGCTTAAAATATACAACTAAAATATACTAAAACCTCTGTATCCTCATGTTCAGATGACAAAATCAAAAATGGAAAAGTCATTGCATTGAGAATGGGGCTTCTCTGGGCAAACCTCTTCTCCTTTTTGCCTAATTTAAGAAATCATAAAGTAGACAAGGAGGAAAAATCTTCCAAGATCAAAATACATCACCTGTGAAAGTAATAATTACAGGCTCGCCTCTTACAGTTAGCTCAAATTTTGTACTTTTAATCTTTTTCAAGTTAGATCCCACAATATTTAAAGCTGCAGATACTCCACTTCTGCCTGTGTTGCATGACTATGGAAGGAGAAAACAACTAATACTTGTGTTATTTACTGTATTGGACTATGTTCCAGAAAATGAAATTAAGAAATTCAGAGGGTTTGCACACTTGTATCCCTATTCCAACCTACAGCTCAAATGAAAGCAAAATTCAAGGAAGACTAAGATAAAATCTTAGTTGGTTTTGCCTGGAGTAAGAGTCTATTAAGCAAAATTACCTGTAATCGGTATCCACCTAAATGTTGATTTTGGCCTCAGCCCCAAAGCAAACTAAATGTGGACATGGTTTTATCTTATACATGTATGGCAATATATGTGCAATGTTGGAAATGTGCCAATCTTATGGAGCATTATCTGTTCCAAACAAAACAAGATCTGATATTTCAAAAAGGGAGTGAGGCTTAGTCTCAAATTCTGGCCTTTATAAGGTGATTACAGTTGGCCTTCAGTCGAAGGGGCCCAAAGCTATCAATTATATATGAAAATATACATCATTTTTATATCTTGGTTTAAGTAGATACCTACTTGTAACTCATTCTGTATTCGTATGTATAAAGATACAATATAAAAAATAGTCTCATATTTAGATTTAGAATTAAACAGGTGTATGTTTATAAACTTTTTAAGTCCACAGGGAACAGAGCAGAACAGATGTCACACTGCTAAGCAGTCCCTCCAACTTGCACGTGTTTAGTTAGGTGTTTCAGCAAAGAAAAAAAGCAAAAAAAAAAAACCTCTTTGTGATTTCTGCATGAGAAAACAAAAGACTCTGTGTGCCCAAATGGATATCCCACTATTTCCTTTCAAACCTGTCATACCCATCTGTTCATAATACACACTTTGGTTATGTGATTCTGGTTTTATATGTGCATTAGAAAAATCTGACCCGAGATCTTTGTTTTTCTCCTGTGTTACCTCTCTGAGCTCAGGATGCATTTGTGATCTCTTAAAAATAGGGGGTTTAAAGTTCTAATTATGTATACATTCTGTTCAAAAGCATTTGAAATACACAGCTCCTCTCAGTAAGTTCCACATTATTAGAAAGGTGCTTCCTCCCCAGTTTTTGTTTCCATCTTAATATTGGTAAGATTATGGCTGGTTATTTCCTTGGAGATACCAGCACGTTGTTGTTTGAATTGTTTTCATTTTCTTTTAAACTTTGGCATACTTGATCTTTATGGCAGAACTTAGCAAATATATGCATATTTTTATCTACTAGAAGAACAAAGAAATAGTAGTAGGTTTACTGATAGAAAAAATATTCAGTGCAGGTGCACAACCAAGCATATTCTTCATGATCCTTAATGTATTGAAGTGATTTCTGTGATTCATGCTGTCATAGGTTAAACAATAGTATCAGTAATAGGTTTCTTGATCCAGGAGGTTTTCTCTGTGGTTCCAGAGAACATTTTCTGAAGACATGGAGTAGAACATTTCAGCTGATTAAAAATTTTGTACTGAACTTTGCTCCTTGAATCTTACGAACATTCTGTAGGTAACAGGTTATTCCATCCTCTCTGAAGAATCTGTAGGAAAGGTGTTAGCAGTCTAATTTGTGATCTCTCTGAAAGAGGAAATAAAGGTCTGTGTGATGTTGCAGGGCTGCAGTCTCCCTGGTGGGAGGGCTCAGATGGCTGAAGCGCTCTGGTGATGGATCCAGGCTCTTTAAAAGGGCCAAGTGGGGAAGGAGAGCAGCAGGAGCTGTCCTTCCTGTGGGAACAGCAGGACTGCACAGGGCTTTGAAGATGGCTCAGACCAGTGTGGGTACTGAGGTGGTGACTGTCTGCCATAAGGTCAGGATGAGGAAGAAGATGAAGCCTTCTTCCAACAACTGGAACGAGCCTTGTGTTCACAGGCCCACATCCTCATGAGGAATTCCAGCATCCTCATTATCTGCCAGAAGGGCATCATCACAACAGGGCATGTGAGGAGCATTCAGGAGTTCAGGGATGGCAACAGGCAATCTAGAGCAGGTTTCTGAGCAGCTGGCCAAGTGAGACACTTTGCAGAGCCTCAGTTGCCAAGAAGAATTAGTTGGGAATGTGAATGTTTGGAGCAGATTTCAGGAGTCTCCATCCTTAGATATATTCAGAACCCATTTGGACATGGTTGCAAGCAATCTGCTGCAGCTGACACTATTTTATGCTGAGAGTACTGTCTCCCCATCCATCCTGTGCAGTGTTCTTTTGACAATTTGGAATAGAATTGGATCTGTAACAAAAGGGAGGTGATTTAAAAGGACAGACTGTATAAAATAGCCTCAATTGCTTTGCATAGAGTTGTGACAGTGCTGATGTCTGGGCTTCTGCCTCTGTGCTCAGTCTGCTTGAATGTTTCTTGCATGTCAGTGTATGAAGGAGCCTCTGCGAGGGGTTTCAGTTGCCTCCTGAAGCTGTGCTGTTTCTTTTCCTCTAGTCATGCCAGAAGGGAGAGTAGAACCTAGCTCACAGTGCTCCCATTAGCGTGATCAAAGTACGTGTACAGCAGATCAGACGCTTTCCTTCGTTTTCAAAAAGTGCTCATTCTAAGGACATTTAATTGTTGTTTGGCCTTCCCATGAACTTATATTTGAAGGTGGTTCTGATTTATAACTCATTTCCCTTAGGAACAGATCTAGCACTTTAGATATAATCCAGGACTTGTCTACTAATTTGGTCATTTTACCACTGTGCTTCTATTTTAAATTAATTTTTATTTGACTAAATAGTCAAGCTTTTACATTTGCTATGTACAAGTAAATACGTTTGACTGTTTCTATCATGATTTTCAGTTATTTATTTTTAGTTTATTTATTGAGGACTCAGAAATACATAGCACAGCAAAGCAAAGGGAAACAAAAGAAACCTGTCAGAATCAGCTCACGCTTGATAGCAAAATGAAATGTGTAGCTTCTCTGATCCATTTTGGCTGTTGCATTTTTTTAGTATATGGTTGGGGTTTTTTAATTTTTTTTCCTCTTTCGCTTAAGATTGTCTTGCAAGGACATGGAACAAGAGTGACTGCAAAATCTCAACAGACTGGAGAGAAAGCCTTTCGCTGTGATTATGATGGCTGTGGAAAACTGTACACAACAGCTCACCATCTTAAGGTGATGAGATGTAAAATGTGCATTGCTACTTTGTAGGTATGATTTTTTGGGAAAGATTATGTGGTTAAAAGTAATAGAAATTGAGAGAGAGCCAGTTGCAATGGAGCTGTTATTGGATTGATTTTACTGTAATTTGTGGCGCTCAGCTGAGTTTACTTGGTGTTCTGTGATCATGTTCAACTGTTATATTGCCAGCACGTTGAGGTTATTTCCACCAGTAGTGTCACAGAAATTCTGGAATCCAGCATTCACTTTGCCTACTTTACATGTATGCAAGATCATGCAAAAATTCCACTTTTTGAAATATTTCACCGTGATAGTACAAAGCAAGACTCTTCAAAAGTAATGTTCAAAGTGAAAAGCTGGAACATCTTTTCTTCACAGATGGCAACTTCTTAATTCTCTTCCTTTTTCAAATTAAGTAAAGGAATTACTGAAATGGTAAATGGTATGGGGCTGTTCACATTCCAGCTGAGGCTGGCACAATCCTGGATGATGAGGTAACCTCCTCACAGTGCTGCTTTGTCTCTGACTGCAGGAGTCAGTGACTGGCTGGCTTTATGACTCACTTGCTAAAGTGATGTCCTTGCTGTAGAGGTTTCATGCAATGTAAGAGCATCATTGGAAGCATTCAATGGAGTTAAAATCAGATAGAGAGTGGCCTCTGAGGCATATTTGCCTCCTGTCTTTAATGTAGTGCATGATGGCAACTCTGCATGTATTTACAGAAGGGTTTGTGCCAAACTGACTGGCAAGATCAGGTTAGACCATGGAAAGAGGCACCTTTAGCTTTAGGGAAAGTGTTGTTACCATAGTTCATTATTTTTTCATCACTGATATAAACAGACACTTCAGTGTGAATCTTAGTACAATGAATAAAATATGTTGGCTTTGAGAATAAACTTTCTGTGCTGAAGTAACCAGAGACAACATTTCATTAAGTCACTGTATTGGATGTCAACAGGTGCATGAAAGGTCTCACACAGGAGACAGACCATACCAGTGTGAACATCCTGGATGTGGCAAAGCCTTTGCAACAGGTAATCTTTTGCAGACTAGCTTCTCCTGCTTGTTAGTGTTTGTCTGTGAATAAAGTAAGTTTTTAATATTGCCTTTTTTAACTGCTAAGTTGGTTGGGAGAACTGGGGGAAAAAAGTCACCTTTTCAGCTAGTGAAATTCAGGTTCATTTTCTAAAATGGCTGTTTCAGGCTTCTTTAGTCATTGTCTTTTGAGAGAAATGTTGAAAGGAAGATCTTGGTTAAGTGCTCATTGCAAAATAATTTATTGAGGGTGTGATCCAAAGTTCACTTCAGACTGGTAGAGTTTTTGATGATGACTTCCTAAAGGTAATCTTAAAGAGAATGAGTATCTATGACTGTTCTTGGTTAGCACCTGTATATGTGATTTTACTGCTGACTTTGTTAGTGGTTATTGCTTTTCTGATGAGCAAATAATTAAGTCATTTTGATGACAGTAGTGGGAAGAGGTAAAAACTAGATGGAATCCATCAATGGCTTCCTAAGAAGGCATAATAAATATTTGTCCACATTATAATAATTGCAGTTTATCCTTCTGAGGGATAGGATAAACCTTATGGAAATGTATTTTCTTCAAAAATAAAGCATCCAAGAATTTCTAAATTGTTATCCAGAGTTCTGCTGCTCTGTAGGGTAGAATGAAGAGTTTGCGAAGAATGAAAGAGTAGATTTTACTCATCAAGGTTCCTGATGGGCATGGCAAGCAGAGCTTTTGCTGGTGATGGTTTTTGAGTACCCTGTTGTGCTCGTGCTGTGATAACACCCTTTGTGATCCCAGGGTATGGGTTAAAGAGTCACGTGCGAACACACACTGGGGAAAAGCCTTACCGGTGCACAGAGGAGAACTGCACCAAATCCTTCAAGACTTCTGGAGACCTGCAGAAGCACATCCGGACCCACACAGGTACTGTCAGCACACACCTCTTTTTTTTAATTCACCTGGGTGGATTTTCAGAGTTTTCTCTCTCCTCATTCTGTGACTTTATACTGATAAAATCAGCCTGTGTATATTCTCTTTCTAAAGCCCAGTGAGCTCCTTTTCTGCAAATCCAGCATGCTTTGCTTGGAAAAGGTGCTTAAGCATTCACACTGCTATTGCAAATGCTCTGACTTTTAGCAGTGCATCACTTACATTGTCACCGAGTCACTCACTGCCTTTGCAATTTGATCTGCAGCTGTAACAGAACAAGGAACTTTTCCTCAGTAATCTGTCTTGCCTTCTAGAAATGGCTTCAGTGTTGCTCAGTTTTGGTGCTTCAATACAACTCTCATGCCAGCTTCATGAGGGTTGATATTCAGAGCTTGTTATCCTCATTTCCCATCTCTTCCTCTAGCTGAAAAACAAAAATATTATAGAAAACCAACTCTTACTAAAACCTGCAAAGGTACAAAAAATAAAATCTTAGATTTTGTCTAAAAACATTAAATTGAAGGCCAAACCACAAATTCTAGACAGCACACACTGCACTCTGCAAAACTGTGGGTGCACACATGTGTAAACAAGTTTGCACAATGTCTTATTTGTGCCTGTGGTCTTCCAAAAAAAAAAATCAAAAAAGAAACAACCCTTAAATGTAGGAAGAACAATCTATAACTTGCTAACCTATTCCATTAAATATATTTATATCTCTGCTAGAACACTGACAGGCTTTTCCACTGAACTGTCTGAATCTTTGTGAGTCAATAAGAAAAAATAAAAGGAATAGTGGTTTGGTTTTTTTTCAGATTAGAAATACTAATAATAATGGGGGAGTGGGATGTAAATATAGGCAATAAAAATTATAAAAAGTCAGGCTTCAATTAAGATATTTCTGCTTTTTTTGGACTTCGATTCACAACAAGATTCTGTTGGGATTAGTGTTATCTTGATTTTTAAACATCAGGGTGAACACATGTCACTTCTAGAAGAGAACTGCATCAAGTACAGACTGTGAACTGAAAGGTTTCTGTAGCACAGATAACTTTATTAGCTGTGGACTGTTTTCTTTCTTTTCTTATAGCCACAGAAGGTGTGTGATAATTTAATCTCTGTTTAGCAACTGAGACAAAAAATTTGAGCCAGCCCTATGTAACCTACCCACCTGAACAGTATTAGTAATAGCATCATCATCTCCCAGCAGACCAGAGGCCAGAAGTGTCTAATTTTTGAGATTTACGAGTGTTTGAGGAAGCTGAAGAACGAGAGGAGAATTGCAGCAGCTGCTCTGTGCAGGCGGACAGAGCAGTGCGCTCATGCCTTGAGCAGGCGGCGGCCGCGCACCCGGGGGAGGCAGCTCTGGGCTCTCCCATGGCTCGGAAACATTTCCCTTCCTTCAGCAGGGACAGCAGGGGCAGCGCTTTCTTCACTTTCTGCCTGCTTTGACCACAAGTGGCTTTTCCCCCTCTGTCAGCAGAGTCAAGTGTGGCTTTCGGCGCCATCAGGTGCTTGTGTCGGCTTTGTGCGGGATTTCCCCAGACACATTCCCCAGACACGGCTCTGGGGTCAGAAAAGCTGCTGCGGGTGGTACCTCGTGCGGCGCTGGGGTAGAGCTTCGAGGCTTTGCATTTCTGGAGCTGGAATTCTCTGTCACCTGGAAACAGGTCGCTTTGCTAGGAAGGACATTAGAATTTGAAAAGGCTCCTTCAGGGACCGGTCTGGTGACATTCCTGCAGGCACTGTCGGAGAGCTGATCTGTTGTGGTTTCCAGTGCAGGGTCTGTTGCTGGGTGGGGTTGGCTCTGCTGCTTTCAGACGTGTTTGGGGTCCGGGCTGAAGCCAGGATTAGGGGAGCCATGGTAACACAACACCGAGGCGGACGGGGAGTAGCGCTGCCTTTGGCAGGAAGCTGGAGAACCTTCCCAAAACAGCTGCCCCAAGGAGTGAATAATAGCTTCCTCTGCCAAGGAGCGGACTGCTTTGGAGTTTCGTGGTATTGCTGTCTATCAGGATTTGTTCTTTTATTTTTAAGTACCTATTGTTGTGTCTGTGGTGTTCTGCTCTGTCTTGCTCTCAGATTCTGCTCTTTGGTAATCGGCGCGGTGTGTGGAATGTACTTGGCTCTAGAAGTGGCACATTACAGTAGGACAGCCTGTCAGTGGCTCAGACTTCTCCAAATTTAACCCCCTCTGCTCTCCTTCTCCGCGTGCTTTGATAAATCTGAAAGGTCAGGGTTATTGCAGTATTATTGGTTGGCCTTTTCTGCTATTCACAGTGAAATGCTTTGGTGCAGTGATGTAAGTTATTGTGCTTGAACATATATTACACGAAGAGACTTACTCTTGAAGAACCTGCTATTTGTATGTGTGATTTGGTTTGGTCTGGGGGTTTGAAACTTGAGTTTCATGGCTGCTTCTCTCTAGAAAGTTTGTTCTTTTTAAAGGTTAAATGCTTTCTACAACAAGTTTTACTAATCCATGTTTATCCCACTTAGATGTTAAATCATGAAGGTGTTTTTTTCCATTTGAAGAATTAACATCTGTCAAATGTCAATGGTATGATGCACTTGGTTTGGATAATATATGTATGAATTGGGGAGGTTGTTAAATAGTTGTTAGATTATGAGCAGTCTGAAAGCTAATCCCAAGCAACTGAGTCAGTTCTATACATGTTAAAGTATTAATCTAAATGCTTTCAGGTCTGATTTTCCTGAATTTTGTTAGTTTTGGCTAAACTAGAACACACCACAGTGGCATGTTCATGGTATTTCTAACTGAGGATCTCAAAGATAAAATTAGGTAGCTTTCGCTTCCTACACTCAAGTCTAAGTGTAATTTAGGATTTTCATTGTTTTGTAACCTTTACATGTGTACCTTTTCTTGTCTTCTTTTTCAGGTGAAAGGCCTTTTAAGTGTCCCTTTGAAGGATGTGGCAGGTCATTCACAACATCTAATATTAGAAAGGTTCACATCAGGACACATACAGGAGAAAGGCCTTATTACTGTACAGAGCCAGGATGTGGGAGAGCTTTTGCCAGTGCAACTAATTATAAGAATCATGTGAGAATACACACAGGTACATGAGAGATTTATTGTATTTTGAAGTGGAATCTGCTTGGGAGAGGCTGTGTCATTCTTGTGATCAGTGTTTTGGCGAGTTAATTGGGTATAGTCATGTTTAAATGACTTGGCTTGGTAATTCTGTTTGGGCCTCCTCTCCCCTCAGCTGAGGACATTTAAGCAGTTAGATTGCCCACCTTGCTGTCAAGGCAGAGTAGTTTTGGTTTGGATACCAAGTTTTTTAAGCTGGACATTGGGCTGAATCTTTATTATGATTCTGGGGCTTGCCTCCCTTGTGAGCTGTTTCTTAAATAAATACCAGTAAAGGACAAGTCTGAGCTTAACTTTGGCTCACTGTTATGAGTCACACTTTCATCCCAGCTGTATCTTCCTTGCTGCTGGAACTGTGGTCAAAACTTCTTTTTTTTATAGACTGGATGTGAAAATACTTATCTAACTTGATTTTCAGAGTTAGTGAGCAGAAATAATAAGCAAAAATTTGAAGATCTTAAAATGCAAAAGCCAGTGATAGCCATATCAGCTTGGTAGCATTATATATTTTATAGAAACAAAGACAAGCTTCATAGAGGGACGTTTTGTATCTCAGTTTATATTTTTAGTGTGCTATGTAACGTGGACACTTGCTTAATTGATTTTTAAATGGAAGGTGTTTCTATATGAAACCATAATTGTTTATACACATGCATCCTATGGATTTCCTCAGAGCTTTCAATACTCAAAAGTGATACTGGTCAATCAATATACCTGATCATCGAGGAGAACTATGGGGCTTCCAGTAACAAAAGAAGAAAATTCTCAATACAATGAGAAACTGTAATTGCAGCTTTCAGCCTGTATCATTCTGCCTTCATCAGAAGGATGTTTTAGATGGAATGATAGGGAGAAAAATGGGCCCAACTTGTACTGGCAGTAATTCTTGAAAAGACAGTAAAATGTTGCATTGATGAACTTCGTGAGCCTGAGCTTCTTTGTTGCCTTTGAAATTAAGGTATGGTTGGTAATGAAGGTTTGTCCCTAAATATAATTTGCTGACAATTTTTCCTGTGCATCCTGAATAAATATTCTCTTTATACCTTTTGTTTTCCCGTGCAGGGGAGAAGCCCTATGTCTGTACAGTTCCTGGCTGTGATAAACGTTTCACAGAGTATTCCAGTTTATACAAACATCATGTTGTACATACTCATTCCAAACCATACAACTGCAATCACTGCGGGAAGACCTACAAGCAGATCTCTACCCTTGCTATGCACAAACGGACAGCACACAATGACACAGAGCCCATTGAGGAAGAACAAGAGGCTTTCTTTGAGCCACCTCCAGGTTAGAATTACAACCTTTGAATCTCTAGTTGTTAAAAAAAAAAAAGAAAAGGCTGGATGATATTTTGCTGGGGGGTTTTGATAGCCAGTGAAATTAAAGCATAGGTAAAAAGTTAAAGTACTTAACAAGGTATCTTAATTGCTCTGTAAGACTTGTTAGGGTAGTAGGCAACTTGTAAACAGAAATTGCACGGTACTTGTCCAGATAATAAACTCATTTATAGCAGTCAGGGGATTAAAAGGGTAATTTGAGTTGCAGTCTCAGCAAACCTGCTGAAAACATGAATGTGGGGAAGGGACCAGAGAGACTATAAACTGATTACAGCTTACTGGACTTTTGTTAGGGATTTTTCAAAGAGTATGTATATATAAAACACCATGGCTGGTAACAATATTTTGTGTAGGAGTAAAGGCCCTGCCTTGAGAAAAAAAAAATCTGTTTTTGCAGCACAGTGATATGGGCTGGTTTTGCTGTAGCTTAGAGCAGTATCTGTAAACTTTCTTAGAGGCAGAGATGAAAAGGAGCTGCTGTGCTGCAGTACTCTGCATACTACAGAGTATGCTGTTCATGCTATCCTGAGTATTGGATCCTAAGATCATAAAGGATCAGACTGAGGAAAATACTGTGATAGGACAAACACTTGTAAAATTGTGATTTTTAAATGTGCCTGAAGATAGAAAATATCCACACAAACTGTTCTGGTTAGAAAAGCTGTTTTGCTACATGTTTGTGGGAAACTGCACTGAATGCTTCAAGTAGACTTGCTATAATTTAATTCCTTCCTTTAAAGGAGTGATAACATTCATTTGGTGAGGTTAAACATTTATCAAGATAATGAATTGACTTAAATCTTCACACAAAGGCATCATTATGTTCTTCTGTATGTTTGTTAATTAATAACTTTAAAAAAAGAAAATCCAGTTGTGTTTGCATGGAATCCCTTGCATGAAGAGATTAACATTTAATGAATATATTAGAAATGTACAAACTAAATGTGTATGTAGTACTTATGTGTCTTTAGACTCATTGCCAGAAGATTATACCCCTCATTCCCAAAATAAGACTTTCTGACTTTCCTCTGGTATCTTCTTTTATTTTTCTCATCTTTCCACTAAATTTAAAACCTTAAGACAAGACTGGGACTTAATCCTTGTTGTTTGCTCTCCTGCAGCCATTTGGAGTATGTGAAGTATCCTCTTGCCTTCTTTGTATCCAATAGGTCAGGGTGAAGATGTGCTCAAAGGCTCCCAGATCACCTACGTGACAGGTGTGGAGGGGGAAGATGTCATTTCTGCACAGGTTGCTACAGTTACTCAGTCAGGATTAGGCCAACAAGTAGCACTAATATCCCAGGATGGAACCCAACATGTAAGTAACTACAGCGGTCAAGTGCTGACACAATCCTGCTGAGAATTGAGGCTCAGGTTTGTAGCTTCTGAAATCACACAGGGTTCTTGATAAATGTTTGTGGGCTTCTTAAAGAAAGAAGCTTCTTTGGAGCTGTGTCAGGATATGTTTAGGGTTGTGCCTGCTGTGGAATACCTAAGTGAAACCACATATTCTGACATGTGAGACTGTATTAATACAAAGGCAGGGGATTGGTCTCTCCTTGTTATCCTTGTCACTCTGAAAAGGGCTGTTTTAATAATGGCTTTATATGCAGCCTGTTTCTGAGGCTTCTCACAATTCCAAGATTATGCTGTTAACATCTGATGGGCATCTTCACTGTCTTCTCTGCACACACTTTGGGGGGTTGAGGGGTGGGAAGTCTTTCCACTCCAGGTGCTTCCTTGACAAGCAGTTTGGTTGGTAGTGTGCAGTTTCTAACATAAAGTAAAGAATAAGGAGTCCTTTGATACTGTTTTCCACTTGAACATGCCTATGGCTGTCTTTTTTTTAAGGTTTTGCATGGATACATATTTTTAAGGAATTCATATGAAATTAATTTGGAAGGGGATTTTAGCACAACTCTCTTGATTCACTGTGGCAGTATATTGAAGGCTTTTGGGAAAAAGTTTCTGTATGAGCTGGCAGGGCAGCTGAAATACCAGTAACATATGGAAGATATATTCTGAATTTAGACTGAAATAAAATATCCAAGGGGCCTGTTATATTGCCAGCTCTGGCCATTGTAGCAATACTAAGTAACTGGCATTTTTACCTTCTAAAATGAGGGCCTGCAGAAACCTTGACATAGAATTCTTACATTTAAATTATCTTTCAGCTTGACTTCAGTTCTGGGATTTATTACCTTGTAAATCAAACATGAAATTATATCTGATGCCCTAATGCATTTATACTGGAGACATCAGTAATTTATATAATTAATTTGTTATGGATTGTTTATTTGTGGTTTAAATTCTAAGCCCTCGTAGGGCTCTTTAGTATTTCCATCAAGATCAAAGTATGTCAGGTGATAGAGCTTTGAATCCCATTGACCTCTGTGTAAGACACATGCATAGATAATCTATCGTGCTGTTATTTGGGATACTCTCTGATTAACATGGAACTGTAGGCTCTGGGATTAAGTATGAGCCTCTTTCAAATTCTTTTGTGTGAACAGGTAAGTGTATCTGAAAGGTCATGAACTGGTAGATCCCAGCCACGAGGAGGTGGAATGAGGGCTCTGACTGGAGCAGCAGTCAAAGCCTGCCTTGGCTCAGGAGTTGCTGTGTGTTGCAGGTGAACATTTCCCAGGCAGACATGCAGGCCATCGGCAATACCATCACCATGGTGACACAAGATGGCACCACCATCACGGTCCCTGCCCACGACGCCGTCATCTCCTCTGCGGGAACGCACTCCGTGGCCATGGTCACTGCAGAGGGCACCGAGGGCCAGCAGGTGAGACACGCTGTCCTGCACACCTGTCCCGTCCCTTTAGGAGCGGGAATCGCTCAGGGAATTCCCTGAGCCGTCACGCTTCCGGCGTTGATGTACGTTTGTCTCGGCAAGGGTCTCCAGCACCTGGCCAACACATTCCCCTCGTAAGTGTTCTGCTCTAGTGCTGTACCTCAGCTGATGGTGGAATGTTTTAAAAACAAATGGGCACCAAGAAGAAAAATCTGAGGTACCACTCCAGTGGTTCATTTAGCTGTCTGTAAAATAAGACCTAGAAATGCCAAGCATTTTTCCCCAATGACACTTAGTAAATGAGTGGCAGAACTAAGAATAGAATCCAGTATGAACTGTGATTTCATTGGTTAATATCATGGGACTGTAATTTATTTGGCAGATGGGAAATATTTGTGTAAGTATATATCTGTGGGTTGGTTTTTAATGTACAGATAAAGCAGCCAACTTTTTAGTACAAATACGATGTTAAGTTAAAATGTATTCTACTGTTCTGAAATTGCACCACATGAAAATGAAGGTACTTGTTAATCTCTGTGTAAGTAGTCACAATGTTCACTTTCTAAATTGCTGCAGTCCTGAGGATGTTTATATTTTAAGAGCTAGTGGATAATTTGGAGAACACAATTATGGCAGCTTTTCTTTCACACAATACCATTATGCTCATGAGCGATCCCAGCTTTGAATGCAACTGTGAAGGCAGTGGTGGCACGAGGTGAGGAGCAGGAACAGATCTGCCAGGCAGGTGATTCTGTCCCTTTGTCCTGAAGGTTGCAATTGTGGCCCAAGACTTAGCAGCGTTTCACAGTGCCTCCTCAGAAATGGGACACCAGCAGCACGGACACCATCTAGTGACTACAGAAACTAGACCTGTTACATTGTTGGCTACATCCAATGGGACACAAATTGCAGTACAGGTAAGATGGGGATAATCTGGGGGCTTTTTGGAGTGTTTCTTACTTCTAGACCTGGAAGCTACCTTGTCAGTTAATAAAATTATTTGAATAAGCTTGATTTCCCTGAAAAAAAAATAGCCCACAAACATATGATCTCATATTTAAAATAATGTTTAGGGATAGGAAGAGAAATAAACAGCATCTGATTTTCTAAATCTACTTGTAGAACTCCAGAAAAAGGGGAAGGCTGGGGGAGGGCCAAACTTCAGGTCAGTTGAGTTGTTCATGGACTCACAGGTTTCTCACAGCTGAAAAAGTGCTTTGGTTTATCTTTCAGCTTTACATATAGGGTTGGCACATATAAAGCCAAACTCTCATGGATAAATTGCTATGAACTGACAAAATTAGCAAATTTGTTATTTGAACCTTGAAATGCTAACAGCAAAATAGTGCAAACAGTTATATGGAAAGATTAATAATCAGAAATCTCTGAAAATAGTGACCTTCTGTTGTGTGCAAAACCAGCACAGTACAAGCCGTCTCTGTAAATAGCTCCTCACATTGTTCAAACACTGTCAGGAAAAGGTAATTTCTAGGTATGAAAGAGCTCAGATTGAAAGGAATAGTATTAATATCCTCAAGCAGAAATGAGAGATTGTTATTTTACCCTTTGTTAAATGGAAAGTAGCATGTCAGATGCTGTTGAAAGTTGAGAAGCTCTGAATTCAGAACTCCTCTCTTTTGAGCTAAGTTGGCACTAATCAAAACTGCCTGTAAGAGAAACCAGGTCAGAAAGGCAATTGTTTGCATGAGAGCGAGAAAAAAGTAACTTGCACCATCAGCAGTGGGTCCTTTGAATGAAAAGAAAACAGGCACTCTCTGCACAGGCCCCTCTTCTGTTACCAGCAATGGAACATTAACTTAAGTCTCTTTACATTAATTAAACTTAAAATACACAAATAGAAGAGAAAGAATGCAAAATTAAAAGCTGTTGATTTTTTTTTTTTTTGGTACTTTGATACTAAGGAATTAATCCATTTGGTTTCTAAGTACTGGTAAAGCCTGTAGCCTGGCAGTCCTATTGAAGCCCTAACTAGGTGAAAACAAGAGTTCTTTATTTTAGTGGATCCAAAATGTGATATGCAGTGACTGTAAAAATAACAAGAGGTTCTTGGAATTGTCCCATTAGGTCACACAATTTGGTTTTACCTTTCACACTCTGATGTGTTTCTCCAGAGCCAATAGGTAATGAATGGCCAGCTTTACATTTTTTGTGAAGTTGAGGTTGTCTTCAGTGTTCCTATGAACATATTATAAAACTCCATGGATTCCTTACCAAAATTGTGTCAAGTTGTCTTTATTCAGGATTGATTATCTTGCTTCTGATAGTACCAGATAATTTCCTCTCTGAACTAACTGTAGAATCAAACAATGTCATCACAACAGCTTTTTTAAGCAGTTGGGATTCTGCAAGAAGTGTACACTTTTTCTATAAATTAATGTCACGTGGTGTTCCAAAGAGCTGTAGAGTCAGAGTCAGAATTAAGAAAATTAAATTAAGAAATTAAGAGTCAGAATTAAGAAAACTGAAAATGTTTGTTTGCCTTACCAGCGATAAAATGTAATGCAACAGCCACTGTGACTTCTGCAAGCCTTGTGTGAGCTTTGTAATATCTGCCAAGTAAAATATCACCTACTTTGTGGGTCATGAAGTGTGTTTATCATGCAGCAGTTCTTTGAAGCACATGTATTTGGTAGTTACATAGAAACCCAGTGTAATCACCTATGAGCAGCTATCTTAATTGTCATTTTGATTAGATAACTGCTGTTATATATTACCCAGGAGAGGTGTGACAATACTCATCACACTTATTTAGGGTGCAGTATTGTTTGATATCTAGATCTTTACTTTCAGATCTTTTTTGATGCATTTATTATCCAAGTGTAACATTTTGGATTTCTTTCTGTTTAAATGCATTTGTTTCAGCTTGGAGAACAACAGTCTCTGGAAGAAGCCATTAGAATAGCCTCCAGAATACAGCAGGGAGAAACACCAGGGATTGATGATTAACTTCCAGAACTGCTACCAGAACAATAGAGTGAAAGGTATTTTATTTTCAACCAACAAAGGTCCATGCCAGCAACAGCCCATAAAAACTTTGAAGTCCCCCACTCACTGATACTGTGTACACACTTTATGCAAGAGTGAAGAACATTTTCTAAGTTTTGTGTACATAACCCTTGGAATGGACTGACATCATCTACTTCCAACCGTTGCGTTCAGGAATATGGAATTAGGATTATATAGTAAACTTCCTTGTTATCCTTTCTTCAGATTTCAGACTGGTCTACAAGCAAGTAAAAAACAGAAGTATTGGAATTAATTTTTAATGTCATGTACAAATAATGAAGGCATTACTGAAGATTTCAGCTGTTTAAATAACCATTTCAGGAACCCTGACAAGTAATAAAGGCAACAAAGCCTTTTTAAATTGCATTCCATTAATGGAAAAGTCTTGGATTTTGAGCCTACTACTGTAAATCTTCGTATTTTGATTTGTTTCATACAGATTTGAATACTCTTTAGATTATCTGCCCGATCTCATTCATTGTAAATACTGACTGTTAATGCTGGAAGTGCTAATTATATTATCTTTAAATTGGATTATGTACAAAGAACTGGTTGTTCAATATTAAAGAAAGTAAATCTAATGATTTTGTTTCTTTACATATTTTACTTAAGATGTTACTCTCAAATTATTATGCAATAAAATATAGCAAGATTGTATTGTTTAGATAGGATGATATTGTCGTGTGACGTATTGTTTTACCTCTTACTGAGACTGAAGTTCAAATTATTTATTTACGGCCTTGTATAAATTTTTCCAAAGTTTATTTATCATAAACTTAATTTTTTTACATTAATTTTGATTGTAACCCACTATAGTGTATTAAGTAAATACTGGTAATAGTTCTTTCAGACATTCTAAAACACTACAAGAGTGATTTTCACTAAAAGGTGAAGTTACCCATTTTCAAGAGAACTATTTTCAAATGGTGTATTTGCAGCAAAAGTACAAGTACTAATAGTCTATTTTCAACAGTTCTGAGTGCCTGCTGCTACCATTCAGTTCCTAGGATGTGCTGATAATCAGTGCTTTTGAAAATCAGGACACAAGTTACTAGAAAAAAGGGATTAATGTTGATGTAAGTACAATGCTCCTCTCCAACTATCATTCTCTAAAGGAAAAAAATCCATTGTAGATATGTTGATAACACACAGCAAAATGTAACTTTCAAATTTTTTTAATATGAAGAAGTGTTTTTACTCTTGTTAGCAAGCTGGTTAAGCAAATTAAAAATTTTTGGCTTCCTGTAAGATTCAGTGCTCATTTTAGATTGGCATCAAGAGCACTTCTGAAACTGAAGCCTCACCTTTTGCCTTCTCGAGGGAAGGACTGAGCATCCTCTGGACAAAATCTCTATTAAAGAATCCCAAGTATTGTGAGGTGCACATCCTACATGAAAAACTAAAGTCCAGAACTAAGTACCTTGAATTATTTGACCTCAGAAAGGCCAAGTTTGAATAGAATGAGCCAATTTATTGTGAATTACTGTATCAGTGTGGGTTGCAGCCTTTTATGTTTTCTACACAGAAGCCAGCTGTAAAGTGCAGTGAGAGAATACAGTACTGTGGGATAGATGGGGACAAAAGCAAAGGCTATTCTCTGCATAAATTACAAAGTAAAACTTGAAACATTGAGGTTGTCTGTAACTTTTGTATAGGATTGAGGTTGCTTGCTCACTTAGGTGCCAGTTTTCCTGAAATGTTGTAAATCTTGATATCCCATGGAGATAAATGTACTATGCAAGGAGGATTAATTGCCTGTCAACTAGATCAGTTTCTTAGTACTTATCACCTTTTAGAAATTAAAGTTGTATCATTTGATGTGAATGTTCAAGGTTTTTTTTTGTTTTGTTTTGTTTTCTTAAATTTCACTGCTAATAGTTTCTGGAAACGGTGACTGGAAAGGTGGCTTTGACTTAGCAAAGAAATAACTTCAGTTCTTACTTCTTCTGATTTCCCAGGACATTTCCTGACCACTGTACAAATGTGAGTATTCTTTCTCTTTCATAGAAGTTGTTTTGCTGCAACGTGTTCATTCACAACCAGCTCAGTCAGGTAAACTGTAGTATTTTTAAAATTATTTCTGTGGCTTGTACCTTACCGGTTACTCTTGCAAAACTCCCAAGTCCAAAGGTGGTGCTTCCACGTTTTGCTAGCTATCTCTACAAAGGAAAACTTAGTGAATAAATAAGATAGAGTGACTTAGACTGCTTAGTGTTTAAAGAAAAGCTGAGGTGATTGTGTGCCTTAGCTGCAAGGCCTGCCTTCGTAACAGACTCATCTTCTGTGTGGAGAGACCTTGGTGATTTTTCCATTCAGCCAGGAGTGGAAGGAGCTGTTTTGGTAGCTGATGCTGCACGTTGGCATTGGAAGGTTCTGTAGTGGTTTAGAAAGGAAAAGATCGGGTTAGATAGGTAGGAAAACTGGCAAAAGGGATTTCAGGAAAAGGAAGAAAATGCCAGGACTGGGTGTTTGGCAGTAGAAATCTCTATACTTTACCCACAGATTGTACTCCTCTTTGGCACACTAGAAAGAAGTAACTTGTAAAAGATGAACCCTGTAAAGTAAATCAGCTCAGTATATCACTGCCTCTTACCGACTGACTCCCACATTTCCAGTCACCATTTTTCTCTTCCATTTCAATTCCGGGCCTATACCGATTCTCCCCACGAAGGAATAAGCCCAAAGTCTTTCAGGACCTCGCAGTCAAGGTCCTTTTCCCTGTTACGTATTTCTCCTGTTTTTCCCTTTACTATAGTAAAGCAGTGCTATCTTCTGATAGTAAAAGAGGTGATTATTCTCGGTGCTCCAGGCTGATGACCTCTTGTGCCAGACACACTCTGCATAACAACAGGACGGCTTTTGCCCTCAAGGGCTAATGGTTCTCGTAGGAGTAAATGCTGCTGTAAACAGCCCTGGTCCCTGCCGGTGTGATTAACCCAGCCCAGCTGACCGATACCGCAGATCTGGGTGTGAGACGGGCACGGGGTGTGGTGTCTGCTCACACCAGGGCAGGACGGCTGAGCTCGGAAGGCTCCTCCTAAACTTTGCTCCGGCTCCTGACCCTCCTCACCCCTCAAATACTGCCGACATTTGTCTCACTCTGCTCTGGTTTATGTGAGGATTGTGCTGTAGCAGCGACATCCCTCTGCACCGCTGTGCTCTCCCCAGTGCGCTCAGGGAGCCTTCCCCAGGGGCAGGAAGCCATTTATTTAATCGCTATTTAGCCACCAAGGAAAGATGGTGTGGAGTAAGGATCAGATCGAAAATGTTTCTGAATCTGGCAACTTCAGTTCTAGAGCTGTTGAGATTTATCAGACTCTGAACTTTAGGCTGACCAAGATGCAGAAGTGCCCCATAACAAACCTGTTCTGTTCACTATGAATTTGTCATTGAATGAAAACAGATTTTCTGTGTAATTTTCAAACAGCACAGGTGAAATGTCATTAATATTTGGGTGGTATGCAAACTGATTTTCTTAAGCAGTAAGGTTTTGAGAGACTAGAAATGACAGGTAGCTCGTGTCCTATTCAGCTGTTAACTTAGAGTTAAAACAAAGCTCTAAATGATGTATTTATTCAGCATGCATCAATTTTGTCTTGAAAAAATGGAAATTGCCTTGTCTTTGCAGATGCATAAAATCAAACTCCAGCCCCTTGTTTATAATAAAGTACTCCTACTTTTTTTTTATTTGCAAAGTATATATTTGAACACCATTTTCCTGAAAGCATCCTGTGCTCTATAGATAAAAACCTTCTAAGGCATAGACACCTATGACAACAAAACAAAAATCAAGAACCATTTTAGTTCTTTTGTTGGAGGTAATGAACTGCACTCCGAGGCAGAGAATCAAGTATTTTTCCTTGCTGTGTGTATTGTAAAATGCCCCATCAGTTTGGCATTCCTTTGATTCTATTTTTCATTCTGCTGGTGAAGTTTACTTGGCTAGAGGAAAATCTAACAATCTCATTAGGCCATCACCATTAGCACTAAGTGGCTGACACCTTACCCTATCAGGAACAGGGTGATACCAGACTTTCTAACTGAGGGTTATATTCAGAGCAGACTTTAATTATCCCAATAAACATACAAGCTTATATCAATTATCCTAATAAACACAGAAGCCTGTATCAACAAGTGAGCACTTACTCCTACGCAGTCTGTGTATTTATCTCTGCTGGAAATGTGACCCTCTTAAATCCAATCCATCTCAGGTTCTGAAACAATAAGAGGTTTTCTTTGGGTTATTAGCGTTCTGTTTAATTATTTGCAGCGTTTTGCTCACAGGAATGACAAACCATTTACACTTTCACATTTACACACAAGTAATTGTGTGGAACTTTTCCTATAAGTAAAAAGTATCTTATGTGGTTGTCAACGCCCCCAGTGTTTTACCCTTTCTTTTGTTTAAATCCATCATCAGCCTTTAGGTTGATTGGCTGCCACTTTTTAGTTATTTTTGAAGAGCCTTTTAGACTCTCCATGGTGTTACTGCTTGGTTCTGTAGAATTTGCTGAGAGGTTTCCTGAACCAGAATCTTAGTGAGGGAGGACAAGGGGAAGAGGCTGACTTCCCAACATCTGACAGGTCTGCTGGCACAACAGAAACTACCCACAGGGATGTTAAGACCTCCTGGAGACACAACAATGGTCCAAAGCTACATCTCCAGCGAGGTTTTTGCCTTGGTGTAGGGCTAATTCTGATTTGAATATAGGTTGTAACGACTGAAAAATCTGAAAGTGCAAGAATGGTGTGTGGAACAGATGGGATTAGCTATTTTTGTTTTTAAACAGATACATTCAAGACAGTAAGAGACAGGTTTTTTAAAAAATCTTTTTATCTGCACACCTAAAAATGTTTGTAAAATGTCTTACCTTAAATGATGCACATAATATATTATTAAAAGAAGAGTAGTAGATTTGAAAAAAGGCAGAGTACCTCTTTTACAGTTTTGCATTTTCCCTGAAGGAGAAAAAGGAAACAGGTTAGGGATGGAGGTAAATTAGTAGTACAGTGACTACTTAGTTTCTCTGCATTAGACATTGTGGGGTTTTTAATTGCTGGTACAAAATCTTTCTATTTTGATAATTTTAACTTGGCCTCAACAGAGGAATGGGACATTCTTATTGTACCTGTTTCAGTCGTGGCAGTCATTGTGTCTCTTCCACTTTTCAGATGTTTTGGAGGAAATTTTTTACCTGAATAGAACTCTCAGGAACAGATTGTTTTGCCATTTTCTTGTTAAGCAGATTTCAAGTGTTGAGAGGCAGACTTACAAGCAAAAAAAGGGGAGTCACAAAAAACTGTCATGAGTGTGTGCTCTCATAAACATAGAGAATAACTGAATTGTATGTGACTGCTTGGCACAACCTGTACTCTTTAAATGTACTTTGTACATTTTAACTTCTGAGTACCTTCAGATCTTCCCTGAAATTCTGAGATTTTGGATCCAGAAGCTCTTCTTTACTTTGTGGAAACCATAGTGCTGTCAAATTCCCCTTCCTAGTCTCTACCTTGTTCTCTTGCATTTATTATTTAGAGTTCCTGGGTGAATAAATCCCTGAGAAATGTCCTCTCTGCCTGCAGACTATAGACTAAAAAGAGAACAAGGATTGGCAGCACCAGCTATTGGCATGTTTTTGGATATACAAAGTCCATTTTTGATGGGAAACTTATATAACTCGGACCTTGTAATTGAAGAGAAAGAGGTTGCCAGCTAACAGCAGCTGTTAGCAGCACAATCCCAGATAAAATAATCTTTAAACTGCTCACCTTTAGGCTGTCAGTGGCCCAGACACAACATCTCCCAGTTGGCACATTCCCACTGGGAGCTGTTGTCCCTGTATATGCCAAGTCTTGTGTGAACACTGGAATGGCATCACTGGCATGGGTGATAAGCACACTGGTCCCTGGGTACCTGCTGAAAACCAAGATAAAAGCTGGGAAAACAGCAAAGATCTCTCTCTGCTCTCAGTTCTCCACCAATGGCCTTGGCACAGGTGGCTGTAGTGTTTCTGTTTTTCATAAAAGCAACTTGACCTTCTTCCTCTTCTGCCCTTTCCCTCCATGTACACCTCTCATGGTAAGGTGAACTCTCATAATAAGGTGAATTATGCTGGCTGATGTACAATGGGTTTCAGCCAGATTTTGGCAGAACTCTTCCAATTTGATGGAAGTGGTTTTGCAGGATTCTGGATGAGCTTGCAAGTGCAGGAATCCTGACAAGATGGCAATGCCACTTCTCTGGCAGTTCTGACAGCCAGACAAATTGGCCATTGTTCTATTTCTTCCCCATTCACCATTATTTGACTTCCCCTGCTACCCACAAAAGTTGGAAACAATGGTTTCCTTGAGTTTGAAAACTCCTAGTTAAAAGCAGCTGTTTGCCTGTGAGTGTGCACTGCTCCAGATAAACATTTCCAGTAGCAAAATCTTCAGTGCACCTTAAAAACAAGTATTATAAAAAGGAAAAGAAGCCAATTTTGCAAATACATACCCTGAAAACCGTTAATTTGTAGGAATATCAGTCAGGCACTGCCTTGACATCAGTTTGTGTGCTGTTACATCTACTTGGAAGAACCAGGGCTTGAGTCTGCAAGATCTGTAGCAGTAGAAAGGTGCAATTTAATCAGCTTCAGAGAATTTGGGATGATTTGGCTCAGAGAGAGTGGCACAGTGGAAAAGCCTGCAGTGCTCCTCCTCACTCAGCTTTCTCCCCCTGTGGTGGTGTCCATTGCTCAAGAGCTCTTTGGGAATTGGCTCTGTGGGGCTCTTTAGGTAGGCTGCTCCTAGGGCTCCTCATGCTCGTTGCAGGTGTCCCAGGAGACAGGGAGCAGAGCTCCACAATCAGTCTGGTTAAAAGTCATCTCTGCAACACAGGTGTTCATGGTCCTGTCAGACTACAGCAAAGAGCAATGGTGCAAGTTCAGAGCCTGTGAACTCTGACATAGTGGCTGTGCATTTAGTTAGCTACATCCTTATTCAGTACGTTGCTCTCTTAATTGCAAATAAACTTTCTTTTAAAATCACTGTGTTACTGTTTTTTCCTTATTTTGCTATTCTTTTTTTCTTTCCTCTCCTGTCTTCTCTTCAGAAATATTTCTTCTCTGTACAAACACCGAGTTGTTCTACTTGATTTTGTCCCACTAAACTGTTCCAGTGATTAGTAATTCATTTCTTAAACTCAATTACCACGGGGCTTCTGAACTTCAGTTTGTCACTTGCTGTCACCAAATACCTGTGTCTGTAAACTCCAGAAAGCGTGAGTTATATTAGGCTCAGTTTGGGAAGGAAACTGCAAGTTTTGACATTACAGGGGGAGGGCTTTATTGAAAGCTTACAGTCTATAAACTTTTTCAAAGAAAAGGAAACTTCATATATGACTGAAGCAAGCCACAGATAGTGGCTAGGAAGTTTTGAGTCACTTTATAAGAATTACTTTACATCTCCCTCTGTGGGCTTTGAATGGAGAAAGAGGTGGTGGAGATTCTAAATTTAAATAGCCTTCTCTTACATCATCTGTTCTAAAACTCGAATGCTTCAGTTAGTACTTGCTATACAGGGCATCTCATAAAAAAAAAATCAATATTGTAATGGGATGTTATTGTGGTTCTAAATTATTGCACACCAAGTGCAGTCATACTTGGCTTGATGTAGTTCTATCTCTGTTCCATTTTCACTGGTTATGTTGGCTACTTTCAGTTTTCTGAAACCTGTTTTCAGCTTTCCCCAAAATGCAAATCTCAAAACTTGCATTCCTGTGGCTCATCACCAGGACAGCTCTCTGCAAAGACACAGGTATTTTCAGACAGAAGAGGTTAAGGAAGGAGGAATTGCCAGAAGTGGAACAGGTGACCCTGACATCCCTGTGGGTCCGGGGTTCTGCTCTCATAGGGGTGAGCCATGGGCAGCACATGAGGATTCGTCTGCCGGGCAAGGAGGGGAAGCTCCGGGAGGAGGCTGGAGAGGGGCTGAGCTGCACTGCGAGCATCCCAGCGCGCTCTGCTCCACTCCGCTCCCTGAATCCTCATTGCCTCCGTGTCCAGGGAATGCTCTGCGTGCCTGGAGAGCCTGCGGCAGCACGGAGCAGCTCACCAGGCGTACGCAGCTGGCCAGCTTTGGGTTCTTGGGGACCCCCGTGGCTGGGAAAAAAAAATATTTTCCCGTGTGCTCTGTTACCCAGGGGGTTCGTTTTAAGGCGGTTTGTTCACAAGAGAGGGGCAGGTGGATTGGTTGGGTGCGAACAGACGGAAAAGGAAACCGAGAGGCCAAGTGGTGGCACCTGCAGGGGACGCGTCTGACACACAGCACCCACCATCCACGGCCTTTGCTGTGCCAGGGCCCATTCCGTGTGGCACCGTCCCACAGGAGGGAACAGCACGGGCTGCGCCGAGGCGGCTGCGGTGCTGCCCTTTAAACCACGTGCGGCGACCTTTGGGAACACGGGCACGGGTCCGGCTGCGCTTAATAGAGGAAAAAGGCGTCTTTAACTGGCGCGGAGAGCGCTGTTGTTATTGTTACTGTTAATATATTAAAGACTATCATTACGGACACTTCTGCGCACTCGGGTCTAGCAACTCTACGGGAGCGAGACCACGCTGCACGCGAGCGGCAGCCCCGGGCGGGCTCTGGCCCCGGGCGCTGCCCCGACCGCCGTGTCCGGGCGGTTCCCGCTGCCCGGGCGGGGCCGCCCCGGGGCTAAAATGGCGGCGGGCGCGCGCCTCACGGGCGGACACGTCCGCGCGGCCGCCTCGGGGCGGGGCCCCGGCCCGGTCCTCCCCTACCGCTCGCGCCAAAGCGGCCCCGCCCCCGCGCGCCGTGTTTTCAAACCCGGTGGGCGGGCGCGATTGGCCGGCGTGCCCGGCACGTGACCAACGGTCGCGGGAAAGCCGCGGAGTCCGAACGGCGCGCGGCGGGGCCGTTCTCGGGCGGCGCGAGCAGAACTGGCGGCGCACGCGGGCGGAGAGCGGGCAGAGCGCGGCGAGGAGCGGCCAGGAGCGGCCGCCATGAGCTTCCTCAGCCTGCAGCGGGCGGCGCCGCCGCGGCGCGTCTTGGCCCGGCGGGCGGCGGCCCCGATCCGGCAGAAGCTGCTGTTCCTGAGCGGCCACAGCGACTGCGAGGAGGAGGAGGAAGAAGAGGAGGAGGAAGGCTGCGGCAGCAGCAGCGCCAACAGCACCGGCGAGGACTCGGCGTTCCAGGAGGCGGACTCGCCGCTCTCGGCCGCGCGCACCCCGGCGCGGAGCGACCCGCCCCTGCTGGAGGAGGAGGAGGAGGAGATGGAGCCGGCGGCGGCACCGCTGCCGGACGAAGGGGACTCGTGGGAGGAGGAGGGCTTCGGCTCCTCGCCGGTCAAGTCGCCCGGCACCTATTTCCTGCTCGACTCGCCCTCGCCGCTGGCCCCGCACAAGGGCCGGCGCTACTGCGAGCGCTCTCCGCCGCACCCTGCGGCCGGCGGGTACCGGGGGGCGCGGGGCGAGGAGCCCGGCTCGCCTCTGCCCGACTACCCGGGCACGCCGCCGCACAAGACCCTGCGCAAGCTGCGGCTGTTCGACACGCCGCACACGCCCAAGGTGAGCCGGGGCGGGGCCGGGCCCGGCCGGTCCGTTATGTAACGGCGGGGGCGCCGCTCGGCTCCGCGCCGGGGGCTCCGGCCGGGGCGGGGCCGGGCTGGGCCGGGCCGGGCGGCGCCGCCTCCCGATGGGACAGGGGCGTGGGGCGAGCCGCCTACTTATCTGTTAGTAGCACAGAAAGTTTAAAAAAGTTTTCTAAGTTGGGCTGCGTTTTGTGGAATGTGTGTTTGGGAAGCGCGAGCGCGGAGTGTTAAAACTCCTAAAGTGAGTGCTTGAGTGGGCGCTGGTAGGGGCGTAGCCAAAATGTTAAAGGTCGATTTGGGGTGTGATCCTGCGCGTGTCTCGGTGAGCTGGCATGTCCTGGGAGGAATTTCTTCACAGGAGGAGTGATGAGCCATCGGAATGGAGTGCCCTGGGAGGCGGTGGAGTCACTGTGCCTGGGGCTGTCCCTGGCACTCAGTACCGTGGTCTGGGTGACGCGGCGGTGTTGAGTCATGGGCTGGGCTCGGTGGTCTCAGAGGGCTGCTCCAGCCTCATGGATTCTGTGATTCTGTCGCGTTGGAGTGCTGCTGTCGTGCTGCCAGCGCTGGTTCAGTATCTGCGCTTCTGCATGAAACGTGAAAGGCTGTTTGAGCAGTCGATGCTGTTAAACTGATAGGAGTCCAAAGTTTGGAGGGAGAGATGGGCAGCTCTTAACTCTGTCAATAGAGACTTTTGAAAGGCATTTCAACTTTTGAACTTGACGCTGTGTAAAATCCCGTACAGTGGATTTAAATCTAGTGGTAATTGCTTTCTTTCTTCATTACTTTTCATATAGCCCTTTAGAAGTAATCCTGGGATAATCCCCGGGGATAATCTCCTAGGGCCTATAGACTATAGATAGAAAACAACTGACTTAAGGTGCGGGGCAGGCTTCCTTCTTAATTGGTTTTCTACAGCTTCCATCTCCAGTGAGGTTTCACTGATACAAAGCAGTGGTACAAGTTTGTAAAAGTTAAAATTGGCGATGTTTATATGCCTTGCAGGACCAAATGCTTCACAGATACAAAAGTTTTGCACAATGCGATAGATACTAAAAAGAAGTTATTAACATAGCAGTTCAGTGGGATTCTTAAATTAGGAGCCCAGATTCTATATAGGTTATCTTGGAGAGGTTATCTTTGGAAGAATCAGTTGGTTCAGGTGTCCAGTGGAAGTACAGAAATGTGTCCTGAGAAGCACAGGTGCAAATCTAGTGCAGATTTGAAGATTGCAGTTGAGATTCCCGTGTGCTGAGGGGATGATGATTTAATGATGATTCCCTATGATGATTTAAGCTTTAGTCCTGTCAAATCTTTATTTTATTGTTAGGATAAGGTGATGCTCTTGCCTGTGATCCAGTCATCAGCATCTTCACCGGGACGAAGGAGACTCAGGTGCAGACTTCCCAGTGTAACTGGAAGAGGTTTCATCATATGTCTGGAAAATGCCTGGTCTGGCAAATTACCACCCAGAAGATCCCTTTTGGGTATTTAACTGATGCTGCAGCCATGCTGTCAATTCTTGAACCTTTTTTTGTAGGCTCAGGAAAATGCACCAGTGCATCAGTATTAAATATTACATTTGCTGATTTTTTTTTTTAAATTGTCGCCTAAATCTGTGGAAACCAAAGGTCATTTCGTGTCTGACCTAGCTTCCACATCATGTAAATGAAAATAATGGTGATACAGTAGAGGATGGTCCTCGAGTTTCATCTGTGTTCATTTCATGGACAAAGATGGATCTTAGAAGTTTCAGGAATGAAATTATTAGAGATAGAAAAATGCTACTCTCATCATCATTTTCCTATTTTTTTAAAAATACTTTTTTGCTTGAACTGTTTCTGTGTAGAGTGCAAAGCATAATAGTTTCTTAGAAATTATTTTTCATATAAATGCAAGCATTTAAACAACTGATGGTACTTTTAATTAGACAATATTGTAATGATGGCTTCAGGCATGACCTGACTGTTAAATGTCTAAGGCAGTATCAAGGCTGTAAATGTTTTGGTTTGTGTTTTTTAATTTGAATACAGAGTTTGCTTTCTAAAGCACAAGGTTTAGGCTCCAGCTCAGTCAAACTTCGAGGGGGCTCGCTGTTTATGAATGTTGGGAAATCAGAGAAGCAGGAAGAAGATTTTAGACAAACGCCTCATGTGAACATCAATCCCTTCACTCCTGATTCCATGTTCCTACACAACTCTGAAGGCAAATGTCGTAGGAGGAAGAGGATACACTGGAATGAGTGAGTGACTTGTAGCTTCCTTTGTTAAGCTTGTATTTAGAACTACTTCTGGCTGCAAAAATTTTGTTACAAATTGCTTCTAAGAAAGTATTTTTTTCTTGCAGGTTGTTAGCAATGTATAATACAGCTCTTAAAGTATGTGCTTCAAGATGCATGATACCATAAAATAATCATTTAGCACTAGAGCTTTTAATTACTGTACAGAGAGGATACACTAGGCTGTGTCCTGGTCTTTTTCTACTCATGGAATGGGCCTTGTACAGTCTTTTTCTTTTTTTTTGAGGAGGAGGAGGAAAAAAATGCATTAAATACAAGTGTGAAACATGAAGAAAAAAATGACAGAGATATTAGCATAGCAGTTTTATGGGTTTGTGTTTACAGATGTCTAGTGTTCAATTAGTTAGCTAAAATTAGATAGGAGAATTAGATCTCATAAAAATTCAACAGCTTCTGGGCTTAAGTTTACCTAAACAATGTTATTTCTGGTATGAATTTCAGCTCTTGTGGAGAGGACATGGAACCAAGCGATGGAGAGCCTGAAGAGGAAACCATGAGACCTGCTAAGGTACTTAATCTTTAAACCTTGATGCTACTTTTAGCAGTTTGTGAATCTGCAGATCTAAATGTTTTTCTTGGTAATCTTTGCAGAGGATAACAATAACAGAAAGTAACATGAAGTCACGGTATGCAACCGAATTCCATGAATTGGAGAAGATTGGATCTGGTGAATTTGGCTCTGTGTTTAAGTGTGTGAAGAGGCTGGATGGCTGCATCTATGCAATAAAACGCTCCAAGAAACCCTTGGCTGGCTCAGTGGATGAGTGAGTACTTCCTGCTCTTAAAAGTCTTCTCTTGGTGTTTCTTCTTCACATGGCTCTTTGTGTTGGTGTCTAGAGAAGGCATTTAAGAGGCCAGTATAAATCAAACATGAATTAAATGTAAAATAGATAGAATTTTGAAGCTACTTAATTTTTTCCCTCACCACCCAGGTACTGTGCAGTACAGGGGAGAAAAGGCTGGTTGGCCCCTCTCCTGCCAGATGTTTGTCCCAATATTCTGTGTGGAAACAGATTATTCTCCAAGTGGGAATAATGCTTCCTTGCAAAGGAATTCTTTGAGAGATAAAAGGAAGGCACTATTCCCAACTGGGTCCTTATCCTTGTCAGCTTGAGTGACATGCAGAGTTAAGTCAGTTTGGGAGTATTTTTTGGCATTTGTGAATGAGCCTGTGATTCAGGACTTTTTTCCACACTTGAAAATAGTGTGGGGAATAGTTGTTCAAATAGTTTATATTACAAGTATGTGTTCAAATAGTTATAATATAAAACTATACAAGTCTGAGGTGCTCAAAATTGCAAACCAGACTTAAAATTTAGGGAATGTTGAGTTCAGTCAAACCCTTGGCTTATGAGCACTTTTATTTTTTCCCTAAAACTTCAGTCATGCATCTCAAAGTTTGCTGTTGCTACTGCTTGGCAACTATGTAATGGAAGTGTGGCTCCTACACCAAACTTTGAATTTTTGATGTTCCATACATTAAGTCTTTTAATATAATGTAAATTATTTGTGTTGTTTGGACATAAGTACAAATCCAACTTAGGGTGCTACAGAATTGAATAGTAAGATTTTAATTAGAAACACTTACTGTAATAAGAAATGGTACTAATTTCACCTCACAATGCTCACATGTGCTGTTACTTTTTGTGACTAACAGGCAGAATGCTTTAAGAGAGGTCTATGCACATGCAGTTCTGGGACAGCATTCTCATGTAGTGAGGTACTACTCTGCATGGGCAGAAGATGATCACATGCTTATACAGAACGAATACTGCAATGGTAAGTAAAGAACAAATACAGATATCTACAAGCTCCTAACAATAGTTAGGAATTGATTACCCTACTCATAGCTCATGCTGTCTTTCTCTCAAGTGGATGAAGCAAATACTATAGTAAGCTGCAGACCATGTCATGCATGTTCAAGCATACTCAAAGTACTGTGAAGTATTTGTGAGCAGTAGAACTGTTCTTTCTTCTGTACAGTAGTACAAGTTGGAATAGGGAAAATTGCTAGAGTTTCCAGTAAAAAGGGAGATTAAACCTGATTTCTGAAGCATTTTGCTACTGTTGATGCCCTGACAGAGATTTGGAAAAGAGAGAGAGAGAGCCCTTTCCCTTGTGTTGATCTCCTGTCAGTTTGTTTGGCAACTACAGGAGAAAAGAATTTTATTATGTTGTTATATGGCTAAAAAGAGGATACAGCACTATCATTTGCAGTTACTGCATACTGCCAGCAAGTTCTTTGTGATATATTCAATTAATTTGGTAGCTAGTTGTTATTACTTTGTCAGCTGTTTGATGTAAAAAAACTTGGTTTTAATGCTGTTTCAGGTGGCAGTTTAGCAGATGCCATAAGTGAAAATTACAGGAATATGCGTTACTTTACTGAACCAGAACTGAAGGACTTGCTGCTTCAAGTGGCTCGAGGTTTAAAGTACATTCATTCAATGTCCCTGGTACACATGGATATCAAACCTAGTAAGTTTGTAACTGCTTTACTCTCTATTGACAATTAGCTCAGTTCATTTCATCTGCTGTAGAAAAATGAACAGTTAGCCACACCTTACTAACTGTAAATTCTTCCCTGAAGTTCTGAATAGGAGCACAAAGATGTCAGTTATAAAATTGGCCAGCAGACCTAAACTGTTGAGTTTATCTTTGGTCCTTTTTGTGTAATTGACTCTACTTGCATAACATTTGGCTGCTTTCCCAGCAGAGGGGCCACAACAAGTCAGTTATAGATTCTTACTCTTTAACAGGGTATATATACAAATAAAACTTCTGTGTGGCTAAAGCAAACTGTAGTGAAACTAGGTCAAGTAGAAATTGTACAGAAATGTTTATGTCAACAATTCTGCTCTTTTTCAGGTAACATTTTCATATCTAGAACATCAGTCCCAAGTATAACTCTAGAGGAAGGTGATGATGACGACTGGTCATCTGATAGAGTCATATTTAAAATAGGTGAGAAACAAAACACTTGTGTGCGAAAGAATTGCATCATCATGTTGTCTTCTGGAAAGTAACTCTTTTCTCCTTGCAGGTGACCTGGGCCATGTAACTCGAGTCTCAAGTCCTCAAGTGGAAGAAGGTGACAGCCGTTTCCTTGCAAATGAAGTCCTACAAGAGGTAACTGTTCTGTTTGTGGGAAGTGATGATGTTAGGCTTGTGTGCCGTTTCCTTTAGGAAAAATATGGTGGATTTCTTTTCTCTTTTCAAGAACTACACTCACTTGCCAAAAGCGGATATTTTTGCTCTGGCTCTGACTGTTGTCTGTGCTGCTGGGGCTGAGCCACTTCCAACTAATGGGGACCAATGGCATGAAATTCGGCAAGGAAAACTGCCCAGACTACCACAAGTGCTTTCTCAAGAATTACTAGACTTACTGAAAGTAAGAACTCCTGTACTAGTGGTTCACTGATAAGTGTAATTTATTGTCTTTCTGGCCTTGACAAGGATGCCTTATTTTCTTTTTTTGTCCCAAGGTTATGATTAATCCTGATCCTGAGAAAAGGCCTTCAGCTGTGGCACTAGTGAAGCATTCAGTGCTTCTCTCTGCCGCAAAAAAGAGCGCAGAGCAGCTCCGGATAGAGCTGAATGCTGAAAAATTCAAGAACTCACTCTTGCAGAAGTAAGTAGGTCCTTGTGGTCCTTCAACAGGACTTCATTTCTAACAGGCTCTCACCTGAGAGTGATGATAAACAGGACTGTCCTTGTTTGTGGGTGAGATCCACAAATCTGTATGCATGTGCGTACCTGAGAGTGTAAAGTGGGTCATGGAGCTTTAAAAGAAACTTTCTCCACAGAAAGAACTGGTTGAACACTCTAAGGAATTTCAACAGCACTATTAGTATTCAAGGCATACAAAACATTATGTTTTTAAACAAATGTTTCAGGACAGTGCACACTTTTGTGACAGGTGTAGTCTAGCTTACATTTGTATGATTTGAGTCTGTGTTTTCCTAGGTCATTTGTACATTAAAATGTTGGAAGACTACTTCAATGACCTGTTTTGAACTTATATGAAATGGAACATCAGGAATATTATTGGACTAATTTGACCTGTACACAGCAGTGTTATTGGAACACCAGAGAATCATTTGTATCCAAAGGTCATCTTGTCCTGCCCCTGGCTCAAACACTCTCTCTGAACTAAAACTTGGAAGAAGAGATTCCCTTTAGGAAAGTCTTATTTCTGCTTCAGTTTCAGGGGAAGTGTTAAGTTAATTAGCAGCCATCTGACTCTTTCACTGCAATTCTCTTTGCATGTGTTAAGCATAATAGGCAGACTTTTATGAGGGACTATAGAACACTGATTTCTTTTTGAGTGGTTTGTCTTGAATGGAGATGTTGATTCCATGTTCAGGTTCACTCCACTGTTGCCTGCTTATCTTGCCATTGCTAGTCTGACCACAGCCAGATGTACTAGATTAGCTGGTTATCTTTATAATGTCATGAATTACATTGAAAGAACAATCAGGCAATTTGTGCAGGTTGCTATAACAGGCAGATTTGCTGAGGTAAGTTGCTTGCTGCTTGTATGAACACAAAAATAGTTTTTGCATCACTTGAAGAGAAGACTGGCAAAGCTAGTGTTTTGTGAAGACTCCTTCTGGCCCAGCAACCAGGATACATCCTTGTAAATCCAAGAATGATTTAAAAGGAACACTTGGTCACAGTAATTTTTAATGTTGTGTGGCATAGTGCTCCATAAGATACTTCAGGTAGTTTGGGGGGAGATGGATTTTTTTGTTTGTTTTGGGTTTGTTTTTTCCTGAGTTTCTGCATTTGAACTATTTAAAATACCACTTTGCTGTATAAATAATCTTCAGTGAAAAGAATCCTTTTAAGGCAACTTAGATTTTCTTCTACTCTGTTGTCCTCTTCAGAGGAAGGAAGAATTCAAGATTTCTAGGCAAGAAGTCAAGACTTCTAGGGAAGATTGGAAGGATATTGTAGAACTCAATTTCCTGGTAATGGTGTGGTGGTTGGGCGAGCACACCTGTGTATATTTGTGACTGATGCTCACAAGGAAGAGGACTGAAAATAAGTTGCATTCTCTTTCAGTGAACTGGCACAGTGATTATGTGGGTGTGATTAGATGGGACACAGGTGTTACTGAATAATACTTTGGCTAACAAGAATGGGAATTGCTTATTAAAACATGTAGCTTAAAATTGAATACACCCACACCAATATGCAGCAAGCTTGTAAAATTCGATTTTGCTTTGCAGCCACATGTGAAGTGAGATTACAAAAACTAGCTCTTATAGTAGAGAAAGTTCTTTAATGGATAGTTTGAGATAGTGGAAGGAAGAGAGTATGGGGAAAGGCTGAGGTTTAGCCATATATCATTATTTGAAGAAAGGAGAAAAGCACTGTATGGGGAAAACCTTTATAGAGGTAGCTGTACTCTTTAGTTGGACTATTTTACAGTTTTTTCTGGAGTTTAATTTATCTTTGTCCTCACCTGAGTGTTGGTAATTCTCTGAAACAGAACAGTTGGCAGAATGTTGCACAGGAGCACTGGCCTGTGCTACCTTCAGTGACTGTGCCTCGCAGGCTCCCATTTTTGTTAGGCAAAAAATACGGAGGTGGTGATAAGCTTTTGATGTGGGTATGCAAAAGGGAAAGGATGCTTCCTGAGTTGTCTGTTGCCAGTTACCCACACCTGTGTTCTTCTAAGTGGCTGAGTCTCCCACAGAAGATCAGGTGTGGCTGGATATGCTTCCTTTATGCATCATGAACTCCAACTTTAACACCTGCCTTGTGCTAGGAAGTAAAGGCACCCTACTGTGTCCCGGTAATTAATGTGTTGAGCTGCTTGTTACAAGCTGGATTTCAGAACCTGAGTAGTGTGAGGTTTTTCATTTCCTTCCCTTGCTTTTCAAAGGAACATCTAGACAAGTAATGAGCATCCCACCTGTGCCCTCTGGTTGGAAACAGGTGGATGCGGACCACGATGCTCTCAGCATGACCTAAAATTGACCTGAAGGCTTGAACTGTGACCTGCTGTAGTTGGTGCGCTGTCTCTTGCTGTGCTAAGCCTGTACCTGGTGGGTACTGCTGGGTGTGACTGTGTCCCTGTGTTGCAGAGAGCTGAAGAAGGCCCAGATGGCGAAGGCCGCGGCCGAGGAGCGAGCGCTGTTCACGGACAGGATGACCACGAGATCCACCACACAGAACCGCCTGTCGCGGCTCATCGGGAAGAAGATGAACCGCTCCCTGAGCCTCACCATCTACTAACCAGGGAGTGCAGAGGAACTGCAGAGATGGCCATGGCTCCTCTGCCAGGCCCAAGCCTGGTTTCTTACCCTGCCATCAGTATCACCAGTTTTACAGCTGTTACTTCTGGGTTTTTCCTTGTACTCTGTGGTTGATTCTCTATTAACCATAGGAGTGAATGGACTCGGTTACTCCCCTGTCTGTAGAGGATCCTGGATGTTATTCCACAATCCTTTCGGTTACACTGTTAGATGTTACGTTGTCCCAGGGTTAACCACTATAGTGGTGTGCTGCTTTGTAGTGTTACAGCATTGTAATAAAAAGCAATATCCCTGATCTTTTAAGGAGGAGGGAAAGGGCCTTACTTTGATAGTTAATTTTTTTTTTTTTTTTTTTTTTGGAGCAGAGGGGGAATAAATTTTGAAAGACAGGCTTTAAGGCCACCTACAGTCAATGTACCTGATGACAGGTAGACTTTTGTTGTGAATTTTATTTGTGTATTAACTGGGAGCACTTTGTAGGCATTGCATAAACCACAGCTTAGGAACCTGTGGAATTAAGTGCCATGTGGAACTGCTGCTATTTTTAGTTCAATTCCTTGCTGTAAACTGTAGCATTAAAACAATCATTATTTTGTTAATAGGCTTCTTGTTCAAGCAGTTAAGTGAAACAATGTAAGCTGCATTTTAGTGAAGGCAGCATTTTTCTCTAAAAGCTAGTGCATTGTGGAAAAAATGCACCAATTTAATATTTGGACTCTGTATTAGTGTAGTGCAATTGTTAATGTCTTTGCTATTGATGTTTTGTTCTTCTTTCTAATAAGGTTCTCTGAATGTTCGTATTTTTCTTCAGTTGCCCATTCTTGAGGCCTCTTGTATGTTTGGGTTGGTTTTTTTTTGTGTTTGAATACTTGTAAATAGTTGTTTAGTGTGTTCAGGTTGTTTTTCATTGTTTATGTACATAAGTTTGATCATGCTTATAGTGTACTATGCAGAAACTGCAGTCTAGGATGCCAACAGACACATCTTAACTATTCAGTTTGGCGTTCCAAAATGTGGAACAGAATGTGGCCAAGGAACCAGTGCTGATATTGAACCTAGGCTGACAGAACAACTGTTCTGATTACTGGCTTGTCTCTTCATTCATTTTACTTAAAAGAATGTTTCCCTTTTGTGCTCTATTTGTTCTTACTAGTGTTGGATTTGAATATTAAAGTTAAAAGTTGTTTGTTTAAAATCGTGTTAACACTTATTTAACTTTGTAGTTACAGAAATAAAATACTGAGTTGGGAATATGCTATGGCAAGTCCTGATGAGATCTGCTTCCCACTCATGCCTAATGTTTGTGATTCCTCCTCATGGGAGTGGGACTGAGTGAGATAAGACACTGGCTGATAGTTAGAAGGATCCTAGTCCGTGTGTTAGTGTCCATAGCAGTCTGTCTCTGCAGCCTCAGGAAAGATGAGACCTGGAAGAAGTGGAACCCGGGAGTGATGGTGGTGGAACAGAAACTATGTGAAGAAATAGCTGGGGCTGAGGTAAGGGGAAAAAACTCAGGAACTGCTGAGAATGGGAAAAGAACTGCAGATTTAGAAGTTGGGAAGAAAACGGTGGGAGGAGTTGGAATATTTCAGGGATACAATCATGGCATGTTCTGTGCTGTGAAGGCACATGTAAAGAAGAGAGAGTAAACAAAGGCTTGATGGATAGATCAGTCTACTGTGGAGCTGCAGGTGACTCAGAAGCTGTGTCTGAATTCTATGGACTCATAAAATTCAGCTTTGCAATTAGCAGAAAAATAACTAAGAGTTCTCAGTTCTAGACATATGACAGTGAAATTCAGAGTATTGGTTTAAGGTGTATGAATAGTGGTATTGTACTGATAACTGAATATGCAGTTATCAGTAAAAATTGATATGCTGGGATACCTTTAGGTTTTTACTTTTTATGATAGCTCTACCTTGTTCGTGAGAGAACTTAAAATTTATGGTTTTGTTGCAGTGTTATAATGTTCATCTACATTAAGCGTACTTCTGAAGTCAGACATATGAGTTGGTGAGTGAGGAATGAACTATAAAGATAGACATCTTTGTAGTGTGAGAACCTTTGTTACAGCTATTACAGTTCTGTGCTGCTCATGATGCATTTTCAGAGGTCTGTACTATCAGTAGAGGCGTTTCTGTGCTCCTGGCTGGGTATAAAATTGCCTGGATTGCTGGGCCCAAGGGAGGTGGTGGATGGAGAATGTATCCTGCTGGTAGCAGGCGTCCCTCGGGGATTGGTGTGGGGCCCAGTCCTGTTTAATGTCTTTATCACTGATCTGGGTGAGAGGACCGAAAGGTTCCCTCAGTTTGCAGGCGACACCAAGTTGTGCAGGAGTGATGATCTGTTGGAGGGCAGAAAGGCTCTGCAGAAGGATCTGGATAGGCTGCATCAATGGGCTGAGGATACAACTGCAGGAGGTTCAACAAGGCCAAGTGCCAGATCCTTCTCCTGGCTGACACCCCCAGGCAGTGCTGCAGGCTCGGAGAGGAGGGGCTGGGAACTGTCCAGTGGAAAAGGACCTGGGGGTGCTGCAGCACAGGCTGAACATGAGTCAGGTGGCCAAGGTGTCCAGTGGCGTCCTGGCCTGGGACAGCAAGAGCAAGTCTGGCAGGAGCAGGGCAGGGATTGTCCCCTGTACTGGGCACTGCTGAGGCCACGGCTCGAGTGCTGTGTCCAGTTCTGGGTCCCTCACTGCAAGATGGACACTGAGGTGCTGGAGAGAGTCCAAAGAAGGGCAATGGAGCTGGGGAATGGTCTGGAGCAGAGATCCTGTGAGGAGCAGCTGAGGGAGTTGGGGGTGTTTAGCCTGGAGAAAAGGAGGCTCAAAGTGAACTCAGGCTCACTCTCAACAAGTGCCTGAAGGCAGCTTGTAGCCAGCTGGGGCTTGGCTTCTTTTCCCAATTAACAACAGATAGGACAAGAGGAAACAGCCTTGAGTTCTGCCAGGGGAGCTTTAGATGGGATATCAGGAACCATTTCTTCAGGGAAACTGCTGTCAAGCATTGGAACAGGCTGCCCAGGGAAGTGATAGTGTCATCATCCCTGGGGTTATTTAAAAGCTGTGTGGATGTGGAACTTAGGACAGGGTGGAGTGGTGGACTTGGCAGTGCTGGGTTAACAGTTGGATTCTGTGATCTTAAGGGTATTCCAACCTAAAGAATTCTGTGGGTCTATTCTAGTGCTGGTCACAGGTTTTGTGTGCCATTGAAGGGGTGCCCTGCTTAAACTATAGCACTGGAGTGACTTTAGTCGTTTTAACTTTTTCCTGTGTGCCAAGGACAGTATTTAAAAAGGCATTTCAGGGTTTGAAAGTAGCTATTGGAGGAGTAAGAATCATGAAACTTGAGATAAAGTTTTCATAGCCTTTCTGATGCAGATGGTGAGGCAGGGAATCCTGGCTGCAACAATGGCTAGAGGAAAGGAGCAGAGAATTTGGGAAGTGTGTGTTAATGCCTTCCATGAATATTCCCAACATCCAGTGATTCATGATTCAGATGTTTACTGAGTAAGAAGTGGTATCTATTTTTACCGAAGTTGAAGTTTTCTTTTTTTTTAACAGGAACAATCTTACAGTAATTTTGGTAGGTTACAAATTATTGCAAAAACAAGACTTGGGCCGAACTGTAGTTGAGCAAGTTGCAGATGGAAGACGAAGTTTCTCACCTTTTGCAAAAATGTAGAGTTTGATATTACTTGAGATTCAGCCAAGCACGGTGTAACAGGATGAGCCTCAGCACTTGAAGAGGAAGTTATCTGAATTTAAGAAGCTTTGTCTGAATTTAAGAAGCAAGCATTAGAGTTGGGTGGTAAACATGTTCTTCAAAATAGCTACATGTAATGTTTAACTGTATTTCTCCTGAATTCATCTAGCTTAAATTTCTAACGTTTAACTTTTTTGATCAGAATACATGACTTCATGAAGAACTCAAAGTGAATGTAAAAATACTTGCAAGCAGGTATTTCATATCCCCACCTCCTCTAGATACTTGTCTACTCCTTTGTCTTCATCTTCTCATCATGCATTACTGGACAACACTACCTGCTTGGTCTTGCTCAGTCGTTCTGCATCTTCTGACCAAAAAGTGGGTGGTGTGATGGACTAAAGCTTCTGCAGATTCGATTTCCTGTAAAGACACAACACCATTTAACACTGAAAAATGGATTTCAAGTACCAAGGACTGATTCACTGTTTGGATAATTCAAACTTCTCCATTGTCTGTAGAAATACTGATGGGTTTGCAGGCTTAAACCACTGAATTGAATCATAAATTGTATACTTAAAAAAATACCGAATCACATCTGGTATTCAAATACTACATGAAATTCTGTTTATGCCATTATTGTCAAAATACAATTGGAGGTAATTTTTGTATGTTTTTTGTTTGTTTGTTTTTGATAAGGTATCCCCACATAGCAGCTATCTAGGGGTTTTTATAGTTTTTGTCAGGTTCATTTTTTCAGTTTCCAAATATCCTGTTGCCCTATTATCTGGAATTGATTGGAATTGCAAAAATGTAGAACCTGAAATCTTACTATCAAGTTGGCTTATTTTGGAAGTCACTGACAAGTTTTACCTCCACTTACAAATAGAGTTAGGCACAGCTTGTATATTCCAAAGTAGGATTTCAATGTCACAGCCTCCATTACTTTTAAACATTGGAAAGTTTCATTAACAGAAGTATACTTAGGCATCCTGTCCTTGCTGATCTGGGGCAGGGGAGCACCATGTGTTTGACACCCTCCTAAAAGCTGGCCAGGTCGACCTTGCCTGTTTTGTAGTCTTCAGCAACACCTGCTGGACAAAATTGTTAACTGTGCACTGAATTTTTGTCTTTGAAATGTTTGTGTGCTGGTATGACACTTGTCCCCGATTGTTACAAGGCCTTGTCTTGTTCTGCAGCAGTGACTGTGCATTCTTTCCAGCAGTAGCTCAAGTAAGCATCCTTTAATTTGTCCATCCCCACTCACCCCTCTGGTTGTGTAGGCTTGGGAAAGGCACCCTCATGACGTGTCCGTGGTTTGGTGTGTAATGTGTACATGTGTTTAACAAACCTCTGTGTGTGCTACCTACAAATAATCCCTGCTACACTGGGCTTGAGGACCCGAGTCTAAAGGTGGCCAGCAGAGTCAAATTGGGGCTGTGGCCTGCTGAGCCCTCCCTTCCTCCAGCGAAACCTGGAACCCTCTGAGGGAGTGCTGCCGAGCCGACAGAAAGTTCTCAGCTCCAGAAACAGGGCACAGAGAAAGCAGGAGGAAATTGGGCAGGACAGCTCTCAGGAAATGGAGGTTGGAATTGGACGAAGATTCTATCTTCCCAAAGTATAACGGGATTGGGCTAGGGGAAAGGGAGGCGCCCTGAGGAGAGAATATTGCTGTGCCTAATTAAACAGGAAGCAATTTATTATTGTTTAACATGTTGCTCAGAGATCTGAGGTTGTGCACGCCTAAAAATGAACTAGAGATTCGGGACAGTCTTGAAAAAGCTGAAGCATTGCTTTCAAAGATCTTCCTTTTGCCAGTCATTTGACTGCCTTGCAATACACAATATGAGCATTTGGCGTGACATCTGAATTATCATGCTGGTCTAAACTGATTTCTGTTTGACTCAAGATGAAAGCTGATTAAGTGGTCTGACTCTGATTAGTGATTTTCTGTGTATTCTTCAGGTTGCTGCCAGACAAGTGGGCTAATGGACATAAAACCTGCTGATGTTACTGAATTTACACACAGGAAGGTTCTATGTGTTCAGCCTGCACCCTGATGAAAAAGATCTTGTTCATCTATTGATTTACAGACAACAGAAGGCACCACTAAGGAAAGTATTTTAGGCAAGATTTTGCAGGATAGGGACAGGGGTACAGGAGAAACACTTGCTATTCCCAACCTTCAGCAGTCTCTCCAACCTTAGGCGATGTTTCTGCCTCTGCAGCTCTTGCTTTTCATTCTCATCTACTTAAGACGTTCAGGGCAGAATCTCCCCATATATTTGATCCATGCCTCAGCACATGGGATTTTAAACTTTTGATCTTGTAGACATTGAGTCAAGGCTGGATTGATGGGCCAAGGCCATCGTATAAGGCACAGCAAGCTGAAGTGACAGGTCCTGCCCTTGGGTCACAACAATCCCAGGCAGCGCTACAGGCTGTGGGCAGAGCAGCTGAGGGAGCTGGGGGTGTTTAGCCTGGAGAAAAAAAAGGCTCAGGGGAGAGCTTACTGCTCCCTGCAACTGCTTAAAAGGAGGTTGTGGACAGGCGGGGATCAGTCTCTTCTCCCAGGGAACAGTGGTAGACAAGATGACATGGCCTTAAGCTGCTCCAGGGGAGGTTTAGATGGGACATCAGGAAAAATATATTCACTGAAAAGGTTGTTAGGCATTGGAACAGGCTGCCTAGGGAAGTGGTGGAACCACCATCCCTGGAAATCAAAAAACATGTGGATGTGGCATTGAGGGAAATGGTTTAGTGGTGAACATGGCAGTGCTGGGTTTAACAGGGGGTCTCAATGACACTGGAGGTCTTTTCCCACCTTAAAGATTCTATGATTCTGACTGACTGTCTCCAATATCAACCCTGCTTAAATGACTTTTTCCACTGGCTCTTTCCAGTTTCCATCCCAAAAGATGGTATCAGATCATGGTATCAGATGATTACTGCAGCACACATGGGACTGAATTTCCTCTTCTTCTCTGCAGGTAAGGTGTCTGTGGTATTGTGTTTTCTACGGTGCATCCTGTAACTTGGCAAGAAACACCTTATCAGCTAAAGGGGTAGCGTAAGATGTGTGTTACCATGGAGGAACTGAAAGGTAACCTGATGTTTCACCCCACATTATGTTTGTTTTCTAAAGTTTAAATAAAAATGCATGGATTGAGCACGTGTGTATGAATAGTAGAAAACTATAGTGAAATAGGTGTGCCTTGCTGTAATCCCTTTAAAGATAGCTCTGAAATTCTTAGAAGTGAATGGAAAATTAACTTTTTTTTTTTTTTTGTAGGATAGGCTAAACTGCCATTCTGATTCAGCATCTAATGCTGCTTTCTGTTTCACCTAAAACTACTGAAGTATTTTAAAATAACAGAAAAGACAAATTCCTCGGATGGCTTGAGGATTGGGTCATGCTATTATGTCAAATATACTTAATGCTTTTTACACTCTCCCCCAATGTTTCCTTGAGATGTTTTTTTGGCAGGAGTAATCTATTCAGAAAATAACATGTTGATAATAAACACTAGCACCTGCTTCAGTTTTATTTTCTCCTGAAACATTACTGTGAAGTGGCAGATATTGGAAACAACACAGTTTGCTGCAAAGCTGGCCTAATGGTCTTCAGTTTTTGTTTGCTTCCATTTGGTTTTTCTGTGGAGAATGAAAATGACTGTTGTAGCTAAGGTTGGGAAGATTTTCCCTGGGCTAACAATAAGCAGAAAACTGAAGAGCTGGAATTCTTTCCTTGATGTCAGTTTAACTGACTCAGTGGCATAAAACAAAATTAGTAACGGTTCAAGTGCGTAATCTTTCCTCTGGTTAGAACTTCCCTGACAAATACTTATTATTTGGCTAACAAGGAGTAATTAAGCTCCTGCAAAGAGGACCAAGAGAAAAGTGATTGACCCTTCAAGGCTGAGCCTCAGCAGGGTCTAACTAAAGCTCCTTCCTGAAACTGTGAGTCACTCTGTGAGACAGAGCCAGTTTTTCCTCCCCTCAGTCATGTTTTTAACTGTGGTGAGGAAACAAAATTAGAATAAGCACAGATTTTAAATGAAGTTGCTGAGCTCTCAGACAACTTTCAGGAAAAGCAGAAGTATGTGAAGTTGCAGCAGAACTTGCTTTTGTACCACGCAAGCAATTTAGAGTTTATGTAGTGCTATCAAGGGTTTCTTGGTTAAGTGTGATTGCTGTTAATTAATGTTTAATGGGTTACATGTCAATCTCATCTTCAAAGGTTCAGAACGTAAAGTCTTTGATAAGCAAAGATCCAGACTAGCATATCAAAATAGAAGGGTTGCTTAAAATAACTCACACTTTGGGTGTGGATGCAGTTAGTCCTGTAACTTTGTTAAAGCTATTTTGGGTAAGCATAAAAAACAAAAGGTTTCATTCCACAGCAAGTTTGTCTGCATATGAACTTCACTTTAACTGGTTTTACTCAGTTAGATCAATCCTATAAAAACAACGAGGATTTAAATATGACTATATAAAATCATGTACAAGGTTTATGCATGATCCTCTTGATTAACCTACCAAGTGCTGGAGCAGCTGAGACCTGTATAAACCACTCTTTTTAATGAAACATTTAAGCACGGGCTGCAACCTAGTGACCAGAATGGGACTATTTATGCTCTGAGTGGGAAACAAATCCTATTCTGGCAAAGGATTTTAGCATGTCATTTAAATCAGGAATAACAGAAGCCAGCAAAAAGAATGAAGAGAAAATGAAAGGCAGGACACAGGGGTTTAGTGGGGTTTTTTTTGTGAAAGTTTTTTTTGTGTGGTTGGTTTCTATATGTGTAGGTGTGGTGGGGTTTTGTTGTTTTCTACAATTTGTGGGGCATTTTGTTTTGATTTTGTTTTTCCACGCTATTGCTTTTACCAAAAATCCAAACTGCCAAAAAATCACTGAACTCTATTGAAAGCAGAGATTAAGTCCCTGCCATTAGAAGATTCATGTGGGAACTACACCAATTGCTTCTCTTCAGTGACTTTTCACAGAATCTAACTGTATTTTAATGCACTTTAATAAGGGTGTTCTGTGTTTACTGGTGACCTTGTGCTCAGCTACTAACTTATCTGCATATATAAAAGTTAACTCCTTCCTTCTTAAGTGGAATAGCTGTGTTCTAATTGGAGAAATGCTAATGTGTTTTAAGATGACATGTTTCTAGTAACAATAACAGATATAATGTTAGTAAATGAGATTCATTAGGAAATTTAATCAAAATAATTTTTATGTTAATCATATAGTTCAGAGTATCCATCTTGAGGAAATAGCATAAATAATTATTTGTAGATTCCAAAGTCCTGAATAAATCATGGAGCAAAAGGTTAGGAAGAAAGAGGGGGGAAAGGCTGTTAGGGTATGCTCAGTGAATAAGGCAGGTTGTGTTTGGCAATTGACTGTGCTAGTGAGAGACTATAGCATCTCTAAAAGATACCTCTAAAGAATAAAAATTAGCAGAAATCTGTGGATGGTTCTAGTCTTCATCAGTACAGAAAACCTATCTTATGATTTCACCCATGAAAATTAGAATTTCTTCCTACAGTGGACTTTGCTCATGTGTCCTGCTTCTGGCCCTGCACTTTAAATGACAGCAATGTGTTCTGGTGTGAACATCCTTTGTTTGGCCACAGAGACAATGTCTAGAGCTGTTTCCTTGTGCAAAAATCCTGCAATAACTTGAATGACCAAAATGGTGTGAATTTTCCATGGGCAGGATCTGCATGACATGCTGCACCAGGTGGATGCTGGACAGCCCAGGGCTCCTGAAGGAATGTAAGGCTATCTACACTGTTATAATGTTGGCTGCAATAAATGGTATTTTAAGTGACACATTGGAATCTGAGTGCCTTTCTTATTGGAATCACAATAAACCAGCACCACCTGGTACAAAACAGTTGTCAAACTGTACCTTCCAGAAGTATTTCACTAGGAGTGCTATTTTTGTTCTGATGATGCAGTTGACTGAAGACTAAAACTGGGCAGAAAGTTACTTTTCCCCCCTGCTGTTTATTGAGTTTGGGATCTTCATGGTTCTGCGTGAAATCCATGAAAATAAAACCTTCAAGGGATCATGGCCTGTGTTGTGTGAATGACAGTCACAGTGTTTCAAGCAATGTATGTGAGTTACAGACAGAAAAGTATGAGCTTTTCTATCAGTTGCAGGAAATAGTGCATGCAGGAGTCGTATTTGTCTGTCAGCCTCTATTGGAGCCTTATTGTCAGCCTCATTTCTATTTGGGCCTAGGGCTTCAGTGCAGTTGGGGTTTGGATCCTGGCTGTGTTGCTGACACGATTTATGGTATTTGCTGTTCAGATTGAAATGCAGAAGACATCCATCCAGATGTACAAAAAAGCTATTCCACACCTTCTCTCCCCAAAGCCGGTCTGAAGAGGTATTTTTTGGCTAAGTAGACCAACCAACATACCACCTAGCCAAAAAAAATAAGGACTCCATATATGCAAAAAGAACCACTGAGATCACAGCAAATACATCAAAAATAATAATTTGCTTTTCCTACAACACAGAAGAACAGAAGAAATTATGCGTAAATGTATTTTGTTTTAGTAATCTCAGCTGAAGTCCTTGCATTGCTGCTGTCCTTACCAGTGCTTATTCCCAACCAACAGCACTAAAGAGGACTTAACACAAAAAACCGACTCCAAATACCCAACAACTCTCACAAAATCTTCCAAGAACACAACTCCTTGCTCTCAATCATGATTTGTCTGGCTTCCTCTCTGGAGGTAGCGGAGGTTTTTTTAGCTCTCCCCCTGCACTGGGATTGCACTGCACTCTCTCCAGCTGTGCATAGCCTTCCTTCCAAGCTGCTTTTGGGCCAGAAAAATTCCAAGAGGAAAGCTGCTCTCCTTAGTGTGAGGTGTATATCCCGCTGGGAGCACCGGACCCGAGACTTTCATGAATTCCATTCACAGACTGAACAGTATTCCTGTTCTTCAAAAACCCATGATTTTCTAGGGGGGAATTGTTTGGAAAGATAGAAAAGTATCAGGCTCGCTGATAAATTCGCGACAGCTTTCGCTACCACGTAGTGTGTGTGTATCCAGCAGCACGTCACCATGACAAGACTGCTTTATTTACTCTCAGCTGAAGTGAAAACCCTGAGCAGTGTTTAACTGCGCCGAAGTAAAGTGACAAACGTTAATTTATTCATCCACGTCACAACGAGCCATCAGAAATCCACCGAGAGGGACAAAATCTCGCACTTGTCCATTTAACCGTGCGCATTTGCTAAGAAGAATAAAAGGCAGACCTGCGGTCGGAGGGGAAGCTCTGCAGGCCGCAGCAGCAGACGCGGAGGGCAGGGCGCTCCAGGCCGGGCGCTGCTGAGGGGGCTCCTCCGCCGCCGGGGCGGGACGCGGCTGCCGGGGCGGTGCCAGCGGGGCTGGGCCGCTCCCCCTGGGCCGCCCAGGCCGGGACACAGCGGCGGCGGCGAGCGCGGGCCGGGAGCGGGCCGGCCATGGTGGGGCTCAAGGAGGAGCTGCTTAAGTCCATCTGGCACGCCTTCACCGCCCTCGACCTCGACCGCAGCGGGAAGGTCTCCAAGTCCCAGCTCAAGGCAAGCGAGGGGCGGCGGGCCCGGTGGGGTGCGAGGGGCCGGGAGGCGGCGCGGGCGGTCCCCGCCGAGCGCTGGCACCGCGGGCACGGGGCGCGGGCTGGGACCTGCCTGGGGCGGCCGCCTCTGGGGACACACGGACGCTCGCTTTCGGGACTCTCCTGGGCGCTGCGAATCGCCTTTTCCCCACCATTCGTCCCACGGCACCGCTGTCCCTGCGGGCCCCGGCCACCTCCGTCCCGCGGGAGGCTGGCGCGGACCCGTCCTGGAGCCCGGGCAGGCGCTCCTTCCTCTCCGAGATGTCAGTGCACAAACCCTTGTTGTGCTTCTGGTTCGCTTTCAACCGCGTGTCCTTGCTACCCTTTCTGGCCAAAATCTTTTGTGGGGTAGCCACAAGGTCCCATCTATAGGGGTTGGCTGCGTCCAAGTGAAATTCACGGCTTGCCAAGGGGAGAGAGAGGTTCTACAGTGCCCTCTTATTTGGATATAAACAGGAGAATTAGTCAAGAGGCTCCAACTGTGCCATTCTTTCCTTAGCTTATACGCTGAAGTAGTGTTTGTGCTCTTAAAAGAGCTCTCAGGCAGCTCGCTGAATCCAGTCCCATCTTGGCCCTGCTTTATGGGACCGTCTTGGCCTGGGTATAATAGCAGGAATCTGGCTAAATAAATATTTTGAATAAGAACGCAACACCTGTTGACACTGGAGACTGTGAGTCCTTGTGCTCGGTGCTGGGGCTGCGTGGGTTGCTGCAATTAGGCGAGGTTTTTGTAGGATTAACTCCACCAGCGACAGTGGCCGTGCTCTGGTGCCATTTCCAAGCGTGGCTGGTCGCTCCTGGACTTTATTTTTAGCATTATGTAACGAGGGTCCCGGGCCTGGCAGCATGCTGCAAGCAGCCTGTTCCTCTTCTTCTTTTCTTCTCCTGGGGCGATCGTTGGGCTGTGAGATAGAGCCTGAACTTGGCCAGAAAGTGACCGCACGCAGGATTTGGGCGAGACGCCAGATCTGGCTGTGAGCTCGAGCTGAAAATGTGTGCAACCTCTCGTGGTCCACAGGTGCTGGGCTGAATGAAATGGCTAAAGAAACTCCCAGTGTGCTGGTGGACTGGTACAGTGTCATCCAAAAAAGCAGGGCTTTTTGTGTTTGTGCAATTCTGTGTGTGTGACAGAAAGGCTCGTGTGGGAAGTGTCAGGTGGAGTGCAGAAACAAATGTGAAATGAAGTTGCCACCTTCTCCTGTGGCCACCAGGAATTAGTTTTCAGGTAACAGGAGGGAGTAGAGGGCATTCTTACATTGACACCACATTCAGCATTTGCCACAAAAAGTCTAACTGATGGTCCTGCTGGGGAGAAAAGGTGTGCAGGGTGGCAGTAGCCCCACATGATTAAAAAGTGCAGGCAGGACAGCAAACGAGAGGTTCCTCTGTGATAGAGATAGGGCTATGTTGTCCTGAGGAGGTATTTCACAATCAAGTGTTATCATCATCATGAGGAAGATACAGCACTCCTATAAAATGGAGAGATGATGCTTGGAGGTCAGTAGAGATCTGTAACGTTAGAAAAATATGCTTAATAATTTAGTGGAACTGCTGTTTTTAAAAAAAACTACAAAACCCTATTTGTTTTGTGGGAATTGCAGTGTTGTAACCTGTTGAACTCTTCCCTTCTCAGTAAGAAAAGTTGGCAATGTGTTTTTGGTTTGTGTAATCCAGTATAAGGTGGTGCCATCACGTTGCAGGGAAGTTCCTATGGACAATATGTTTGGTTGTTAAAGGGAGTGATTTCTAGTTACTCTGCCTAGAAGTGACCTTTGATCCTTCCGTAAAAATAAATAATTAACTTTAAATACTATGAGAAAAACAAATGTGTATCTCTGTATTGTGTAGTTGAGGCCCTACTGAGAAGGATTTGCATCACACATTTGTTTTCAGAAGATCTAGAGCAGATGGATGGACGTGAGTCAGTTTGGACTGTTTCATAGTCTGGAGAAACAGCAAATGCTTGAGGGCAAAAATGGGACTTGCTTGGAATAGTAAAGATGTCATGAGATGTCTTTTATCCATTTGTATCTTTTGTATATGTTCTGAGCTATGGAGAGAGGAGACAGTCAAATCAGTCCTCTCTGTAATTTTGAATATTGTCTTCTTCCAGTATGCACTGATTTGTTTGTTTGTTTGTTTGTGTTTTTCTACTTGTCTTCAACTGGTAGGCTTCAGAAGTTTTACTGTTATGCTGGCTGCAGCTCTTAGTCATTTTTTCTACATCACCAGAAACATTTGTGTATTCTGTTCTTAAATTACAGCTTTAAAGCTGGACATAGTCATTGTTTTGCCAGTGTGTTTTTTGGCAAGTTCAAACACTGGTACAGCAAGGCTCAGGTGTAAGTTCTGTGTACACAGTTACAGCTGCTGCTGCTGTTATTCCAGCATGAGCTGCATGCAAATTACTTCCTTTCCTACACTTAGATCCAAGTTCATCTTTCTTACTGTCTACAGTTTTAAAATGAACTTGTTTTAGAAGTTTCTCTAAGGTGCCAGCATTAAATCCGCTTTTCATCTGGATCTGGAAACACTGTAATTTTAAATATAGTTCCACTTGACAGCCAGCAAAACTGCTTGTAGTGTGTGTGTGTGTGTGTGTATGATTGGATCTTGGCAAAATCCACCACTTACTTTTTACACCCTCTCTGGGAGCTCTTCCACACGTTGCTTTGTGACTTGTCTCTGCTTTGGCAGCGAGTTTATTTTGGTGTTCTTGTTTTGTTTTACATGGTGCATTGGGGTGTATTTTCTAAGCCTTGGGGTATTGGATTCCTGAGTGCTATTTGGAGAACGTGGACGGTGAGCCACATGTGAAAATACTGTCTCATTGTAACTTTGGCTGACCGAAACTACTTAGAAAATTTATACCGGTCTGTTCTCGTGTCTGGGGTGTTAAAGGCTTATTATACCTTTGCTTTGCCTTTCCCCTAAATGTGAAGTCGGTGGCCTGTGGGAAGAGGAAGAATGGTGTAATCTGGGGTCAGAGGGATGGTCTGAGCAGAGAGGAAGACCTTGAACAATGTAGCGAGGCAGGGGCAGGGTTGGGAGCCTGCGCTGAGTGGGCAGGACCCCGGCCGGACAATCGGCTTTGTGCAGCGGTGGAGGGCAGTAGGAAATTAGTCACCGTGACTCACGGGAGCAGGGTCTGCTCTGCTGCTGTCCACGGGGCTCAGAGCGTGTGCGTTAGGGCAGCCATAAGCAATCCTGGCTGTAGGGTGTGAGGGAGGGATGCTGTTCTGCCAGGAAAGCCCAGGCAGCCTGTAGACTAAAACAGGGAGCATGAGGAGATGATGGGGCCATGCTGCTATGCTTGGGAGGAGCAGCCCCCAGTGGATCCAGCCTGTTTAACCTTGAGCCAGCCTGTGCCCAGGTGGCCAATGGTATCCTGGCCTGGATCAGCAGTGGTGTGGGCAGCAGGAGCAGGGCAGGGATTGTCCCCTGTGCTGGGCACTGGTGAGGACACACCTCGAGTGCTGCGTCCAGTTCTGGGCCCCTCTGTTTAGGAAGGACATTGAGGGGCTGGAGCAAGCCCAGAGAAGGGCAGCAAAGGTGGTGAAATGTCTGGAGCACAAGTGCTGTGAGGAGCAGCTGAGGATGTTTAGCCTGGAGAAAAGGAGGCTCAGGGGTGACTTTACCACTCTACAACTGCCTGAAGAAAGCTTGTAGCCACGTGGGGTTTGGTCTTTTCTTCCAGACAACCAGCAAGAGGACAAAAGCTTAAGCTGCACCAGAGGATGTTCAGGTCGGACATTGGGAAGAATCTTTTCATGGAGGGGCTGATTAGATATTGGAATGGGCTGCCCAGGGAGGTGATGGAGTCCCTGGAGGTGTTTAAGGAAAGACTGGATGTGGCACTCAGTGCCATGGGCTGGTTGATATGGTGGTGTTCAGTCATAGGTTGAACTTGATGATCTCAGAGATCTTTTTCAGCCTAATGGTTTCTGTGATTCTGTTTGATCAACTGTTTTCAGGAAAGATGTAAAAGAAAGGTGCAGTACATGGAGTATGTTTACAGGGAGCTCTTCCTAAGGGCTGGGAGCCCCAGGACAGAAAGGAAACTCCCTTGGCAACTTGGGCAGATGCAGGCTGACACCAGCATGTGACTGGAGGCCAAGGGGGATTGTGCAGATGATGAAGGCAAAAGGAAGGGTGAGGTTGTTGAAAATGCTGATGAGGGGTGTGCAAGTGCCCAGGGGTGAAAGGAGTGAATGAAGGAATGGGAGCTGATGTGGGTGAAGGGCACAGGTGTCAGGAACCTGGGCTGGTGGAGGCTGGGCTGGAATATTCTCATCCAGCTGAGAAAGAGGCTGCTGCAGTAACCCCAGCTTTAAATAATGAAGATCCAGGTGGGGTATGTGCTGCCTGAGGGAATAGGGAAGCTGTACCTTTGGGATGTGATGATGCAGGATATGGTGTGTGTACCCTGGATGAAAAGACCTGGTGCTTGTGACAGGGGGCTTACAGGATGCATTACTTTAGCACTGGTCATAAAAGAAAAAGGGAAAGTGCTTGTGAGTAGCCTTATTTTGGCTGGCTGGCTGGCTGCTGACATGGATGTTAGAGAGAGATGAGCCAAGAATGTCTTGGAATGAATTCACACAAAGCCACTGAATGGATCTGGGATGCCAACATTTTAAAATCTGTAAAAGGGACAAGGAGTGGGAAGACCCCCCTGAAAGATGGAAAGAAAAAGAGAAAACTACCAAGAAGCTGACAATAGCTGCCGCAGGATTAGTCTGCTCTGATAATACTCCCACTGTCATGTGGGCCAAATTTTTTGTCACTGAGCAGTAAGTAGTCTAGCAGATCCTCCCTCTCCCTGTAGAAATGCAGATCACTTTTATGGACATGGTTGAATGGGACTACTCTGATGGTAACAATTCAACACCTGCTGAAAGTTTTGGAAAGTGGGAACTCAAGAGGGGAGCAGCAGAGTAGACCTGAAGGTAATGCAGCATGAAATAGGGCATAAATAAAGTAAATCCAAAGTCTGTGATGACCTTTGGTGTTCACCTTGCTTGTATTTGTATTTGGAACAGGACATCTTCAGTGTTCCCAGGGAAAGATGGGATGCCACCAGGCATCTTTCTTACAAAACTTTTCCTGAAAATGGAGAAGTTGTTGTACCCAGAGTGTACTGGTGTCATAAACCCCCCAACAAGTGCAGGCTGCTTGTGCTGTCCCAGACTCCAGTTTGGTGACCCCCCTGTACCTACGTGCTACAGCAGAGTTGGCTGGGGCAGGAATTGGCTTTGGCATGAAGGTAAATTGCTAAACATGCCATCCAGAGCATTGTAAATGTGGAAGGAGAAAGCTGCCTAGAACCCTGTGGGGAAATAATCCTGACTGGTGCAAAACTTCCTCATGGTTGATGTAAATTCTGCAAGGCAAGGTGATTTTTTTGTACCCCAATTAACCTAGTGCTCAGCTACTTGGTTTTGGTTTGTTTTTTTTTCTAATTTTAAATTGTTAATTAACATAGAGTGTCTTCTGGTCCACATAATGTGATTTGAGGGAACAAAACCAAACCAAACGAGACCTCAGGGCAGAATTTTTCTGTCTTACCCTGCAAGTGAAGAATTCAGCAGGCACTTGGCCGCGTTAGAGAACGGCAGGCTTTGGCAGGCGCCGAGGAATTTCCTGAGTTATGAAAAGAGAGCACTGGGCACCAGAGAGATGGTAGATAAGGCAGATCTTAGAAAATCATTGAAAGTGGAATTCTTTCCTGGTAAGTTGGTCACTTGATGTGGAAACCACCTAGGTTTCTGACAGCCCAAACACAGCAAGAGCACCAAAAAAAGGACAAAAGACAAGTATGTAGAAAGGATATGATAAAGTATTTTATTTAGATTTTTTATTGACTTTGGTAGTAAGCTGAAATCTGTTATGCTTTTAGAATACTTTTATTAGCTAAGTATTTTTGTAGTTATAGTATTAGCAACTACAGTGTGGTTGGAAAACAGTGATCATCTGTCTCTCTCAGAAACTCAAGAATCCCTCAGACTTCTATAAATAACAACGGAAGCCTTTAATAGAAGGGGAAACACACATGATAGTACATTCCCCCGACCCCCTATGTAAATCACATGGACTCAAATACTTGATCTGATGTGGTGGTTAGAGACAAGAATGGATTGAAGTGAAATATACTGTTGATGGAGAGTGGTGTGAAATGTGGTAACTTCTAAATGCTCTTTTGCTGCTTTGGGAAGTGCAGCTTTTGTTGTGCTGTAGCTGATGCTGTTTAACTGTTTTTAAATTTCTACACCTTATTAGCTCTAATGCTTTAGTGTTAGCATACATCAGTGTATTTCTCATGGAAAAACCTTCTAAAAGCAAGTTTAACTTCTGAGGTATGTGGAGAGGAATTCTCCTCTGAACTGAATATACATCTCAGGCTATCTTTGTAATATTTTCTGCTAACTAGCACTTAGATTCTACTGTTGCCTTATAATGCATCAGAATAGTACATTTTCTTTTTTTCTTAGGGGCAGGTGGGTGGGGGAAAGCCCAGACATTTTAAGTGTGTAGCTTTGGTTTGATTTCCTAGGCTTTGACAACTTCAGACTTTCACTTCTTCTTTTACAACTACTCCATCTTTGACCATTTTATGTCTACTTACCTGTGTAGACATGCTTACAAGTTTTCTACACATTTGTGGTTTTTTTGCTGTTTTCTCTTTGCATCATTTGTGTTTGTTTTTTTAAATTCTATACAAAACCCACAAAATTCAGTTGCTCTTCGTTCCATGTAGTTGTTGATTTAAAAAAAGAAATAATAGCACTGGCAGCATACCTTTTCAAAAGATGTGATGTGTTTTACCTCTCTGTAATTTTTTTACACAAGGGAGAGGGCTCTCCAGTGCTTGGGGTGCAATGAGCAGCCTGTTCCAGGTCTGACCTGTCTCCAGACAGTGTGAACAGCCAAAGGGATGTTGGTTTTGCCTTTTCCTGGGAAGTGCTGGCACAGGAGTCACTACTGCCTAGGCTCTGCCTTCCTGTTGGTTCCGAGGCGTTGGTCTGTGCTTGCAAAGCACAGCTCAGGCTGAAGAAGTTGAGATGTGCTGGCTACCAGTTAGTTTTCAGTAATTCAGCACTTCCTTAAAATTAGTGAAGTGTGCAGTCTCTTCTTGAAGGTCATTTCTCAAGAACAGACAGGAGTGTTAGTGGGTGTCAAGTTCGTGACATGCTTCATGCAAATAGCTTTTTTAAAATAAAAATTTGAGAAGCACACCTAAACCCTTCCTCTTTCTGTAACATTACTTTGCTAGCTGAAACATGGGGTCGATGTTGAGAAACAGCCCAAAAGCAAGCAGATGAGAGAAATCCATAGTTAATGCTTTAATCTGAATAGTCTTCTCTGTGTAAACGAAAGCTACATATTGAGTTGTTTTCTCTGTTACTCATTTTCACTAGATATAAATATTTATAATTTCAAAGACTAGGTGTTTGTGGTTGTTTTGATACTTATCTGACTTCACTCTGCAAATATTATTCTGGTGTTCCTGCATGCCTCTCCTGGTTTTCAGCTGCATGAGAATATATGTACAAAGGGGAGCTTGTGTAGCTCCATATGCAGCTCTCTAGAGCTGGACCTCTCTGTGCTCACATTGCTTCTGTAACATGCACTTCTCTGAGATCATCAAATCAGGATTCTTTAGTTACGTTTTGCTTTCTGACAAAACTTTGTGGGGCAGAACTTGCGGTGACATCGAAGTGTCACTTTGCACATTGCTTTGGAGTCACAGGTCTGCTCTGGAGGGAACACAGCATGGTTAAGGCTGACAGCAGTGTCACTGGTTTCTCTTCTGCCCTTAGGTCCTTTCTCACAACTTGTGCACAGTGTTAAATGTTCCCCATGATCCAGTGGCCTTGGAAGAGCACTTTAGGGATGATGACGAAGGACCAGTTTCCAATCAGGGTTACATGCCTTATCTAAACAAATTCATCTTGGAAAAGGTAAGTTTTGAATTCTCCTGCTCTGTGCTTTCTTGAATCAGTTTTTGTTAAGAGTATTTTTGTGGTAACTGGTGCATGCAGGAGGCTGCTGCTGGTGTGAAGACACTGGTTGGGCGTGTGTGTGTGGGGTCTGGGCAGCTACTCTGGAGAGCCTGTGCCTAAAAATAGAAGGGTGCACTGTTCTCTACCTCTTCTCTCCTTGGTTTCTGTTTCCTGTCACATCTGGCCCTTGCCTAAGCTGTGTTAATGCAGAACTGTGCTCATATCAATAAACCACCTCAGCTTGAATTTATCCAAAAGTGTCTGGGGGCTATAGGTTGTCCCACTTTATACTGCAGCTATTACAATATTGTCACAAACTCCTTTGCAAACAAAAAGGGTAAAAATATCTTCACTGTTTGTCACAAAGTACTTTCATAAGTAGATCCCTTCAGGGAGTTACAGTGGGTGACATTAGGGCGTGTTGCGAAGTTTCGTCTTGCAGGTTCTTTCCTTTCATGTCTGAGCATTCTTCTGTTGTGTCTTGTTTCAGGAGAAACTCTGCAAAGCCGGTGGGACTCTCTCCCTCTCCCTCTCCCTCTCCCTCTCCCTCTCCCTCTCCCTCTCCCTCTCCCTCTCCCTCTCCCTCTCCCTCTCCCTCTCCCTCTCCCTCTCCCTCTCCCTTCCTCATTCTAAAATAGGTGGTCACTGGGTTGGAAAGTTAAGAAACCCCAAACAATGATCTTCCTGCACTTTTTTATCTGTCTTCTGTTCACATACTGGGCCGGACAGCAAAAGCAGCTCACATGATGGAAACATCAGCTTCAACACACTGATTTCTTGTATACTTGAGGGCCAGCCCCAGAAACCCTCAAACTTGGATGTTGTGCCTTCAGAGATATAGAGCTGTTTGCTCTCTTTTGTTATGTGAAAAAGTCCTGAACTGACATACTGCGGAGAGGTCCAGTGCAGCAATTGCAGATTATGCATACTCCTCAGCCCCGTTTGCTGATTTTTGCTCCTTCATTTAATAGTGGTGGAAAATGTGATATATATATATATATATATATATATAATGCAGTCTGGCAGCTTACATCTAGCAGAGACTTATCAGCTTCTCTGCCTCTCTAGTCTGTGTTTCTCTCATACCCAAAGAGTATGACAGACACCCTAAGAATGTTCTGTTTGATGTGTGGCAGATGTTGGCCTTTAGTACATGTAAAGGTACCTCATTAATGTCTTGGTTGTTTGATGCTGAAGAATCCTGCTTTGTCCCTAAGATGCTGTGATCTCCTTTCTGCTCCATCCTGCCTCTCTGAGATGCTGTGGAGACCAAGCAGTCTTCTTTCTCTAATTCTGGGAAAAAAGAAAAAGCCTTAATTTGTTTTGACTGAAGGATTACAGTGAGAAAGGCTGAACCACAGTGGGTTAATTCTCTTTGTAGGCAGTAGCAAGCCATTAAGTAAAGAAAACCCAAAAGAGATATGTATGGTTTTTTCAAAGATAAAAATGCTCTGCTGTTAAAAGGTGTTTCTAGGGAGGATAGTTAGGGAAATGAAGAGCAGAATTGCATTTAAGTAATGCTTTTATCTGCAAATGACAGACCTGGCTACATAAGTAAGTACGTATGAAAGGGAAGGGCATGACTCTCTATACTTTCTTGTTTTGTTTTATTCATATACTGATCTGGCTTCCAGTGATTGCCTGATATATCTGTATCATCAGTTAATCTTAAAAGATGGAAGTGTTAAGGAACAGCATTAAATTACATGTAACTTCATGTTATTTGATCTTGACTAAATGCTTGTAAACAAGAAAAGTAGTGAAGTTGTTTGGACAGAAGGCTATCTTTTTGGACAGGAAAAATCTTGACTGTGACTTCTCTTCTTTTAGAGATGAGTTTACATCAGTGCCAAAAGACACCATGCAGTGGGCTGAAGTCACTGATTCATTGCATGTCTTCTTTGTTTAAAACAAACAAGCAAAAAAAAAAAAAAAAAACAAACAAGAAACTCCTTCTTTCTTTTTTTTTTTCCAAGGCATAATCTGTTATTTTTGATGGGGTGATTGTAGAAAAATTGCTGTTAGTGTATTCTAGTAAACAAAGCTACTAAAGGAGTGAGGCTTTATACCCCAGATACACAGGAAGTTCTCTCAATTTCCAGTCATGCATTTTATGGCAAATTAATTGATTCGAGCAAGAGCCAGTGGCTCAAGAGAGGTTTTTTTGATCCTAAGATATTTTGCTTTAAGACATTCATAAAATATTTAAAGAATTATTTCTTGAATTTCTTTTAAAATAGTTATAGTTAAAATAACTATGACTTAGAATTTTATTGAGAGGACTTTGTAACCTTTGGAAATAACTTCTGTTCTTAAATGCTGTTGTAACTTCTTATATTTTTTTTGGTGCTGACTTACCCTGCAGTAAAGCCTCCTTATATAGAACCAGGGAATCATTGAGAAAGGGAGAACTGTCAAGAAAGACAAGGTAGTTAAATGAGGTACATTTGCTGCAACTAATTTCCTTTATCTGCATAGATAATTTCAATAAATTATTTGAGTAATTAGTATTGCCTGATGGATGATTTCCAGTGTTATGCATCTTGTTACTCAGCAGATAGATGTATCTAGAATTTTCTTGCATCTGAAACAAAACCTCTCTTTTTCTGTAAATGTCTCTTTCGGGGGGGAGCTGTGATTTGTTAGTACAATGTTCTCATAATTTGTTTTACTTGGTTCCTTAACCATATTTTAGCACATGTTGTTATTTACAATGTATATCTTTAAATACCAATTTGAAAAGTTTCCCTTTCAGTAATGGCAGTGGTGGTATTTTACAGCAATAATATGCCTTATTTAAAAAGGCTTATTTAGAGCAGGGGAGAGTCCTGCTGGGAGAGACGAAGAAGGACATTGTTCAAACCTCAGGTTATCTCATCTTCCAGGCAACTTCATGAATGCAACTGCCAATGCTCTTTATATTTTTGGAACTGCTTGGAGAGCCAAGGGTTGTGTGCTGATGTAATTACTGTCCTGAATAACTCCTAAACAGTGTCTCTTTTCTGGATGACACATGGGCCCCATAAAGTCTGTTTCAGAATCAAGTCTGGATTCTGAAAAAAGGGCTTACATGTGTAAAGTGGGATTGCTGGCACTGTGGGACCTATTCCCTTGTGGTAAGATGGTTCTGAAATCTCCTGCTCAACTGCTGCACAGTCCTGGTGGCAGGCACATGCTGCAGGTGACCTGGGCTTTGACAGGAGTGTCCGAGGTGCCTGTGCACCACCAGGACATTTCCGAGGTGGAACCACTCACTATCAGGGTGGTAAAAGGGCTTTTAGAAAAGAAGTCACAGTTCATTGGGCAGAGTGCAGAGGACACAGAAAAAGCACAGGCAGGAATAGCCAAGGACTGAAGTGCTGGTGAACAGAATGAAGGAATTCTGACTTCTGGCCCTTCATCCAGAGGGTTTGGTCAGTGTTTCATTTAAGTTCCATGCTTCTTGTGCAAACAAGACAGATGCTGAACTTGTGGCTGTAGCAGCTCTGGCTCCTACAGCTGCCACCTAATTCAAAGGACAGCTGTAGGCTCTTGCATCTCCACCCATGTTGGTGACCTATGCAAGCATGCAAAGTCTATGGTTTTTGTTCATAGCCTCACTTTTATGCCTGGAGACTCTCCTTGTCATCAGGTTGGTTTCTTGTTTGCTTCTGTCTTTCTGGTTTTTTATCCTTTTCCCCCTCTTTTTCCCCCTCCACCCACATCAGTTCATAAACTTCCCAATCTGTCACTGACTGAGCCAGTGTGGTGTAGTCACTGTATTTGACACTTACCAAACTGGATAGGAAATCATAACAGTTTGCATCAGTGTTCTTGAAGCATCTGATATCTGTGGTTTGGCTTATCATAAAAAAAAAAAAATCAATCAATCGAAGATCATTACTGGTCTCACTACCACAAGAGGTACAAGAACCTGTTTCTTAGATATGTTTTCCAAAATCTCAAAGGGGCTTCCATTACAGTGCCAAACATGCCTTTCTCACACTCCAGCAAAGAAATAGCATTGCTAAGTTGTGGGGAGATAATAAATAGGTTTAATGTATAACTTAAATGAGGGTTTACAGACAAAACAGTAAATTAGAGCTCTTGCCTATATATAATTCACAGATCTGTAGATGCACCTGGTAGGTATGATAAAGGATAATGAAAACAAGGGGAAATTTTGTATCAATGAGGTGAAGGTTTGCAAGCCTGAGAAGAAGATTTTAAGTGGATTAGCAATTGAGGAAAAAATTATTCTGTGTTTATGAATACTCTGCAAGAGTTAGTTTGAGTAATGTGAAGTAAAAAACGTATTAAAAGTCCTTCCCAATTGTTGCTCCAATATCGCTTTTAGCATATCTACATGTGGGTTTGGCTATGCTGGTTTCCAGATTTGCTATATAAAATCTCAGTAAGTCAGTGCAATGGGAGAGCAGCTGGAACTAAGACAGTTCTGGAGATGGTTTGGAAGGTGATGTGCTAGAAGAAACATGGAGTGCACTGTAGCCTCCTTTCCACTGAGTCAGGGTGTTACTATTCAACCAGAAATTGGAGGTTGGATGTCAGTTTTGCTGAGAGAAATTCCTTTTTAACCCCATGCAGGAAGTCAAACTAGGTTGCTAGAGTGTTCTTTTTGGGCCTTGATGTTGCATGCAAACTACAGTTTTTTGCACTGCTTTTTGTATGATGAAGCCTGGTAAATTTTGTCTGTCTGCTATTCTGTGCCATTCATGCACGTCAATTTTTTGTTGTTGTTCAATTTCTTCTCTTTAGGTTCAAGGAAACTTTGACAAAGTTGAATTCAACAGGATGTGCTGGACTCTCTGTGCTAAGAAGAACCTCTCTAAAAGTCCTTTGCTGATTAGCGAAGAAGATGCATTTAAAGTGTGGGTTATTTTTAACTTCTTGTCAGAGGACAAATATCCTTTAATCATTGTACCTGAGGAGGTAAGAAACAAAAGCTTAAACTCTTTAACATCAGTTTCCCTAGTGTCCCAGTTGAACTGGGTAAAGTTCAACTCTCTAGAGATTTAAGAGGAAATATTGTTTAATTTGAAGCTTTTATTCACCTCTTTTTGTATTGTAAGGCCTCAGATGCATTTCTCTCTCTTTCTGGGTGCATCTATAGGGATTTCAACAGGATACTTGAGACATTGATACCTTTGTTTGTCTGTCATTTTAACAGCCTGGACAAAACAGGATAAACAGGACATGCATGGATGTGATCTTTAATCACTGCACTTGCTTATAGGTGGTTGCAATTTTGCAAGGTCAAAACATCCATGTGATTCTGAAAAAAACATGCCCCCCATCTGTTCTGTGTTACTGTGATGCAGGATTACAGGATGAGTCTTCAGTCTCATGTCACCCTCCTGATGGAAAGGACAATACAAAATTTTCTGATGGTGTCTGTTTCTGATCAAAACCAGCCCCTGAACACTCTTGCTTGAAATGTCTGAAGACATAATACCAGAGAGATCTCTTTATACTTTTAGTTCATGAACAAGTATTGGTAGCACTCAAATAGGTATTTTAACCCTAAAGCAAGATTTCGGTATCTCCACTGTTCTCCCCTTTGGGATGGGTGGGGAAAGAAGCAGAAAGATCAGAACTGTTGGCATAAATAATCCCTTGCAGAACTGTGTACACATATCCCAGTTGTTTGCAATTCAGCACTGGAGGACTGAATAATAAATATCTGCAAATTTTTGAACAGCCAGGGACTAAAACAGTCTGATTAATATGCCACTAACAACATAACTGTGGGACTCCAAGGTGTTGTGCCAAACCCTCAAGTACAGATAACTCTCCTATCAAAATAAACTGTTCCATTTTGCGTTCTCACTCACTTTTTAGCAGAAGACTTTCACTTTGTACATTTCTGGTTTTGCCAAACCTGGCATGCTATATTCCCATGAGAAATGAGACAGTCTTCTTGCTTGCTTTCCCATTTATATCTGTTGGTTCTGGGAAACAGGGATCATGATTATAAAAGCTAAGAGAGCTCCTTTCTTAGTGGTGCTATATTTGGCTTTGTAGGTCAGAGCCACTAATAAATGCCAAAACTGGGACTCAAATCCACGTCTCTGGTTTGTCAGTGTGTTCCCCAGTGTTCAGCCTGGCTTACTCGTGGGCAGACATTTCACATCTCCTGAATTGCTGGCATGGGTAAAAGCTTCAGCCCTGCCAGCTCTGGGGTGTTGCTCCCCACTCCTTCTCCACCAAGGAAGCCCCAGATGGGTGCAGGCTTCTGTGGCTGCCTTCAGGTAATGGCAACGTGTCTGTGTGTTGGCAGATGTTCTGCAGAGTCATCACTGAGCTGAGGTTTTCCAGATTTTGTATGTGCTGTTTGCTTTCCTTCCTATCCTTAATGTCCAGGTTAACCTGTATTGCTCTTCTGCTTGGATTATTTAAAAAATTCTGATTATGGATCTGTGTCTACATCTCCTTGATTACAGAAAGATTTAAATTGTGATGTTTGTTTAAAGAAAGCTTACAGAGCCTGGCTGACAAAGAAAGGCTCCTCTGTTCTTATCATATACAATGCCTGTATTCACTCCACCTTCACTCAGACCACGCAGGTAATGTAATCAGCCACTAGAGGAATGCTGCCTGTTGAGCACACTCCTTTCTGATTTGCACTGCTCCTGCATCAGGTTCTCTGTACTTCTGGAAAATTTTTCATTTACTCATCTACTCTTCGTTCAAAATTCCCGGAGTGAAAACGCAAAGTCTCAATTTCAGTCAGTTTTGCATTTCCTCAGATACTTTGTACCTGCCTTTTTTACAAAGTGGCTTGGAGGTCATGTAAACAGTGAGGAGATTTTTGCAAAGTGGAGGACAGGAGAAAGGGGATTGAAGCACTGCTGTTTGTGCTGTCAGTGTTTTGCTGACAGCAGTGTAAACCTCTCCTGTGACTAGAGCTTCCCTTCCCACCCAGGGAGCAGGCTCCTGCCCTGCCCAACTGCTGCTCTTATGGTTGGCTAGGAATATTGCAGTGCACAATCTACTGCAGTTTCTGGCTCAGAGATCCAGCTGTTTGTGTGGGATCCAGCTGATTGCCCTCCTTCCTCCCTTCCACTCCCATCACATTGTTGGCTTTTTTTGGTTGTGTTTTTTTTTTTTTGTTTTGTTTTTTTTTTTTTTTGGTTGTTGTTTGTTTGTTTTCCACTTTGTAAGTAATACAAATACTTTGCACATGCTTTCAGGTTGAAAGGGTGATTCACCTGAAGATTTTTTCCTCCTACCTTATGGATGGCAAGACTTCTTAGGTCTCCAGTGAATATATTAGCACAATTTCATGTAGCTATAAGGATGCCTTTTCTTCCTCCTTGGAGCAGCTGCTCTTTGAGACGTGCCTGGGAGCCTGAATTTCCTCTTTTGTAATTTTTAAAATTAGATAAGTGGTTTCTGCAGTCATTTTGTAGATTTCATATCTCATATCTGGAAAAGCCTCCTGCTTGAGTGAAGTTTCACCTTATTTGCACTGTGCTGAATATTGAAGCTGCTGTTTCTCCTTCTTGCCCATGTCATGTACTTTTGCACTGGTGCTGCTGGGCCTTTCCTTTTAGATAGCTGAATGTGTTAGGGCTGTTACCCCCAGCTACAAAGTGTAAGTCTTGATTCCCTGCTGGACTGTTACCCCCAGCTACAAAGTGTAAGTCTTGATTCCCTGCTGGAGTGTTGAATGGGCAGCAAGTGAGCTGCAGCTCATCCAGAGGAGGTAAAAGAGGCTGCTTTAGAAAGGATTCAGAGATGCAGGCTGAGAAGAGCTTTAGACAGAGCAAAGTGAGGAAAGGAGTTTCCAGGAAATCTGAAAGCAGTGGAGAGGTGATGCAAGGGCCAGAAGTTGCTTGTTTATTAGAGGCCAGGCTGAAAGCCAAAGGCAATGACTAGCCTGTGCTCCTCACCTGTCCTGGAAGCAGGGATGTCAGCCCTGCACTTGAGGGAGATAAGGTTTATAAAATCTAGTGTGGAGAAGGGTTTGGGTTGGGATGTGCAGTTTTGGAATGTGACTTCAAGCTTGAGAGGATCCCTCTGTGTCACAGGGGGACACTCAGGTGACACAGAGAAAGGAGCTGGTGGCTACAGGCTCCAGTGTTCCTTCTGCTGCCTACTGGTGGGCAGCTGAGAGCACTTGGAAGAGCTGGGAAAGATCAGAGATCCATGAATGTCTGTTTTGCAAAGTCCTCATGTGCCAAGGCAGAAAGCAGGGACTGGGTGGGAGCTCCTTCCCCTTTTCACAGCCAGATTTTCCATTAGATCATCTGAGATGCAGATATCCAAGTTTATGTTTCCTTCAGCTCTTGCAGGCATTACGTCTTCCATGAGAAGGATAAATTGAAGGAAAAATGGTGGAGAGGCCTGAAGCCATAAGAGGAGTAATATTTCTATTTTGTCACGAGTTTTCCTTACAAGTCACCCCTTAGTTGTTACAGACTCATTTGTGTGTCTTGGTATTTTTTAACCAGGCATTTTCTGTTTTATAAAAAGGTTTTCAAGCACTTCCCCTTTCTTATTTCAGGACATGTGGCTGCAGCCTTGGGAATGCTTTATCAAAGCCTGAGAGCTGTGGTGTGTGGTTAGTTGTGTTTCTGGGACATTCTTCATGGTGAAACTCAGAGATATACACACTGCAAGCTGCATACTCAGTGTTGTAATCCAATGTTCACAGTCTGTTTCAGATAAGCCAAACATACTTGCTGCTTTTGGTTTCAAGAGGAAAGGTTTGTACAGTCATTTTTCACTTATCCTCTAGTCTTCAAATTTATTAACAGACAGCATTTCTAATCCTTTGAAGAGAACTAAGCCTTGTGTTGCTTTTTGTGCGTGTCAAAATGAGGTGATGTTTTCTTAGCCTGAGGAGGTGAGAATCTTACCCAGTGGTGATTTTTCTGGAGTGTGTTTTTCATGACTATGTTTGCTTCCTTGTTCTGCATTCTAGTACCAGAAACTGAAACAGTGAATTAAATACTGGGAATTGACCCTTGACCCTTCAGAAATGGAATCAAAACTGATATAAAGAAAATGAAAGCTGCTTGTGTGGGGTTTTAATTGACCCATGATCTCCAAAAGTTGATGACAGTGGTTAGGAAGATTTTTAGTCACTTGCAGTAGTCATTTGGTTAGGAAGACTTACATCAGTTCTTCCCATTTCACTGCCTTCTTCCTTGATTGCTGCATGAAATGCAGTTTTCAGCTCACAACAGCAGGTTGTTTCTTTAGTTTAGTACACTTCACTTAGCACTGATTTAATTTTGAAAAAAAAAAACAAGGTAGTGGCTTACACTGGATAATGAACACAGTTTTGCTGGTGGAAAGGAAGAAACAAATATTTGACTTAAATGTAGGTGATGTTCTGATGGGATGAAGAAAAGGAGTTGATGATGACTGTGAGAGGGGATATGACTGCTTTCATGCCTGTGGCCCAGAATTTGTATAATGTGAGTAGGCTTTTGACATCTGCTCTGTTAATATCACAAATAGTGAATAGTGTGAACTGAAATATGAATAGTGTGAACCAGACTAGCCTTGTCTGCTGTGCTCTGCTGGGCATGAATGCCTCCTTGGTAATATTTTTCTCATTCTAAGAGACCCACTCGTGTATCAGAAAAATGTGTGAAAAATGTATGATTCTTCATTCCCCATGGAAGCAGGAATACCTGGAAAAAGGAAAACAAATAGACACTGAAACATGGGAAAAAGAAAGCACCTCTGAAGGAAGCTCCTAAACAAACTCACATTAGAGCTCTGTTCTTTGTTACTGTATTTGATTTCTCTTAGCAAAGTTCTGGCTGAAAAGTTTGCTGATTTGAGATGGCAGCTGGTTTTGTAGTATGGAGCCACTGGGTCCCTACTGGTGTATGTAGTGTTAACAACTCCCTGGTATTTTTGCACCTGTATTTTGCATACTTATGACCTGAAAGCAAAAGTATTTTGCATACTTTTGACCTGCATCAGAACAGCAGCAAACATCACTTCACTTTTGCTTTTCAACATTGCCTTTTAGCCACAAGAGTAGAGTATATTTGAGACAGGAGATTGCTTTAGTCAGTTATTTGGTGTGTTGACATGTTTCTGTGGAGGAGGGGAAATGTCATTTGCACTCAGAGCTTCCTCATTTGAGCTCCTGATGAGCTCAGTGGTTGCTATTTGCTGTCACACTGGTGCATCTTATTTCTTGGTATTGACCTCATACTTCCATATTCATATTCTGTGCAAAAGTCACTGTTGCTGTTGAGCACATGGATCAGATAAACATTTTTCTGTGAACTTTGGTTAGCCATCCATGTGGCTGAATTCAAGATAAACCTTTAATTTTTTGTTGCTGTTTTAGAAATTGAATTGTAACATGCACAGATCATTTTTCAGTTAAGAAGAGTTAATGTAGTTTAAAATAATGAGTATTTTATGTACTTTAGTGGGATTATAGGATATTTGTGGTCATGTAAGTAACTTGTAGATGGGGGTTAACAGGCTTAAATGGTTAAATCTATTCTATGAACCAAAATAAGATAAAATGTGTACAAATAACACTAAAGAAAATGTGTTGACTTATTTTTATTGTATGATATGATAATGTGTACTTGCCAAGAGTTTTGCATTGCATCATTTCTAGACCATTAGTTTGATCCACAGTCCATTAGTTCAATCCACTATTTATTTATATGGCTTGAGAAAACTGGGAAAAAATTAATTCAGGTATGCTCTTTGTGTGTGTGTGTTCCATTGTCTGCAAGTGAGACCTGGTACTTTTATATAATTACCAATAATTGACCAAAGGAATTTGTGAGCTGCCATGCCTCAAGCAGTGTAAGAGGTTAAGAAATTCTAGAACAATGCATTTTAAGAGTTCATATTTTATTTTATTTTTTTACTATTATTACTGTGTAGCATTTTGGCAGTTATATTATCTAGCTAATTAAGTCTGAGTTATTTTAGCTTTCCTTCCAGGTAAAGTCCAGGATCCTAGTCCAGAACTGATGCTGCTCAAAGGGAATGAGCAGAGTGGCAGAATGTGTTTTGAACATGGGTAAAAAACCTAAGGTTTAGGAGGTTTGCTGTGAAACAGCTTTTCAGTGCTTCTGTTCTTGCACTCCATGGAGGCTTTTTTTGGGTTGTTTTGGTTTTTTTTTCTTATAAAACTTGTCTGGAGTAGGAAGTAAGCTACTTCCTGCCATTAACTGAATACTGAGGATTTAGGTAGTCAGTGCTTGAAAGCCTTGAATTATTTTTTTAACTTGAGCATTTTGGAGAGTGAAAATCAGCAAAGCTTATTTTAAAGACTGTGGATTTGAATGCCACTTCTGTAGAGGCCTGTTAGACCATATCTTTGTTAGTGAGAGCTGCATGAAGAGCTAAAATATACTGAAGTGTCTTACTCAGTGAAGCTGAAATGAAAAACAATGCTCTCTACAACTTCTGGAGGCATATTCTGTGCCTGGTATATTCTGGGCTGTCTTCTCCTGAGAGAGACTTGAGAGGATGTGACAGCTACAACTTGGAGGTGTGTGCACTTCCCGTTCATTCAGTGGAGCAGGAACTTTCCTCCTGGCACTTGGCAGCTTCTCCATTTTGCTGTAGCATTACCCTGGAGTAATGGTACTCCTGGGAGCAGGGGCTGTGACACCAAGAGAATCACTGAGCTGAAATAGTGGGCAAGGCACATCCATCTGCAGGGTGAAGTTGGGAATTTACTGTTCTGCTACACTCTTGTATTTCCTGACCACAGACATGTGGGAAAGGAAGGGATTTGGCTCTGCCTGTTATAGGAGAGAGAGAAACAGCAGCCACAATATATTGAGGCCTGGGTGTCCTTGTGGTGAAATGTATGGGGACAAAAACACTTCTTTATTTCTCTGTACTCCCAAATCTCTTGCACAGAGACTCAAAAGCCTATTAGACTAGCTAAAAGGTGACTCTTGAATTGTAGGAAGAAGGCCCTCACCAATTATTTTGTTTAAAGCATCATTAAAAGCATTTTGCATGTGCTGGAAGCTGCAGATAGGCTTAGTTTAAAATACTGCAAATGAGCAGTCATGAGTTTAAAACCAACATAAAAAACAGACTAAAGAACCCCAGCCTTCTTTGCTTCTTTGCCATTCTTGTGTTTGTTTTGACTAGTTTATTGGTGTTATTATCCTGTTCATGGTTATGCTTACAGAGTGATGAAAGATTAAAGGACAAGGAGGATTTATTGGGAAACAAAAACAGATGTGTAAGATTTGATCTTTTATTTCTTTTGATACAACTGTCAGGATTGTGTCCAGGGAGGAAGTGCCTTAGAGTAGAGAGAGGGGTCAGGTGTAGATCATACCTTGGTCATTTTTCATTTCACTTCTAGTCCAAACAGCCTTATTTTCTTTTTTTTTTTTTGTAATTTGTTTGCTTTTTGCTTACAAAAATACTTTGTGAAACTTCTTGCTTTCTCATGCTTCAGTCACCACGGTTTGGAAGCCATTGCAGGGAAGGTCCCATGTGTTCTGTAGGAATCTGAAATATTAAATGAGGCTGTCAGGTTCCATTCTTTGTTTTACTGTGAAGAGAGTAGCTGAGGGACAGGCTTGGTAGTCAAGAGTTCAGCTGAGACAGGAGCTTAAAATCTTTGTTCATTAAACCACCTATGTTTAGGGGCCTACATGTGAGTGTAGGAAACTCTCTGTAATGGGAGTCTCTGGAGAAAGCTCTGAAACACTTGATTTCCATGCCTGCTGCAAATGATAGATTTCTGTTTGTGTTTCTGCACAGATTGAATATTTACTTAAAAAAATCACCGAAGCAATGGGAGCAGGCTGGCAGCAGGAGCAGTTTGACCATTACAAGATTGCTCTCAACACCAGTCGAGAGGGTCTTTCTGCGTGGGAGCTGATTGACCTCATTGGAAGTGGGCAGTTCAGTAAGGGGATGGACAGGCAGACAGTGTCCATGGCAATCAATGAAGTCTTTAATGAGCTCATCCTAGATGTACTCAAGCAGGTAAGAACCACAGAGAACTAATGTTTTAAAGTAGAATGTTTTATTACTTTAATTAGAAAAATGTTCAATTTGTGCTCAAATTTCTTTACCCTATTGAATGATGAGCAGGTGGAAATTAGATAAATTATCCATAAAGGTTCTTTAATATGAGCATATTTTTATAAAAGAAATTGTGCTGCTATTCAGACTGTTGTAATTGTAGCAGTATTATGAATGAGTTGCTTCTTGGGAGAGCTTGCTTTTAGAAAGCAAAAGAAGTGGGCTCTGACTTGAAGTTTGGCCTTTTTTACACTAGTACCAGCTGCTTGTTAGTTCACAGAATAGCTGCTTCATGCTCTCAGTTCTGGTGACAGCTCTTCAGTCTTTGGAAATGTTTTTCTATAGTTTCAGCTGTGCTGTAGGAAATGCAGTTGTGCTGGGCACAGCTTTGTATTCAAACGAGGGGGTCTTGACCATGGTATTGCTCCAGCTGAAAGGTTGGCTTCTCAAGTGCCCCACTTCAACAGGGCAAAAAGAGGTGGAAGAGCTCCAGAGAGCTCTCCCTTCTTGTTCTGCTTAGCAGGCTACGTGACTGACAACTTATTTACCTGCACTCACACTCCAGAAGTCCTGATAGCCTTTGTATGCTTAGCAAACTTCTTCAGATTTCCAGTGACTGGATTATCAGTTTAGGAATGCCTTTAGAACTGCATTTCTTTCATGGGAATTGGAAGTATCACAGGGACCTGAGGGGTCCCAGCAGAGTTCACCTAGAGAGCTCTTTAAAGTTGACTTCTACCTGACAAGAGAATTTTTTTCATCTTTGATGTCTTGCTGAGGAGAGAAACAAAGGCTTTCTTGGCAGGCTTTCCTAAGCTGTTCTGAAGAAACCATCAGAAAGTCTTGGCACAGGAAATTCTTTCAGAATACCCACAGAACAATGCAAAAGTCTATTTTGATTAACTGCTGTTTGCCTGTTGGAGGTGAGCGCTGGGGACGCACACACATGAAGTCAGTTGAGGGCAAGATGAAGTCATTCTGCTTTTGATACCATGAAAATAAATCAACCTATGTCAGTTCTGTCCTACTTGAAACTTGTGAGGAAATGGGAATTCTTTTCAGTTTGATACTGTGTTGTGTGTCTTCCCCCACTTTTTTTTTTTGTTTGTTTTTGGTTTTTTGGTTTTTTTGTGTGTGTGTGTGTGTGTCCTTCCTCTCTTGGTGCCTGGGCTTCTTTCTCAAGGATGTCTGAGTGCCTTTGAATGGTTCCTTGGCACTTAAAAACAGTTTGTCAAGATTTGGCCCTGTGCCTCTTGGGAAGTTTGGACAGTTGCTGGCCTAGTGGAGAGCAGAGTTCTCTGTGTGATTTCAGTACCCTGATACCTTGTGGATTCACAGAATCATCCTGTTTATTGCAGTAATCATATAATTGCTTCAGTGTATTAATTAATGACACATGGTCTCATTACCAAGTGTCGTGCTGCCCTTTTTACTGAACGTATCTTGGATCTTTAAGGCTTATAGAGGGTAGCAACAATAGTTAAATTTGTGATATTTAGTGTTTTGAAATATGTGTCCTTTGTGTGATGGTTGGTGTGAAGAAGCTCTGGCTTTTCAAGAACTCTCAGTGGGCTCTTGGAAGATGAGAAAGTAGCTGATACTGAAATAATAGGTAAAGATTTTGCAGAAATTTGAGGGGAAAGTATTAGTCTGACTTGGCTTTGAAAGCAAATTTGGTAAGTCAGGAAGGGAAAAAAAATCTTAAAAAACTGTGCAGAGCATGAAAGATTGAGGCTGCAGGAGTCCTTCACATGGCCTTGCAACCACCCAGAGCTCAGAACTGAGTTTGGAGGCAGCAGACAAGGCTGTTTCTCTGTGCATTCCTGGTTTGGAGCAAGGGAGTGGGATGGCACCTGGGAATAGGCACGGCCTTGGCTCTGGACATGTTTAAGTGGCTAGTAAAGCTGAGCAGAGATAAGCTGTATGTGTAGGGGGTGGCTTGGGTTTTTGTTTGGTTTGTTTTTTAAACAAAAAAGCTTCTTCAACTGTTCTGAAATGTTTTCTTTCCCCTCAGAGCTGTAGAGAAAGCTATATTTGGCTTAAATATGCCACAACACATTTTTCTTCATTTTTTTTTAATACAGGCGCATTTGCTGTATCAAAAACTGTGATAGATGAAAGGAACTACAGAAAAATATTCCTTGGTCTCCTTTCTAACTTCTTCATCCTCTTAATCTGGAATACTTTGAGAATGCTTTTTGTATGGCTTATTCATATCTTATATTGATGTTGGTGTTTCAGTTTCATCTCTGACTTTTTTTTGAAGTTAAATGTCAGATGAAAGTTTATGTAAGTATTTGGGGAATATGATTACAGAATTGGAAGGTACAGCTGAAATACTGGCTAACTTTGAAAGTGTTTGGGGCTATGAGGTAACTTTTCTGTGTGCTCTATTGGGCCTTTACACCTTTACATAACAAAGTAACCAGATGGTTAAGCAGAGGCCATGCATTTCAGCAGATCTGTTGCTTTTAACAGGGCTACATGCTGAAAAAAGGTCACAAACGGAAAAATTGGATGGAACGATGGTTTGTGCTAAAACCCAATATTATTTCCTATTATGTAAGTGAAGATTTAAAGGACAAGAAGGGAGACATCATACTGGATGGCAACTGTTGTGTAGAGGTAAAACTGTCTCAAAAAATTATGTATGTCTCTAAAGATCAGAATTAATCTTTTTTTTGTGTGTGGCATTGATTCCTGGTATCTTTTAACAGGGCTTTTTTTACTTCATATGACACCAGTTCATAAACAACCTTTTAATAAAGGCTCTTAGTGCTGGTATTTGTATCCCTGTGATACATAACTGTATAGATGCTGCTTGACTTCATAACTTAGATTTAAGTGTTTGCAAAGCTAATCTTTATTGTTACCCATTCTAGGCCTTGCCTGACAAAGATGGAAAGAAATGCCTTTTTCTCATAAAATGTCTGGATAAAACTTTTGAGATCAGTGCCTCTGATAAAAAGAAGAAGCAGGAATGGATTCAAGGTGAGGTTTCAAAAATACTAGTTGTATGCTAGTGAAAATCAAGGTTAGTGGAATTCTTGCAGCAGTGCTTTGCTCAAATTTGAAATTCTTGGTCTTGTAATTTTCTGATATCTTTGTTTTGGTCACATGGATCTTTAAGGGGTCTGAGGCTCAGGAAGAACTAAGGATCCATATAAGGGAAATCAGTTTTTGTCATGTAGGTGCCTCAATTCAGGCAGTCATAACCAAAATGAAATGGTTATTAATGCTGTTTTTTATATTGTCTACTTCGAGGGATGGGGAAGGGAAGCAACATTCTAAACCATTGCTTTTGTGGTGAAAGGGAAAGCTTGTTAATTTTGGCACTGTAAAATACTGGCTTTGGTTTTACAGTTTTGGTTGAAGTAGTACAGTTTGGTGAGCTGAGGAAAAGCTGGGAATTAGGGCTTGCTTATCTATTTCCATGCTAAAGGTATTCCTCTTGTGAGACCTTCTCAGGTATGTGATGGGTACATCCATCTGCAGAGTGAGGTAGAAGCCCTTGCAAAGCTGTTGTTGCCAATGCCATTGAACAATGTGCAGTAGTTAAATATTTGGAGCTGTGTGCTTTCATTTGCACTTCGCTCTTTACTTGCAGCTTGTGTTTCATTGCACCAAAGTCAGGTGTATGACAAATGATTCAAAAGGAGATTTTTTTTTCATGGTTGCGGTATGTGAATAAAATACCAAAATCATCTGCCACTCCTCAGCTTTACTGTCTTACACTTACTTGCATGAGAAAATATTTATGAGAGCTACTGTCTTACTGGGAGAAAGTTTTCCCTTGGGGTATCTTTTAAGAGTACAGGATTTAAAGTTGGCTCTAGGGAAGATGGATAGCACCGTACTCCTTGGTTAGTCACTGAGTCTAGGTGGTAAGAAATCCTGAAATGTTGGGTTTTTTTCTTTCAGCTGGGCATATAGGTGACTCATATGTCCATAGCTTGTTACAAACCAATATTGGAATTGACCTAATGCAGTGGAATTGCCAGACGTTATCCTTACGGCACGTAGCCAGTGCTCAGAGCTAAGTGTCTTTCACTTCTGGTTTGTGTTGACAGCCAGCCTGATGAGCACTAGGACAACTGACAACAGTGCTTTCTGATTATATTCAAAAATCCCCAACCCAACAGCCGGCACAGCACTGCAGGTCACTTCACAAAGTCTACCCAGAAGGTTCAGCATTCCTCTTCATGGTGTTCTCTCGCTCTCCCCTGCAGCCATCCAGAGCACTGTGAACCTGCTGCGGGCAGGGAGCCCTCCTCCCCACAAAGAAGCGCGCCAGAAACGGAAGGAGCTGCGCCAGAAGCTGCTGGCTGAGCAGGAGGAGCTGGAGAGGCAGATGAAGGAGCTGCAGGCAGCCAACGAGAACAAGCAGAAGGAGCTGGAGACCGTGAGGAAGGTGGGAGTGGGAGCTGCTGCACTTCCAGCCTAGAGCTCAGTCCCTGTGGTTGAGCTGGGCATCTCTGTCATGTTCAGGCACATTGAGCAGACTCCTCCAGAGGAGCTGCACTTGTTTCAGGCCCCTGGACTGAGCAAGGGATTGTCAGGCTGGTGGAAAAGAACCTGCCAGCTCTGTGGATGGTGTCTGGGAGAGACGTCAATTTTCCAGGAGAGACCAATATTTGCAGTTGCTTTTGGGTTTTTTGTTTTCCTTTTCTGTCAGACACATCTGTCAAACTGGGGCTTTCCATGAAGATTTATCCAAGTTTTGTTACGTTATTTGTATGTTTATGGGGACTGTTCTCTTCCCACAGACGTAATTTCTGTAATTCCTATCTTTAAAAAAAGATGTGGCTTTTCTTGCTCTTGAGAGCTTTTATTGTGGACTGTGCCTTGAAAACAGTTTAGAACCCAATATTCAAATTCAAACCCTCCACACTTCCTGCCTCATGTTTTGGCTGCTGAGTCCCTGCTGCTACAGCAATCCAGATCTTCCTTTGTTTACTCTACATGTCTCCTCTACCCCCCCAGATTAATGTAAATTTTTTGCATCTCCATTTAGGACAAGTCTGCATCATTGCTTGAGTTTTTTGTAAATAAAACTCACCAATTTTAGCCCTTAGAAAAAACTTCAGTGATCTTTGCAACTGTAAATATTGTGAGGGCATTAAAGGTTTTGAGTCTAGAAAGCAAACATAATAATAAAAAAACCCCACATTTTTAGAAGTCTTGTCATTATCACAATTTGTGATAAGGAGAAGTTTGTCTTTTTTAAAATTAATCTTGCACTGACAGTCCTGATGTAGGTATTATTCTGTTCGCCTTGAATGGAGTCTGACAGTGGAAAACCATACTTTAATTTTGGCACCTTTAGTCTACCATATGTTTTAAGATTCAGAGTGAAAAATAGACAGTAAATAGCCTATGTTACCTTCTACTGGTAAGTAATGTATCTCTTAACAGAAATCATAAGGTTGGATTTCTGCATTGTTTACTTTTTGGGAAAATATTTAGGGGGGGAAGACAACATGAGAGCCACCCTAAAGGAGCAGTAGGATGTTGACATGCTCCAGGGAGTTTCATAAAAATCACAATGCGTAAACTAAAGAGAGTTGTGGCCAGAAGCATCTCTTGAAGTGGGCTGGATTGAAATGATTTATCAAGGAAAGTATCTTAGGCTCTGACATGAGCTACTGCACATTGCCTAGATGGAACTAGGGGGGAGGTACGTTGTTAGGGGAACTGAAAGTGTTTGATTAGCTAGAAAAATGTTCTTCAAGGAAATGGCTTTGTAAATGCTTCAGGAAACTGGATTGTTCTGGGAAGCTTAGAGGTTGATTTGCTCCTGATGGCAGTGAGGCACCATTTATGCAGCTCTACCAAAGTGCACTCTGGGACTGGTTTGTATTCTGGTAGCTCCTGCAGTAGATATATAGAATATATCAAATGCAAAAGAATAAATGCTTTTGTCTAAAATAGATTTTTTTCCTATTCTTTAATGGAATTTTGACATATGCACATTGAAGAGAGGAAGGTAAGTTTTTCCTTGTATGAGAGCATGCACAAGACATGTGCACCCTTTCTGTTTAAATTTGGGTTCTTGCATGGGCTTTGGAGACTGTGCTAACACCTGTGTGCTCCTGCTGACTCCCCCCTCCAGCACTTGTGACTTTTCCCTGAAGTGCACAGTTCCCAGTAAGCTTACCTGCTAGGAACAGCTTGGTGGATGAAGCAGGCAGTTGCTGATACTGAGTGGACACAGATAATTTTCTTGTTGAGCTCTCTGGCAATGGCTTGGAACCCACCCTTGCCTGTGACTCGGCACGTTCACCCTCCAGCTCAGTACTGGCAATGTTTGTTTAATTTCAGAGCAGGGAAGGAAATCTAGAGGAGATTTCACTTAAATAGGCATCTTGGATTTGACTACAATTACATGCTTTTGAATGTCCTGGCAGAGGAAGAATACTGCTTTTAAAACACTGGCATCATTGAAGCCTTGCAAAGGAGAGCAGTTCTGTGCTGTGTTCTGCAGCATAAACCCAGAAACCCAAGCCTTCTCCTTTACTGCTTCCCATCTATTTTAGACCAGAGAAATACTGCAAGCACATAAAAGAGTGAAAGTTTTAGCTTGGCAGTTTTAATCATTGGGCATCTCATTAGTTCTTCTAGGTTGGTGAGGGAGGGTGGTTTAAATGTGGTACCTTCAGGAGCATGACAGAATCACAGAGAGGTTTGGTTTGGAAGGGGCCTTAAAGAACATCCAGTCCCCCTGTTGTGGGCAGACATACCTTCCACTACACCAGGTTGCTCAAAGGCCCATCCAACCTGGCCTTGAACACTTTCAGGGGTGAGGCATCCACAGCTTCTCTGGACAGCCTGTCCCAGTGTCACCTCCTCTGGGATTGCTCCAACAGGTTCATGTCATCCTTATGTTGTGTCCTGATCTCAGTAAAGGTCTGTGCAAACAATTTCCACAGCCCAGCATGTTAAAAAAGAAGTATCAGATAAGTTTCTTAGGAAGATCTTGTGAAAGAAGGGTTTTGTTTTCAGTACTGGTGAAGTTTAGGCTGGTGCGTGAAAATTTTTAACCTTGTGGGGATTGAAATCCTGACGAAAGGAAAAACACTGTCTTTATTTGTGAAATCAAGATGCAACAAAAGTAAAATAAGATGCAAGAAGGTAGGAAGGTACCAGCACCTGTTGCCCAGGCCTTAGCTAATGCTCCTCCTAATTTCAAGTGGTGATTATGGACCAGGATTTTATTTACCTTACTTGGCAGTTTAGGGGATGTTGGAGGGATGATTCACAGTAGCACAATCACTTATTCTAGTCAAAGTCCATGGCACTTCTGCTTTCCCATGGCAATTCAGTGCTTCTCATTTCTGTTTCTGTATGAACTCAGTGTATGCTGGCATGTTTTCCCTATTGGAAGTCCCATGCAGTCCTGCCTGAAATGTGGTTTGTTATAATAGTTTTCTATCCTGTTGTGGTAGAGAAGTAAATACAGTGATTTCTATCGCAAAGCAGGACTCAGAGGAAGACTTGGAGATGGTCAGGTAATTTCCTTTTCGTTGGTAAATTTAAAATTGTCTTGCAAACATTCAAGATAGAATATTATATTTAAAGGCTGTGAATAGTCTCAGACATTAAAAATCCCAAACTGGTTCCTTGATGCTTTTGAAGGCTTCTTCCATTTTTGTTAAAACCAAAACTTGTTAAATAAGGTTCCATTCCCTCAAAAATTATTTAGTTTTGATAATTTTTCCCCCCCTCTTTTCTTCCCCCTATCTTCACCCTTCTCTTCCAGCAACTGGAAGCAGCAGCTGCTCGTGCTGCTGAGGAGGAGAAGAAAAGACTTCAGACCCAAGTTGAACTACAAGATCGCTTCAGTTTGGAGCTGGAGAGAGAAAAAATGGTGAGTAGTGCACGAGGGGTTTTGCTGCTATTACTCATAGGGAGCCATGTGTTCAGCAAGGGCTTCCCTCAGGCAGCCACTGAAAGGATTCCACAGATTTTGCAGGAGGCTGGAGAACAGAATCTGTGTTGCATTTATTTGAGATGTAGGAGTAAAATATTTTTACTGGTGAATTCAAATACTAAAACAACTTGGCTACAATTTGTACACCATTCAAAATTTAAATATTATTGGAAAATAGGGGAAAATTAGACTGAAGGATAAATGCAGACTGAAGTTCTCCTTGCAGTTTTCAGAGATGGAGAACCTGAGGCCATCACCTGCTGTATGAATAAGCAAAATGAATCAGGCATAATCAAAATGCATTTTGTGAGTTCCTAGAACTATTGCTTTTTTATGCTGTGTGTTCTTTTACAATTAGACATGTACGCAAATATAAAAGATAAAGAAATACTGTTGCTTTACAATCCTGTTACTATTCAGTGACACTGAGGATTCTCCAGAGAACTGGTTTTCAGTCTTCAAGGGCTTTGTCAGGTTGTTCTGTTGGGGAAAAGAAGTAGGAAAAGTGATGTGATGGGACATCTCGGAACATTAATGCACACAGTGCTGCTTTATGGGCTGAGATGAATTCCTGAATACAATCCCTTTCTGGGTCACTGGGATTTGGGTCAGCTAAGGGGAGCAGGCTGCAGAGCAATGGGGCAGGGCATACCAACCTCCTTTGCTGTTTTCCAACCCTTTATCCATCCCGTGCCATCATCCAGAGACAGAAGTGTGTCAGATACACTGCTGCCACGGGAGGAGTGAAAACAGTGCCATTAAAGCAGCCTGACTTTCATGTCTGGCCTCTCTACAACCTTTTTCTTCCTTCAATGATGTATCTGTAAACTAAGCAACAAGATCAAGCTGACTGAAATTAGGTTTGAACCCCTGTAGAAATCCTGTGCTGCAGGAAGTAGGTCAATATAAGTAGCCTGTGTTGTTATTTATTTTTTAAATGCTCTTAGTTCCACATCTGCAGATCTAGCCTCACTTTTACCAGTTCTCCTCAGCAGTCAGCAGGAAAAGGTTTGTCTCTGAAAACATGGCCAGAAAGAAACTTTGGCAATTCCTATAAAAACTGGAAACCTGAGTTGAATGGTAGCTCATGTGTCCTAAATTTATGCTGCTTAGGTAAGACAAAAAATGGAAGAGCAGGTTGCTCAGAAATCATCTGAACTGGAACAATATTTACAAAGAGTACGTGAACTGGAAGAGATGTATAAACAGCTACAGGAAGCATTGGAGGATGAGAAACAGGCACGTCAAGATGAAGAGACTGTGAGGAAACTTCAGGCCAGGTATGGCTTTCACCAGGTAGAAAAGTGTTTCAGTTCCCCCTGCAAATATTGAGTACCTGTGCCCTGCTACTAATAACTGTTTGCCTCTGGGAATGGGGATCTACCTTCAAGTCCAAACACGGGACAGATTTTATTTTTCCTTAAGATACGAAGGCTGAAGCTGCTGTTTATGATTTTAAAAATATGTCTGATTAGCCTTTAGCAGAGGGCAAGCTCAGAAGTTTGGAAGAGCAGGTGTAGTTATTTTTCCATCAGGTGTTGTGCATGTCAGCATGTGAAAAGCTGAGATAACTCTGTAAAGGCTTTTCAGCTGTTCATATTGTAAAGCAATAACTGTAAAACTCACTTTCTTCTGTATTTTATCACAGGTTTACAATGTTAAAGGGTTAAATTTCCTTTTACAGGGGCTTTGTGGAGTGTGGGATTTTTTTGTTCATATACTCAGTCCTCCTAAGACAATGAAGATAACTTATGCATGCCTGTTTCTTCTGGGTCTCTGTGTTGTGTATTTGCATTATTGACTCCATTTTCTGAATAGCCCTTTGTAGCAGTCAGACTGCTTGTACTGCTGGCATGACACTGAAGGCAAGGCAGAAAACAATAACTTTTCCCCTGCTTCCCAAGCTTTTTTAAAAACCAGTGTTCTCTTTTTCTTAAAAAAAGCAAAGCAAAGAAAAAATTAATTAATTTGGCTTCCCTGCCTGGGTACAATTTATGTTAAAGTGCAGTTAACATCACAATCCCCATTGCAGATTGCTGGAAGAGGAGACAGCAAAGAGAGCTGAACTGGAAAAATGGCATTTGCAGCAGCAACAGACCATTCAGATGACAGAAGCAGAGAAGCAAGAGCTGGAAAACCAGAGAATGATGAAGGAGCAGGCTCTTCAAGTGGCCATGGAGCAACTGAAACAACTTGAATTGGAAAGGAAGGAGGCCCTTGAGCAGTATGAGGTAAGCTATTCTGGTCATCAACCTGTCATCATTATCCATAGATTGAATTTGAAGTTCTTCAATATTATGCCTCTTTAGGAGTTAGCATGGCACAAAAGTTATAATAAGAGGTAGAATAGTTGGGTTAGATGTTTTTTTTTTTGGGGGGGGGGGGGGGGTGGTTCTAGCTTTTACTCAGTTTCTAGACCAGTAGATACATTTGAAGAGGAAGATCTGTTTCAGACACACCTCTGAAACTCTTTTATTTATTTTTGTCACAATTTGCATGCAGGCCAGCTCATTCACATCCTGAAATACTCTGTGTATATTTGTCTTCTGCTGCAGACTCACTTCTTGTGCAGTCCCACTGCTGCCATAACTAGGTGCATTTTGCTTCTGAGTTAGTAATTTTTGCAGTGTTGTGATGATGTCATGGCACAGTATTGTCTTCTACAGATGAAAAGTCAATGTGTTACTGTAGGCACCCACTCCTCAAAAACTTATTTAAGCACTGAATGGAAGTCAGGGGTAGGTGGAATTGGCTCAGATTCTCAATGTGCCAGGCCTGCTCTCTGCCCTGCTGGTTTTGGGGAAGGTCAGTAACTGTTCATGGAAGAAATAAGAGGCAGAACCCAGCAAGTAGAATGGCTGAAGTACTGCATGCTTTCCAGGGCTAGAGAGGTATTGATCCTGCATTTGTTTAGGTCAGGAAAGGAAGCCTGGCTGGGTTTGTGTTTAACAGGGGAGGGTGTTTATGGGGTGAACTCTGAAGGACAAGCCAGGGAGCTGTCTTGCCTGGCACAGAACCCAAATGCTGCCCTCACTGCAAGCAAGGGCCCAGCTGGGGTGGTTGTGGCTACTTGACTTCCCAGGGTAGTGTTATATCTCACACCATCACAAGATTGCTTCTGGCTAGTACTTGTCTCTTTCTTAGGTGACATCTCAGGCCTTTTGTATGGGAAGCATAATTTACTACTCCAGAGCAATTGCTGAATACAACAGACATATAAAACCACCAAAAAAGATTCCACAAAACAATTATTTTAGAAATAATTAAACATTCTAGCCTTCCATTTGGAATTGCCCAAAAGACCAGTCTAGGCTGAAGAACAAAGACTAGCTCCATTACACAGCTACAGAATCTTGTAAAACCTTATTATTTTGGGATTCTGGTTTGAAAACTCTTTTTTTTTGGGGGGGGGAGGTGGGGGGGTGGTAGTGACTAAATTGCTTAGGATGGTTCCACACTAAACAGAGGGCTGGGGTTCTGGCTTTTGGTTTAAAAGGTGTATCTTTTTATACAAACAGAGTAAGCTGTCCTTGTTTTCAAGCGGGCTCTGTCTTATTTCAGGAGGTTAAGAAGAAGCTGGAAATGGCAGCTAACAACACCAAGAGTTGGAAAGATAAAGTAGCTCATCATGAGGGATTGATTCGACTAATAGAGCCAGGTGAGTTATCAACTGAATGTTGATATGTATATATCAAAAATATGTATTTATTCTGTCTCATGTACTTACATCACCTAGTGACTTTTTGCCTTTTCCTGTAGTTTACTGGTTTCATAGCAGCCTATGAATATCACCCTTTGTGAGAGCTGCTGATGGGAACTTCCAAGTCTTTACCTCTATTAGCCCTACTATAATGATTTTATTATCATAATTGTATGTTTCTTTTATGTTTAAAGCAAATCAAGGATCAGCCTGAATGCTGCATTGCAGGTGTGTGATGTCCCTGTTAGAACTGCCTGTCTCAGATATTGCCCTCTGTGTTCCAGGCTCCAAGAATCCTCACTTAATCACAAACTGGGGCCCAGCAGCCTTCACTGAAGCTGAACTGGAGGAAAGACAAAGGAGCTGGAAAGGGAAGAAAGCCACTTCTGAGTGAGGGTGGCAGCTGACACATGGTCCAGAACAGGAGCCCACCTCCCCTCGTTCTGCTTTGCACAGAGCAGCCTCTTGCTTCCAAGGTTTAGTTTGCTCAGCAGGTTGGACCTTTCTCTTCATGAAATGCTGTTTACCATGCTGGAGGGTCTGCTCAGAGCTCAGCCATTGCAGTGGATGGTGTCTGACAGGACGTGCTGTTTTCCCTCACTTGCCCAAGACTTTGCAACTGAAAATTTGTATTGAAATGTAGCTTGTGACAGAGTTGTTCCTATACTAGCCTGTAACAATCAGACAGCAGCTAACCAGTCAGGCAGCATCATTTCCATTCCAGAAAGTAAGGGAGGCAGTTGTTCTGCTGGTTCAGTTTAGTATAATGTCAACCCAGGACAAATCAGTCCTGCAGGTCATGTCCAGCTCTGAGATGGAGCGTTACCTTTTCTTCCTGCTTTTATTTCTGCTCTGTCCCTCTGTTGCATCTGTTGCTCTCTGCAGAGTGCTTTGTGCTCAGACATATGCCCTTGGCAAGGGGGGGCTGGCATCAGTGGGTGCCTGCTGCCTGCTTGGATTTGGTGTCCCATTTCCCTCTCTTTGCAGGAATCCAAATAAAAGAACTGGAGATAGGACTGTAGAAAGCACTGGTGTAAGACATTTGGAAAAAGTTGTGCAAGATTGGTTTTGTACTGTCTCATACTTGAGAACTGCTAAATAAAGCCTTGAGAGTTCTCTTCATAGTTTAAAAGATGAAATTTTGGCTCAAAGATTTCTGAAGCAGATGAATGAAAGGTGGTAGCACACAGGGCAAATATCCTCTGTCAAGGCTGTGTTTGTGCAAGAAATCTGATTATAACATCCCACCATTTTTAGATGTAGCACTTTTGTCTTACTTTTAATTGGAGGCCAGATTAAAAAGAAAATGTAAGAACTTTTTTAAAAAAATAAAAATTAAGAATGTGTAGTGATACGGCTTTAGAAAAAAAAAAGTAATTTCTGGTAATAAAAAAAACTTCAGTCTTTCTAGTACCAAGGCTTTCCAAAGAACCTGCTGTTGTGCCTTACCATTCTCTCCTGGGACAAAGCCAGTTATTTCTGTTTCTGTAGGGAAAAGGAACAAGCCTCTGACTTTGCTTTGCAGACCTCCCACATCAGCATTGCTCAGTAAAACAGGATTCCTGCCAACTTGTACAGACATTTTGAGACGCCCCCCTCAAGGAGCAGGTACCCACTGGTGTGGCTTGTGAGCAGCTTTGACTGTACCCCAGCCACCCATCACTCACCTGCTTGTTAGTTCAGCTACATGTTAAATTATTGGTAGTAAATAAGAAGTGGATTTTTCAGGAGGATAAGCAGTGCCTTGGTGTGCAGCACTGTGCTACTTGGGTCTTGGAAGAGCAGAAGCTGTACAGAAGTGGTGTCCAGATTTGGAAGTCATAAATAGCATTTTATTTGCCTATTAACTAAGACTCACTCAAATACTGAATCTTCTCGGACATTTATTATCTAGTTCTATTTTTATACTAATTGAAATCTTTAATGTTTCAGTAAATGGTGTGCTGATTAGAATGGCAGGAAAATCCAGGATCTTCCTATTTATACTTACTGTACAGGAAAACAGTAGTTCCTTAAACTTGATAACAAGGCATTTTTAAAATTGATCACGTTTACAGAAGCAATGTGAATAAAAAATCCAACCACCTGTGATAGAATTACTAATGTACACAAAGTTAAACTTCGCTAAAGGAGCTGGAACAGTATTTATAACTACCAGACATTTTATGTGGAGAGCAGAAGGGGTGTTGCAGCTAAACTTGTTTAATTTTTCTAACAGTCTTTATTTTGGACAGTGTTTTTTTTAAGAGCACCAAATGATGCATGTTTTCATATTTTTTATTGTTCTTTAGAAATGGCTGTTTAATAAAGTAATATAAAGTCATTTACATTTTGGAATTGACGGATGTCTTATTGCCTGGGTTTCTTCTGGCCTCGTAGAGTTCAAAATCCAGTGCCTGTTGTGTGGAAGTAGTTTAATGGTCATATGGATGGCATGTTAAAGCCATAATAAAGGCAGTGGTGACATGATAACACAAATAGACTTTGTTTTAGCAGCACTCCTCTCTTAAATGTTCATATTCAGTACTCCTTGCTGCAGCCAGGGGCAAGGGCAGGGCAGGCTCAGCAGGGAGCTGTGGGGACAGACACACAGCAGCCCCTCACAACGTGTCAGCCCTGTCTGTCTGGGGTCAGCTTTTGCTCAGGGGCAGAAGAGGAAATGAGACAAGGTTCCTTTTAGCTTCTTAGTCCCTGCTTACTCTGACAAAGTAAGAAAACTTTGTGTGAAGCTTTGCTCAGTAAAGCTGGGGAGGGAGTGGTTGGTTTAAAAATTAAACCATTTGCATGCTGAGCAAAAATACCACTTGAGAATGATCCCTTTAGTGTGACACTGAGCAGCATCCAAAGGGAGCGCAGAGCAATGAGTCACCACCGGTCATGGATCACGGAGCCTGGAAATCTGGAAATCTGCATCCCGGTGTGCCATCATTTCCGGGGAAAGGATGGGGGTTTCTGCTCTGCGGTTCCACAAACAAATGAGCCTGCTCACGGTGCAGCTATCCCCACTGAACTGTGGGATTAGGGATGCCACTGCTCTGCCCAAGAAGCCCTAACTCCACCTTAGGCTTACACAGAGGCCAGGCAAAAGCTGTGGCTGCTGTTCCTGAACTTTTGGCAGATGCTCTGGAGGGTTCAATGTACTCGTTTTGTCTGCCAGATTGAGATTTCATTTACCTGCTGCTGCTGGAACAGTCCTGCAAACCACAACCCCAGTACTGTGCTGTTCCCCCTAAAAACAGGATGGGGTTTGGTTTGGATTTTTGTTCTTCTTTTTATTTTATTCAGTGACCATTTTAATGGAGCCGATTCATGAGCCGTGCTCACTGGATCACACGTTCCCGAATTGTAACAGGCTGGCTTCCAGCAGTCCATGTTACTCCTGTTTCACTGTCCTGCACGAGCAGCCACAAAAGCAAAGCCTCTGTGGGAGAAAGGAACAGTGTCTTAGGACAGAATCTGTGTCCTGGGGCAGGTGGGGGACCCCAACCCCGAAAGAAGCACCTGCTTGACTCTGTTAATAGCAGGGGGATTGGAAACAGGTGGTCATTAGTGTCCCTTCCAACCCAAGCCAGCCTGTGATCCTGTGGCTCAGTCATGCAGGACACCTCGAACAGGAGCTGCACCATCCCTCTCAGTAAAAGTGAACGGAAAATAACTGCTCTGATTTTTATCTCAAATATGTGAAGCACTTACGTAAACAATTTTTGAGCAAACCGGTGCAGGGCCAGCAAAGGGGGTATGATATCCACAAGGGCTTTCAGCTGCTTCGGGGCGAGAGGTCATTATTAGCTCCCAGAGGAAAGGGTGCTGAAGGGCAGCAGGTGTGCCGTACACTTGTCCTCTCAGAGAACGGCGAATTCCTTTAACACTTATTTTTTAGGGGCTTTCCGAGTCTGCTGTTACTTGCTGGTTACTCGATAATTGTGTCTCTCTGTGCCTTTGTGGTTTGGTTTTTTTTTGGTTTTTTTTTTTTTTTTTTTTTTGTGTGTGTTTGGTTGGTTGGTTTTTTTTGAGTTTGTTTTTTTAACAAATCTTTTCGGGTCACTCCGCCGGGACGCGGAGCTGGGGACCGGGAGGCAGGAACGGGACCCGGGGCTGCCGCATCGCTGGGCTCCGGCTGCCACCTCGTGGTGACCCAGCCCGGCGTCCTGCGGTGTTCCCGGCCTCTGGAGGTGTCCCGGGACAGCTTCCCTGCCGCTCCTTCCCCTCGCAGCAGGACCCTGTGGGCTGTCACCTCCCTGCCGCAGGAGCCCGTGCGGTTCCTCTGCTAGCTCAGCATGCCCACATCCCAGAAAAAAAAAAGATGTTGTTGGTTTTTTTTGTTTGGTTGTTTTGGTTTTTTTTTTGTTACCACGGGCCTGTGAGCTACTTCAGCCGTATTTTCGGAACAAACCCCGGCGCACCGCAGCAGGACGACGTGTGCAGTGGGATACAGCATCCCGCAATCTCGCATCTGCAGGCGCAGCTCGGGCTGCCCGTGCGGCTTTCCTAAGGGCTGTAAAGCAGAACAAGAAGTGTGTGAGGGAGGTTAGTTCCTTGCAAACAGCCTTTTCCCAGGTGCGGTGTGCACGGCCCGAGGCTGCAAGGAGCGAGGACGTGCTCAGCATCACGTACTCCCCTTTTGGGAGAGGGACTCCCGTTCATTCCTTCGAGCCGCAAACGGGGCGGGCTTGTGAGAGGAGAGGATGTCAGCCCGTGGTCCAGGACTAATGCGGTCCTGAAGGCCAAAATAAAACAGAAACAGAAATTTGGTGACACTTCGTGAACTTAGAGACTACCACGGCTTCCACAAGTTTACCCTCACTGTGAACTACCTGGAAATGCCAGGATTCAAAAGTGCAGAAAAGCACTGTTTTATGAACTGACTTCCTGGGTATGTCAAAAGTACCATCCTTCAAAAAAAGGGAAAGGCCAGTGGTTGTTCTAACACATAAGATAGAACAATGTTTGGCAAATGTAGCTGCGTCTCACCTGCAGAAGAAATTGGAATGGTATGATGCAAAACAGTTAAATTAGAAACATCCCAAAAAGCCTTGAGGGAGATTAAATGAGGCACTTTTTAACACCTATGTGCACAACATCCAAAACCACTTGACAAGAGCCTCTCTCCTGCCTTCTTTCTCGTATTTTAGTTTAATTGACAGAGGAAATGCAAAAGGATATGAGCTGCAGGGCCAGAGGAAAGCCCAGGGCAGACCAGTCCGAATGTTGACAAAAAGAAAAAAAAAAAGAAAAAAAGAAATCACGATCTCCAGCACAAATGCACTCACTTTCCCCCACCAACCATTACTTTAAATTCCTTGATGAACTAAGCCACAAAAATATAACCCTTTCTACCCTGCTCAGCATGCTCATAGCTCACATCACTCTTCTGCCTACCAAAAGAGCTTGACCTAGCAGGAGCTTTACGCACAGTTGTTAACATAATTGCTAATTAATGAGCTGCTTGCCGTGGCTGCAGCACACAAAATGCTTTAACAGGACCCAGGCCTAACAATGTCCCTGTGCAAATACTCACCTGCTGTCATCCTTGTTACATTATTTCTGAGCACACTTTGGTATCTCAGATGGGATTAAAAAGTCAGGCATAGACATGAGACAAAGCAGTTTGGGGTTGGTGTTGACACAAATTAGCTGTTTCAATGCTTAGACCAGCATGGGGATTTCTCACTCTGAAGAGGTTTGTGCAGCTCAGCCGTGACTCAAGGTGCAAGTTCTGGGGAAATGAAGGTTCTCTGGGGTGCTGGTTCCTCAGTCCTGACTAAATATGAAGAAACCCTACAAAACTAACCACACCTAAAATACTTACTTATGGTCGGACTTTGCTTAGACATTTTCAGAAAGCCTCTGTCACCCTGGGGTTGAATTTTTGCATCTGGAGCAGTGTAAGGTTGTGTTCTGTGAGCCATTTCCTTTGACAGTGATGCTTTGGGCCATTTTACTCTCTCCAAGCTATGAAGTCAACCACCACATCTCTCTGTGAGGGAGGACCATGTCCCATTTTTCAGTCAGGCTTTTGTCCCTGCCAGAAAGAGCCGTGTGCCCATGGGCTGCTTATTCCCAGGCAGAAGGTAGGAAATGATGGGAGGAGGGTACAGCCTGCTCTCACTCAGGCTGCCGCCAAAAGCTGAGTGGTGTGCCACTGCTCCCTGTGGGGATGGAGGTAGCACCGTCTGCGTCTGCTGGTTTGCTTTAGTATGGATATTGACCGCGTGTGAGGGCTGCACGATGTCCACGTGCTCTGCTGGCCCACGGAGCTTCCTGTGGAGATGGCTTGTCCAAAATAACCAACAGCCCAAACCTGGTCTCACAGCACAGCTGCACACGGCCCCCGTGGCAAAAGGAAGTCGCCTGCCCGTGCTCCAGCACACTCTCCTCACTGTCACCATTACAGATGGCAAGAGCCAAGCTTACAGCTGCTCTCAGTCTCCCTCCAGCCAGCAAATCCTTCCCGCCAGCAGGAGAAAACCCAGAGCGTGTATCCCTGAAATCACACTGCAAGGAACGGCGCAGGCATGGGTCGTGGTACGAGACCCAGCCTGTCAGAGGGAAGGGGACAAGGAAACGCCACCGGGTGCTGGACAGCCGTGCTGGGCCAGGCTGCTCAGCAGCAGCAGAGCCGTGGGGACAGAGCCGGGGACAGAGCCGGGGACAGAGCCGGGTCCAGCCCGGCACAGCTCGAAGGCAGCTCCGTGCCTGTGGCTGCCAGCACACTGGAAGCGCTGTGTGCTGCAGGCTGGCACACAGAGCGCTCCCGGATGAGTGCTGAGCCCGGGGCAGCCTGTGCCGCGCCCGGGGAGCGTCTGCTGAGCCCGCACCATCTCCAGGAGAGCGGAGCTGCACAACCGCCCGCCGCTCTTCCAGTTTTCCATTCTTTTCTCATTTTCATCTCGCCCCTCCTGACGAGCCCCAAGTCCCTACGTGCCGAAGTAGGGTGAGAAGACTGACACGATTTTTCCAAAGCCCCCGGCGAGCCGTGGGACCCGCAGCCCAGGGCTCCGCCAGCTCCTGCCCCGGCAGGCCGGCCAGGCAGCGGCAGCTGCTCCCTCAGAGACGGGGAGAACAATAAGGAATACCAGATCTGCCGCAGGAATGCGGGAGATACCGTGGCGGGGGGCCCTGAGAGTCTGGGCAGCATTTGCTCACGGCTTGGCCGCAGCCCAAGGGATGCCACTCAGGCCGCGCTGTCGCCGGCCGCGGTGGTGGGGGATGAGAGGAGGATGAGCGGGGGATGAGCAGGGGATGCGAGGGGTGATGATGCGCAGGGGATGCGCAGGAATGCACGGGGCATGAGCCGGGGATGCACGGGGGGATGCACAAGGGGGATGCACGGGGGGGATGCACGGGGGGGATGCACGGGGGGGATGCACGGGGGGATGCACGGGGGGGATGCACAAGGGGGATGCACAAGGGGGATGCACGGGGGGGATGCACAAGGGGGATGCACAAGGGGGATGCACGGGGGGATGCACAGGGGGATGCACGGGGGGGATGCACGGGGGGGATGCACGGGGGGGATGCACAAGGGGGATGCACGGGGGGATGCACAAGGGGGATGCACGGGGGGATGCACAGGGGGATGCACGGGGGGGATGCACGGGGGGGATGCACAAGGGGGATGCACGGGGGGGATGCACGGGGGGGATGCACGGGGGGATGCACGGGGGGCATGCACAAGGGGGATGCACAAGGGGCATGCACGGGGGGATGCACGGGGGGGATGCACAAGGGGGATGCACAAGGGGGATGCACGGGGGGGATGCACAAGGGGGATGCACAAGGGGGATGCACAAGGGGGATGCACGGGGGGATGCGCGGCCCCCCCCGGGCGCCGGACAGCAGATGGCAGCCGGACACCGCCGCACGGCCCCGGAGAGCCCGGGGAGCACGGCCCTGCTCGGCAGGCTGCTAATGAATCACATCTGCGGGTCCCGCCCGGGGAGGCAGCGCCGGGGATGCGCGGGGGTTTCACCGGAGCCGGTCCCACGCTCCGAGCCGCGTCACTCGTGTACGTGCGGCACCGCACTGCTGCTGCTTCGCCACAAACACACACCCAGCAGCAGCCAAAACCTCTGCCGGGGGCTGCGCTGGCCTCCAGAGAAAGGAGGGAGAGGAGCAGACCGAGGCTGTCAGCACAGCTGGGTATCACACCCCGGGGCTTCAGCCCCGCTCCCTCCCCTGGGCACGCTGCTCACCCTGGGCTGCTGGGGTCACTGAAACGAGGGTCTGCACCCGCCGCTGCCAAGGCCTGACACGCCAATTAGAGAGTCATTACTCTGTTGAGTAACATTTTCCCTCAATGACTTTGGAACTTTAACCCAATTTTGAAATGTAGGGGAGGCTAAGTTGGATTACCTTAGCTCAACTGCTTGTGTCATTAAGCCCCCGAGAAGTGGGACCGGAGGGTTTTTTCCTCCAGAAAACTTTTGTTGGCTCACAAAATCCTTGGTTTTTTTTCTTAGCTCAGACATCAAGAGGGGGAATTTTCAAGTTCCAAAAATAAATCAGAGACACCATGATGCCTGCAGGGTATTTGTTTCTCCATAGGAACGTGAACCTGGTGGTTTAGTTTAAGGGAGGCTAAGCTAACTCTCACATTTTCTACATTCCTCTTTTTCCTGATAGATCGAGATCGACAGGTTTGAGCTGTTGTTTTAATGAAAACCTACTACTCCTGAGAGGGTTTCCTGTTTTAGAAAGATGATATTCCAGAGCTACAAAATTCCAAACAATTTGACTTGCTATCACCTTTGTCAGGTCCCTTAACCTCCTTGTGCCTCTGCTGGGCATCGGTGAAAGGTGGGCGATGTTTGCCCATTAAAAAAACCACACAGACATCTGCAAAACAGTAAAATGTCCCTAAAAAGAGGACTCTTCAAGTAATACCTAGAACCTGTGTCCACCAGGTGCAAATCAGAGACTGCTAAATGAGGCCTGGAAAGCACCACTTTTACTAGGGCACCACCAGAGCTCCCTGACACCAGCCCCTGCCAGCCCTGCAGTGTCACCTCCGGCTCCTCCACCTCCATTCCTGATCCCTGGCAGCCAGAAAACCTCCTCGGAGCTCTTGGGTAACAACCACGAATTGAAGCAGCCTTTAACCTTTAATTAACTGCAGTTAAATCACCACATGGCTACTAACCCCAAAGCTTCATGGAAATTAGGCCAGCACTCCAGCCAAGCCCTCTTTTGTCACCTCTCAGTCAAACTGCTGAATCAATCCTAGGTAGGTTTTCCCCTCCCTTTTGTGTGTGGAGCCCTGACAACATCCTGAGGTAAATCTAAATGTGACCAACCTCAACAATGCATCTCTGGAGAATTTTCAGGGCTGAAGACCTGCATCTCAGAGCATATTTGGGGGTAGGTGCAAAAAATGCCTTGTTGAAGGTTCAAGTATTTATTTTAAAGTCACAAGTACAACAGGACTCCCTGAATAAATTTTTGGTCCAGGAAACTGAACTTCAGCTCCCAGTTTTGATAATTCTGAAATCCAAAATATTTTCTTTGCTGGTTTTTTTCCTTCCTTGACTTTTAGAGGCAATTAGGATTTTCCAACTGTTCTAACAATTTAGAAACTCTAATATGTAAAAACACTTTCTTGTGTTACAAAAGTTTCTCCAAATTGTAAAATGCATTACAAAGAGGAGGGAGCCAGCCCCATGTACACTGTTTGGGCTGCTCTTCTGGCAGAAAATGACCACTGGCAACATTCTAGGCATGGAAAAAGGACTTATCACCCAGATCCTTCAAACAGTCAAAACCGCCTTAGCTGGGCAAACCGGCCCTGATTTCTCAGAGCTAATCCCTGGAGGTACAGGTCTGCTGACGTCAAGCCTGATGTGGTTATTGCAGGGCTCACAGCCCTTCAAACATTCTGTCTGCAAGCCCCAGCCCAGCCCACTGCACAGAGCAGCTCTTCAAAAGCTTCTGATAGGGATGGCTGGGACATGGGAATGGGCTCTCGACACCTCCCCGCTCACCTGCTCCAACTGTGAAGCCAAGGGTTTTCTTTGAAATTCACACTTCAGGAATCCAGTTGCAATCCTGTTGCTCTCCTGCTTTACTCAGAAGTCCTCCTGGAACTTTGCTGCTTCCTGTCTGAGCTCCTCTTTTAAAGCCAGCTTTTCTGCCTGCTATCCAAAAGAAGCCTATAAAAAGGGAGAGGACAGCAAAGCTCAGGAAAGCACTAATCTGGCATGTAGGAGTTCACAGGTGCAACAGGAAGGAATGCACATTCCTATTGGGAAAATGGGAAAAGCATTTATGATTTTCAAATCTAGACTCTGACTTGTTATTTCTCTCTGGCTATTATTTTTGAAAGACTTGAGGATTCCTTTTATCAGGAATGTTTCCTGAAAAGTTCTTGCAGAAAGAGCTTGGGATTTTTGTGTTGTTTTTGGGGCTTTTTTGTTTTTTTTTTAACCCCTTTGCATTTCAGGTGCATACATGAAGCACTTTATAAGCCGCTCCCTGAGCACTGCTCAAGGGCAGGAGTAATTGGGATTTTGGGGGATGCTGAGACTTATGAGCTTGCTGGAGAAGCTGGAACAGAGCCAGCAGCTGTGATGAACCAGCCCTGTGCCGGTGGTGGGATGGCACATCCCTGCCCCACAGAGCTGCCAGGGAGCTGCTTCCTTCTGGATGCAGAGCTGCACGTGTGCTCATTTTCTGCTTCCCCCTGTTCTGCAGTGCAGACATCCCTGGGGGTCCCAAAATTGCAGGACAAAAAACTCATCCTTCCTTCTGGCCTGGGTCCTGCACAGACATGTGTGCACGCTTAGTACTGAACATGTGAGTAGCAGCACTGATCTCCATGGAGCAATCCACATGCTTGAGCCTCTGCACATTTGTGAGTGGGGGAGAGGAGGACACTGGGTTCTCTGGTTGCCTGTTTTACATACCACTCCTGGAGATCCCACCCAAAAGAGAGAGCACAGCAGGATGGTGTTGAGCTATACAGCTATTTTTATTTCTATCTCTCGTGGCCTTGCTGAGACCTGCTATGAATTATCTGGGATATCACACCCCAGACGAGTCCAAGCAACAGGTCTTGCTGCAGACTGTCTGTGTTTAGAGGGGTGATTTAGTTACTGCTTTCCCCCCACCCCGTCTTCTTCCTTATTCCCATTAGTGACACGTTGGCTGCAGAGAAAACTTATTCATGCTCTAGAAATGTAATATTTACTCAAAACAATTTTTATTTGGCTTGGCTTCTTCCCAGTGCCATAAAGTGATAGCCAACCCCAAGTGCTTACATAGACAACATGTGCATCTGAGTCATATTTATGATCCCCGTTATAAAAAGCACACAACCTTGTTGTTTGGTGCAATAGGATGGGACTGAAGGCATCAGCACGTCTTGAGCATAGCCTGTCTCTGGAATCTGCAGAAATCTACCATGCTCCAAATTTAGAACTTGTGGGTGGAAGCTCGGTCAGGAGCCAACTTTTTAAACCATTACATCACAGGAATTGAGGGCTTCGTGCCAAGGATCCAAGGAAATTAATAAAGAGCAGAGGCTGTCCAGCTGTTTGAATTTAAAGTCATGGCAGAGAGGTAATTATTAATAAATACGGCTTTATTCGGAACGTCGTAATCTCGCCTCTCAAATTGAACATATCCCCTCTCCTTACTGCAGTTCACTGTTCTGTTAGAACCTGCAAAGGCAATAGGAAGGAATTAGCTTCTCTTAAGAGGGAGGCCCAGGGAAGCCGGGATCCTTCTGGACAGATGATGTGTCTCCAGCTGAGCAGCGCTCCGAGCGCGTGTGCCGGGGCATCGCCGCTTCCCCGGCTGCAGGAGGGGGCTGGAACGTGGCGTGCATGCTGCCAGCTAAAACACACGAGGTCTCCAGTGGACAGGGATCAAAGCCATAGACAGCTAATTTGAAGAGAAATTCAATTTGTTTGACCTCCCTGCTGTGGGGCAGCCAGCGCGAGCTCGAATGTCACAGCCTCCAGGGAGCTGATGGTAAAGCAAGGGGCCGCTTACCAAGAGGCACAGAGTGACCTGAGCAACCTTCCATCCTGTTTGGGATGCACTGTGTGTGCCCACAGCCCCGGCAGGGCTTGGCCCTGGGTGCAGGGTGTGGCTGGGGCTTGGGGAAGGGCCGTGCTGGTGCTGGGAGGGGATCACTGCCCCGTGCCCCCACGGACTGTGGAGCCCAGGTCAGCCACACGCCGCTCTTGGCACCCCAAGTGCACAGCACACACCACAGGAATCTTCCCAGCTCAGCCCCCAGCAGGACAGGCTCTGCAGGAAAGCACCTGGCTCTGCACACAGAAAGGGGTAAGGGGTCCCTGCTTGGTCAGCATGCCAGGGGCTGGACACAAGCTTGCCATGAAACACACAGCCAGGAGAATACAGCAGTGCCTGTGGAAAAGGGGCTCCCCTGATGCTCAAACCACAGAAATGATGGTATGCAGCTTCAGAGATTTACAGTTTATACTCGCCTCAAGGGTATGCAAAAACTATGAATAATTAGAAATATGGCTCTGGGTTCTCTAGGAAGTTCCCCATATCCATTTTACAGATAAACAAGCCGAGGTAGAAAGCAACTGAAAGCTGCTTCAGTGGAATGATACTGCCAGCAAATCAAACATTAGAGTTCCCTGGGAGATGCTCCTGCACCCACAGATACCTCATCATGCCTGCACATGTATTTCTTGCAGCAGCACATACCAAACAGCTTTATGTATCCGTGCCTCACCAGGAGCCAGCACAGTAAAGACCAGGACCTGCAGCTTCCAACAGCTCCTGCTTTTTTCTAATCACACACACACACACACACACACACACACAATATTAAAATATATGGTTTAAAAACCATAACCAGCAGGTTAAAAAAGAATTAAAAATAATCCCTTCAACAATGTGGTCACAGGGTGACAATTTCCACAATGGAAAGAAGATAGGGATAAAAAGCAGAAATCAAATCAGTTCAACTCAATGATCTCAGATTCATAGAAGAGTTTAGGCTGCAAAGACCTCAAAGTCTTTCCTCACTACTTAAATACTGTGCTTACACCTGTAACACAGGCATGGACGTGCAGGGGATGTTACAAGAGTCAGATTGCTCTAGATTCAACAAGCTCTGTTACAAGAGGATAAACTCCTTGTATTTCACCTAGAAAAACGTGATGCCAACCATTCATTCCTGGCAGAGACCCCATGGAGACATCCTGGCCATGCTCAAATACAGTGTTATGTATTTTTTTCTCTCAGAGTGTAGCTGCTCATGCTTGACTGTATTTTATGTTTTTGTGAAGAGCTGTGAACATCTAAAGATTAAAAACCTCAGGTTTATTGAACATCCCACTTAGGGTCAAGAGAAGCCCTCCTGTGATGCATGACCCACAGAGAGAAGCTGGGACATTGCAGTGGGTGAGGAGAGCCTTTGGATGCTGCTTCCCTGTGGGATGGGAGACCTTTCTGGCTTCTTTCTGGGAACCTGGAGTTGGACTGGCTCCTGGAGCTGGCTTGTGCATGTTGAGAGCATCTTACATGGCTCTGAAACACTTCCCTACCTCAACAATGGCATGAGGAGACTTTGAGGAGGGACAATAACAAGGTTTTCCTCAACTACTAAAAATACCTGTAATACAAGACTGGAAAGGATGAATGGGCTTTAGTGATTGGATAACTTGCAGAGAGATTAAAAAAATATTATCAGGGCAGAAAACACCCCAAAAAGTATCACCAGATTTTTGCCAGAGTAAAAAGGCAAAAGAGTTTTTATTTCTAACACGAGTGCCCCTGGTAAGTTCAGGTTGAGGAGTGATGTAGCAATTTTACCTGCAGTCTTATGCTGTTTGGTACCCCAAAGCTTTTTGGTGCATGGTCCTCTTGCATGAGAGAGTCTGTAATGGCAATGCCACCGCTCCTTCCACATGTGGATAAGAGTGGAAGAAAAAAGTCAGCAAAATGAGCAGTCTTAAGGGCACCTTCATGTAGCCCAGAAGCTGAGAATGCTTGCCTGTCAGAGCCAGGCAGGGGATGCTCATTGTCCCCAGCCCTTCCTTTCAGATTTTGCAGGACAGTAGCCTCACTTCCTGGAGCACTGCATTAGACAAACAATTGTAATTAGCAAGCAATTCTATGGAAATAGCCGAAATGCTTCAAGCTGTAGCCCAACAAATTTCTAACCCATGGCCAATCTCCAACTCTCTTCCCACTGAAGTCAGAAACAATCCCCCCTGCCCCATCTACAGCTCTTAGAAATGCAGTGAGCATTTAAAATTTTGGATGCCTTGCCCATTCTTATAACAGGGCAAAAGTCAGTTTTCCAAAATGCTGCTCATGCTGCATAGAAACTTCCTCCCCAGAAGTCCCCTTGTTTCCAGCAGACAATCCCTTATTTGACTACTGGTTCTAAATGCAGCCAAGCATCATCCTATTTAAAAGTCATCTTCCAGCAGCGGTAGCAATGAACACATTTGGCCAGTTAATTCACCTTCTGCACTCATGGAGCTGGGCTAACAACCTGCTTTATCTCCTGGCAGTGTAGCTTGTAAAACCAGCTCCAACTGGTAGCAGAGAAATATATAAAACGTGGAGAAGGGTTTCATGAGAAGGTGGGTTTGTGGCTTCTTATTTTGACTTGTTTCCATGAGATTCTTAAAAGTCTCAAAGCCTGGAATGAAGGAACCTTGGTTGTGCCTTATTTTCCAGCAGCTTCTCTAAAAGATGAGTCATTTGGAAAGCACGGGAAGTATCAGAGTAATTGCTTTGATGTCTTTTATAGAAATCTAGGATGGATTTGGAAGAAATGAGGGAAGTGCTGTTATTTCCTCTTGGGATGGCAGGCTGACACGACTGGTGCTGTTATACAACGGAGCGAGCAAGCAGCAGCGCACACGCGAGCCCGGCAGCGGCTGAGGAGCTTGTCCTCCGAATCAAGTCTAGGTCTGGATGCTGGTGGACTCAGCAAACAAACACTCGTGTTTATTATAACAGAATGAACAGAATGTACCACAGGGAATGTGACTCACTTTTCCATAGGACGCCTGTCTGCTCTCTGGGTTTGGATAAGGAAATGTCGCACCTCTCGCTCACGGTTTGTTTTACAAAGCTTTAACGAGCCTGTCCCAGCGAGCTGTCGTCCTGCCACATAAAACCTGATTCATTTGCCTCTGTGAAAATAAGCGTGGCTTTTGACAGGACACCCTGCACCAGGCCCTACTAAATCAGCCAGCCAGACTCGCTCACAGGTGGTTTGAGTCTGGAGTGCTTTTTGAAACAGAAATATGCAGCCAGCCTCAGCAGCATGTCAGCTGCTTTCCCTTGGGTGACAGGCTGTCCTGCTGTATCCAAAGTACCCCTCCTCCTCCTTCTCTGCAGGACAGAATCTGCCTTTTAAACTGGGCCTTTAAAACCACAGCTTTCTGTAAGAAAAAGGTTTGTTGAAAGCAGAGTTCGGGGAAGGGGCAGTGAAGAAATGATCACATTTTTATTTCAAAACTTGTAAAACTCCGAAAAAAAGCTGCCTACTAATTCGCAGGAAATTCTGATTAAAGTACGTGTCCTTACAAGACCCTCCTGCAAGAAATTCAAATGAAGGGAAGGGGAGGGAAAGAGATTTTTAAGTAAACAAGTGAGAAGAGCCAGGGAAAACAAGAGCAATAAGCAGAGTCTCAGGTGGCTGACTTGGCAGAGCGGGGTGTGAAGGAAGGAAGAGGCTGTGGGACAAGGAGCCGCTGGCGTTTACAGTAGTCAAGAAGTCTCCAGAGTTTGTGACTTTAACCACAAGTTGCTTAACAATACTGTATAATCCTTCTCCTTCACATCCAGCCCCAGCCAGGCTGGTAAATCCCTCCCTGAGTCCAGGGGGAGGATGCAGGTGCAGGGTGGAGGTGTTGGGCAAAGCAGGAGGAGCAGGACTGGCAGAAGGGGTGTTTCACTGCCCCCTGAAATTACAGGAGTGGTGATGAGAAAAGACAGCTCCTGGCTCTGGTCTCAGTCCCTGGATAGGAGGAGGCTGGTGAGTAACAAGTTTGGGATTGAGGGGCTGCCCTGTGGTGTAGACAGGGCCACTTCCAGCTAGAGAGATTTTTTTTTCTCCCCTGAAGTCAGTGAAGGCCTTCCAGTGCCAGAAGAGAGTCGTGAGAGAAGAGAAATGTTGTGTTTGTCCCTTCCCAACGATGGATGCAGGAGAGGAGAGGATCCACTAGAGAAGAGGTGAATGTGAACTGGCACTTCAGAGACCAACTTTTTGCTGTGGTTTTCTACCAGGCATTGAAAGTTACTGTGAAAGGCACTGAGATTCATGCTTGTGATGGAGATTAACCTTAGCTAAGACTCTGTGAGTTAGAAAACCATTTCAGATTAAGAAATGAAATATTCCCCAGGCTAAAGGCTGCTCAGGTAATATATCTCATCCCTATGGGAATTTGCAAGGATTTGCGAATATACTGTTTTAGAGCTACCAGCTGCAATAATGGAGAAACTAACTGGATGACAGAAAAGCAAGCCCTAAAATAGTTACCATTAACCCCAGGAGGGCTGGGGGTGTGTTGAGCTGTGGTTTTCTGTGCTCAGTAGCGATGTGTCATCATGAAGAGCCTGCATTTAGCAGCAGAACAATGCTGTGCATGGTGTCACCTTCCCAGGGGCTCACTGTGCAACAGCTTCTCCAAACTGCTCCATTTCTACTGCTGAAGCAATTCATTAAAAAAAAAATATCCTCATGCAGCTGGGAATTATAAAACTCCACAAGAGTCTGTGATGCCAAGGACCTTTATTTGGAGGCACACCTCCCTTCCTAGTGCTTTGGAAGCTGGTCTTTTCCAAAACATCTTTCTATAGATGCTAAAGCAAGGATGGATCTGGCAACAGTCCACTCAGCATGAGTGATTAGATCTTAAAGGGATATTTCCCTCTTTAAAAATTCCATCTCTTCTTAAAAATTCTAACCCATCTTTGTGATGGGTTAAAAAAAACCCATCGCAAAAGAACCAACCCTTGTGCCTAAGTCAGTGTCTTAGCTGTATAAATTTAAACATTCCATTGTAAGCTAAGATTATCTTGCCTCTTGCCCACTGAGACATGTGGGTTTGGCTTTATAAGTCTCCATAACTGGCCTGCTTGAACCCTGTCCAGCAAGTTTTCATCTAAATTGATTAGGACTTGGAACGTATTTTCTTGGACAAATTGTGTTCTAATGAATAGAACACTCCCTCACAGCTGTCCTGCCAGAAAGCCAAGATTTTTTCTGTCTAAAAATCATCCCAAAGCGACCCTTAGATAAAGTTCAGAATCCATTTTCATTTTTTTAATTAAGAAAAGGTTTGCTTAATTCCATTCCATACATTTCAGCGCTAGGCAGCTGACACATGATTCCCCCTAAACATTTTATTTTAAAGAATTCTGTTGTGATGTCAGGTCGGCCACAGACAATACATTTCTAAGCACACTGTTTACATTAAACACAAAGCATGAGGATGGTTTCAGCAGGAGGAGAAGCCTCTCTCGTCCCTGTACCTGTAGATGGCACATAGAGCAAACTCAAGGTCAGCTCTATTCCCCGCAAGACAAATTTAAACATCAATGAAGACAATCAGAGAATATCACTATACAGCCTCACCCAAGAACCAGAGATTTCCACAGCACCCTTCTTCAGGGACGAGGTTCCCCAAGAGACCCCTCCTCACCCCCAGGAGGTACCTTCATGAGCTCACCTTCAAGTCCAAGAGTGGACTGGCTGGAAATTCCTGCCATTAATTATTGCTGGCCAAACAAAGACATCACTCCTCCAGCCACTCCGGAGTAAAAGCTGTCCCAGTAAGGATGAATGCACCTTTTCTTTTTAGCATTTTGCTCTATAGTTGTTCTCCCAGATGTTCCAGCTTGAAACATCAGTAAATGTTTGTGTTATGATTAGCCCATCTGGAATTTCTATTCTATGACCACTCTCATGATAGACAAGGAGGATTTCATTCAGTCCAGAATACCCAGGGGATATCCATGGTTACATCATATTCCTTATCTCCTAGCAAGAGTATTTCTAGGAACCAGGAGTACAATTTGAGACGGGATCAGATCCTTTCTAGTCTGGCAAAAGATGGCTCTGACCCATGTGGAAATAATGTGTCTTCACCATGTTTTCAGGACTTAACTGACACGTGGCACTCAGAAATTAAATATGTATGCAAGAATTTAAAGGAACTGGTCTTTCAAAAAACACAACTTCCCAAGTCTTTAAACATTAGTTATATCTTTAACAAGACAGGAAATTGAGGCAAAGCCACTTCTCTTCAATCTTGAATGGAATTTGACTACTTCAGCTACCAGCCATGCTCAGACAAGAGAAGTAGATAATGAGAAATTGCTCAGCTACAAAAGAAATGAGCATCATGGTACTGCTTGTGGAAAATGGGCCATGAGAAGACAGGACATACTGACCTTCAGAAATTTACCTGGAATTCCCTGAAGAAGATGGTAGGTAGCTGCTGCAGCTATTCGTCCAGTCACATCAACATGATTAGTCAATATGCATCATTAGATAGCAAGATCTTACTTAAGCTTATGCTGCTTTGACAGATTTAAAAAATATCATGTACCTCTTCTAGAGCCTTATGTCATCTTTGACTGTGGGTGAAGAAAACTGGGTACATCTGCATTCATTAACTTGAGCCCCATTTAAAAAAAAAATCTGTGTGCTCTTAAACCATTAGAACCTAAACATAATGACAGGGAATGAGCACGAACAAGATTTGCTAGTACTTTATCACACTGTGTTCTGCAGCCTGCTATTGTCTGGAGATGTGGTTATAATGGGCAGATTATAGAGCATTAAACCCTCCTGAAAGCATAGACAGAAAATATGATATAATCTTGCTCAGAGCAATTATCTTTAAACACAAGAACAGCTTCAGCACCCAGTGGAGAGCGGCAAGCAAAGTTATGGGCCCGGGGCAAAACAATGACCAGCTGCCAAGAAACATCCTCGTTAGCCTTTGTTAGAGTTTGCCTCTTTAAAGTCATTGTGCAGCATGATTGAGTTGGTAACATGCAGATGAGAAAGTGGAAAAAAATGTGAAGACATAGGGAGATGAAATACTAAAGCACTGAAAGATGTCACCTCCTCTGCAAAATGCTTATATTGTGAAATAAAAAGAGAAGAAAGAACGAGTCATTTCAGGATATGTCTGGAATGAGAGATAAGAAGATTAGAATCTTCTGGTAGTCTCCCACAAAACTTCTTTCTACATCACAAGGGCTGAGTACGAACACAAAGCAAGAGGGCAAGAGGGCAGTCATAGAGAACAGACAAGATGAACTGGGGCCTAAGGAATGGGATCTCAAGACATGGTGGCTCTTTCAAGATCCTGAGAACTTGATCCGCGTGTTCCCCGAAATGGCAGCAACAAGAGCTGAAGGCTTGACCGAGTCTAAGCCATTACAGAGTGGTTAACTTGGAGATCACAGATGTGCAACAGGATAAGAAAGCAGAAGAGGGAGCAGAGCTTGAGTCAACCCTTGTGATCATCCTCTGGTGGCTCCTGTGTGCTACCAAGCTGATCACAGGCTTTAAGTCTTTTTTGGTTGTGCTCCAGCTTGTTAAACACGCTCAGCTCCTCTCACTGTTTATCTGTTTTGCAGTGTGGGATGTGTGAGTAGTTTCGTGACATTATTTAAAGCTTTTAAGCAGAGACAGACAAAAACATTTAGACAGAGACAGCAAACTATTTCTTGAGTTGAAGAGGAGATTTCAGGCCAAGATCCCAGTTGCCATGTCCAGGTTAAGTTCCCCTTTCAACATTTCCAGATTTGGGCTGTCATGGGGAGCAGCTGGGAATTTCCTGTACCTGAGGTGACCCACGGATGGGATAAGGCCAGAAGAAGCCAGACTTGTGCTGCAAGCAGGGGCTCCCCAGGTGCCTGGTGACAGGAGGGGACAACAGGCATCCACTGCTGCTGTCCCCTGGCTTGGAGCCCAGCAGGCTGAAGTTGCAAAACTCACACGAGCAGTTCCTGCCTTCCCACCCACAGGTACCAAAGAGGAGAAAGCAGGGAGCTGCTCCCAGGATTTGTGCAGCAAGCAGAGCTTTGCCCTGGCTTGTGCTCCTGGCATGACTCAAAGGCTGGCATGGAGTGGCCCCCCTTTTACAGACAGACAGGCAGGAGACTCTGGCAGCAAGACCAGGCATTGCATTCCCTTTAACTCTTACAGACCCAGGAGTCATGTGGATTGCCAGCATCCTGGAGCAGCCCTGGCTTGCTGGATTTCCACCCTGCTTAAATGACTTCTGCCCAGAGACTGAGTCTCCATTAAAACCCCCCCAAAAAACAGGTGCTGAATACCAGATACACCAGATACAAGCTCATGGTAGGTGGTGTTTTGCAGGATCCATCCTTGCTGATGGACTGCACATTTGTATCTCCGTGGCTGGATGGAGGGACAGAAGGGTTACAGGAAAGGCACAGTACAGCATGACATGAAATGAGCCAAAATGTCAGTGCTAAGCAAGCAGAATGGGGTAGAAAGCTCAGAATTATAGACAAATTAAGGAACCAGCAGTACTGGAAATGGTAACAAGCTGTCAGACCTTCATCTCTTACAAGGAACAACGAAAATATTGTAATTTCTGGTGATTTTGATGGAAACTGAGTTATGCAACACTGATATTGTTCACAGTGATTTAATTAAGACTCTGTCAGCAAGGTCAATCAAGCCTGATTAACCTGGTAGTTAGCCTTTTATAGGAATCAGTCATAAAAATGTGCCCTGCACTAAAACCCAGCATTCTAGAAATGGTCTCACTCCTAGAAGGGTCACTTTTTTGGCACATCAGGCTATTGAGACCATCCCACTAAGGTGCTAAGATATCCCTGTCTGAAAAGTTTACAAGTTCATGCTGCATTCCTTGCCTACACAGTCCTCTTCCTCTCCTTGCAGTTTGTGGGAATCTGGGGTGTCTGAGGAATGCAGAGTCTTGTGTCCTGGCAGCATCCCATCACCAAAATTATTTCACAGAGAATTAATCCCCAATCCTGACACTTCTTGTCGTGTGAGATTCAAATCTCTGCCTTTCCATGCTCATTACAGCTCAGAAAATGCAAAGACTAGACAATGGTCTTGCACCACTTGTGAACATTTTGGTTTCTGGGCTGGATAGTGACAGAAGCAGTTCATTATGTGGAGGAGCAGGCTCCTCTGCATGTCAGCAAGAGCCTATGGGTAGAACATGCCACAAACCTCAGCTGCTGTCATGTACAGCCCTATTCACTGGGGCCACAGCACCTCTAGCACTACCTCCTGCAGCTGTGGGACATGCCTTTCTCCTTGCCTTGTGGCAGCAAGCACACAGCAGCCTGGAGTCACCAGTGAAATCAGTTAGGTCTCCAGTGACCTCTCTCAGAGGGTATTACAGATAAGATTCAAATAGACGCTGAAAATTAATATAAATGAGAGCAACAACCAACACTCCCAGAAAATCCCATGTTCTGCAACTGTTATTGCTTCATCAGTGACAGGAAAGAGCAGTGTTCTAAAATAGAAGTTCACTTAATTGAATTTCCCTTAAGGCACAGAAAATAAGCTTCCATGAAGTGGTATCAATTGTTCAACAATAACATGTTCTCCCAGCTGAAAACTGGGTTAGGAATTTGCATTGTATTTTCACAAAACATAATTCCTAGCCCAGTTTCTTCCTCCTCCTTGAGATAACCAGGCAGATTCCACCTCAGTGATCACTGGGTTAGACTATGTGGGTCAGTCAGTGTGTAACCAGTGTTCAGCTTCTCCACACTCCTACTTAACTGGGCCTGCTGGATCCACCACAGGGTTTTAGATGTACAAAGCCATTAAAGGAGCTCTTTGCTTAAACACCTTTGTACTTAAGGATTTTTTCTGTAAGTACCTCTGCATCTTTATGCTCTGTGCTGGGGCATGAGGTTCAGGACTGTGTCAAGCCCAGGTGAGGTCAGCTGCACGCAGGGCTCACATCCTTGTCCCTCCTGGGCTAGAGGGCAGGCAGAACTGTACACCTCGGGGTGCAGTAAAATACAAAGGAACACTCAAAAAGCTACAGAGCAATGAGGACTCTTATCTTGCTTGGTAATACAGAAAGTGTTAGCAACCAACACTCACGTATTTATGTGTAAAATATTATCTTTCTGAAAGTTTGTCATAAATGTGGCTCAGAACACAGGGATGGCCACGCTTTCCAAGTCTGTGCAAGGGGAAGAATATTTTCTAGGGAATAAGGTCAAAATATTAGCATTCAACTGAATCAGTATGGGCCAAATTAATGAAGTTACTTCTCCATCACAGACTTCCCTACGTGAAACCTGAGAAAGCGGTTGTATCAACAGCACATCAATCCGTGGCACTGGTCAGCAGAACAGAAAACCCAGCCTCCAGTCTCAAAGTTTCACTCAGCTTTGTCACAGAAAGGTTAACTGCTGTTTAAACAATGCTTCTGAACAGATAATGTTAATTAAATGTTTGCATTCAAATCTTATTACACAGTGCAATAAGTTTGCTTTCTACACAAACACTGCGCATCCGGCGTGGAGCAGAAAGCTGGGGGGGCAGACCCTAATGAGTAATAGTTCAATCCCATGGATCCTTTTAAAACTAAAAGCAAGGAGAGGAGAATGTTGGCCATCTCCAGACTCTGTGTGTGTCCGCCTCTAAGTTTCTTCTTGTTCTCCAGGGCTTTGAAAAATTGTGTGTTTAAATATTCATTATCCTTCTACTCTAATACTGCTTAAAACTCCTTTTTCAAGCCCAGGGATGACATAGCCAGTGGATGAAAATTATATTTCGCAAAAACAAAGTCTTGTAGCAGCTCTGGGTAAGTCAAACACCCTGATGTGAAGGAAAGCAGTTAAATCATCCATCCAGATGGGAAATGTTGACAGTCCCTTAAACCAGAGTAGTTCTGCAATACAGAGAGGTGTGCAATTTGGCTTTGTGAAGCAGACATCATGGAGCTATTTATTCTGTCCTGGAGCTGAGCAGGAAGTTTACTAAGCTCACTGTTGCTGGACACATCACCTGGCTGCTGTGTTCCCTACTGGAATGCAGGGCTGGATGGACCCTTTCTGCACTGACGTCATGCTCTGCCATGAGGAGGATTTCTCTGTGAGCCCAAGACCTGTTCCTCTGACCCCAGGAGCACATTGGATGTGGTGCGTCCAACTCCTGACAGGAATGCTTCATTCTGCTCTTGAGCAACCATTTCTGAGCAAGCCAGGAGCAGAATCCAGCTTTTCTTGGCTGAAAAGATTGGGATGTCCCAAAATGGGGCTTTTAAAACAGATGAGTGAAAAAGCAGAGAGCCCAAAGGACCATCGCTCTCCAAAGAAAATTGTACAAATCAACAAGGAAAAATTCCTCTCCGTAGTTGGACTTTCTACGATGGTCAGACAGCTGTGTGCTGTTGGGCTTAGCTCTGCTCCAGCAGAGCCCTGAATATCCACTCCACTGTCTGAGCAATCCCCAGGGGACACAGGGAGGTCCCTGGACCTGCCTTTGGCAGAGGCTGAACAAATCCACTCTGAGCGTGCCCTAGATTTCCTGTGGGACACTGCCTTGGTCGGACAACTGCTCCTTGCCCATCCCTTCCTGCCACCACACCACCCTCCCTCCCCTGGGCTGGCTCTTCCCTTCTGCCAGGCTTGGCTGAGCTGTGGCTTCCTGCCCTGCCAATGTGGTGGCTTGCAGCCACCAACCCCAAATTGCTGGGGACGTCCTTGTGCTGCCACCGACTGCTCTGGCAGGCTGGAAAGCTGAAAATGTGGCACTGCTCCCTGTGCAGGGCAGCCCTCACCTTCCCCCAGGCCCAGGATTCTCGTGGGGTGCTGGATGATGGTTGGGAGCACAGAATTATTCCCAGCTGGAGGCTCAGGGAAGAGAATGGGGGTGATCAAGATTTTCAGACTTCAAGCGGTGAGCCACCAAGTTCCCCTGCAAATGCATCCCAGAGAACAAGGGAGCCCTTGTTCTCTAGCTCCTCTTTTCTGTGCAGTGAGCTGAGCATGACCATCCCCTACTCACCAACATAGGCTGTGGGGCAGAATTGATTTTTCCCCACTTTATTCGCCCTCCAGAAATAACTACCACGTCAATATCAATCCCAAATTATTTCCCTTTACTCTGATGGAAGTTTTCTCTTCAGAGCAAATAGTGTTGTTTTCAAGCTGCTCCTAAAACCTCTCAACACACATGCAAAATTTTGCTGAATTTAGCCAGTGGACATCTTTTCAAAGTGATAATTAAAAAGATGACTTGTTTTCAGCTAAAACAGTACAAAATACACTAGGTACTTTGTCCAAAGAATCCCTCCCAGATTTACAGCAGGCCAACTGGATTCATAAACTGCTCACAGGCGAGTAATCAAAGAGATTTAAAATAGGAAACATTTTCTCCTCTGTTTGTGCTGATTTTTTTTCAAAATCAGATGGCAGATACAACATCAGCAATGTTGTACTTATATGTATTTCTATTATACATATATAATATGAAATTTATACAAAGGCATAAAGGCCCTTCCCTGGCGCTTTTTAGCAGCCTGCAGAAAGTCATTTAAGAGGTAGGTATTTTTTGAAATATGAAGAGGGGCACACTCATCCAAAGCACACCAATATTTTTGGCTTGTTCCGAACAGAGAAACTTTAACAGCTACAGATATTTCCAGGAGGCTGGATATCTCTTGAGGTGGAACATTACATCTTTTCACTTCCAGCTTAACATGGTGGAAGCAGGCAAACCCCAGGGTCTGTACGGGCACGTGACCCCAAGTGCCACCCTTCAACGTTCCTTTGTGGCCTGATGATAATTATTCCCTCTGTTTCTGCACCCTGCCTGTTTGGCTTTGCATTTTGCTGAACCTCAGGGTGACCTCCATGGACTGGCACAGAACACAGGTCCAGTGGGTGTCACTGAGCCCAGCCTCCTGCATGAACCAGCACCAGAGCAGTCACAGGTTCAGCTGCTGTCCCAGCCACCACCAGGAAGTTTTGGCATAAAACCCACAGCAATATTCACACTTCAGCCCTGCCTTGAACCACTCCAAGGACCTCCTGAGTCTTTACAGTCCTGACAGTGGTCAAGAATTCCCTCCTCTGAAGAAAACAGTGTGGAATGAAGGTCCTCAGCTACACAGAAGTAGCTTCAAGCCTGACAACATTATGAATTTTTACAAACTGTAAAAACAACCAGATTCCAAGCTTTGAAGTGGGGAGAAAAGCTAACTCTATGCTGTAATTACATTTTATTTGGACTTTCTTTTCCATACACGAGAGCTGGGGTTGAAAGCACTTATTACAAAGCACAGAGGAACTTAAAGCATGCTCTTATTTAAACCAGCCTCCATCACTCTTGCTCAAAATAAATACACAACAGAGATAAAATTTTAGCGTGACAGGACAATGCTTTCTTAATTGCTGTCCTGTCTGTTCCCTTTCCAGAGGATTAACACCCACCTGTATGACTGTTTGACCTGTGCTGGCAGGAGGGAGAGTAAGAGTGCACAGGACACTGCTGCTGATGTGTTCACCCAGCCCCTGAGGCTCCCCACTGAAGAGCAGGCAGAACTGCTACCTGCTCCATGAGCACTTCTCAGCAGGTTCCTCATGCAGCTGCAACCCATGAGGGTATCTATCCCCTGGGTATAGCAGCCTTCTAGGCAGGTCAGGTGCTGAGGAACAGCTTTGTGACTTTTGACTGTGTGATGCCCTGATTCTGCTCTGAAGTTTCTTGCCATGAGTCAGAAGTCCTGTGCATTCCATTCACTTGCATGGTGAAAAGGCTTTCAGAGAAAAAAAAAAAATTCAGATACTTTCTGCAAGTTCATTGAAGTTCAGTAAGCTGTTTTATCTCAGTGGTAGGAACATGTCCACTTCAGCTGGAAAACTTCCTGGCAGAGTGCAGGTCTCTTACAGAGGAGTCAGTACTTGTCAACCATGCAGGAAGCTTGAGAGCACCTTTCTCAGCAAACCTTACACCTTCCTCAACACTCACTGTGCCTTTGCACATGCCTGCAGCTACATGCCCCAGAATAATATCCTAGTTTAAGAAGTTTTGAACTTTGGTTTTGTTTTGAAACCTTCCCCTTTTCTCCTGACTAATGCAGCTCATAAAGGAACACCTCCCTCAGGCCAAAAGCACAGAAGATACTTGTGATTATCTGCCAGGATTTTAACAAGGATGTCCTCAGCACCTCAGAGCTGCACATCCATGGAATGTGGCCCATATTAATAATGCTTTAACTGCTCTCAACATGCTCAGAGACAGCCTTGATGCCAACCCACAGGTTCCCAGGGGCAGAATGACAGCATCCACACAGGGCAATTAACCTGAAAGACAAACGTTTGCATTTTTTGCTAATCCCCTCAAGTACTTAGTATTTCGGAATCTCTTTCCTCATATTCGCCCTCACAAGACCATGGAATTACTTATTTTAGACTGAAGGAGGCCAGTCATGTGCTGGCATTAATTGTGAGAACTGTCACTTGTTTATGACTGTAACACTGTTGGTGCAAAGACAAAGTACCAGATTTACAGCTGAAGGGCTTTGCCCAGGAAGTTGCTCAGACACATGCAAAACCTCACCAAGAAAGGGCCTTTGGGGGATGTAGGTGTGGATAATTCACAACATGCCTGGGGAGCATTCTTCTGCACACCCAGGAGCCAGCCTGGGAGGGATGGACCCTGCCTGTGCACCCTGTCCTTACCCTGGGGCAAGCCAAGGAGCAGAGCAGCCCTTCCCTCAGTGTTACAAAGGCATCAGCTATATTATACACAGCTGATATATCAGCTATATATCAGTCTATACTGACGTTTCAGCTGCAGGAGTGCAGGTGACCACTGCAGAAAGGGGACCAAGGCTCAGTCTTTCCTACAGTAGATGCCACTATGGCATCAGCAGAGATCGAGAACATCTTGATTTGCCCATGCACTTTTGAATTACTTCATCAGAAGGAATATTACAAGCAGCAGGGATCTAAGAGAGTCACGTAGCCAGGGCAGTTTTATGCTGCTCTTATTGGAAGATGTTGCAACAAGATACTCTGTGCAGTGTTTACATTTCCAAAATGACGAAACTAGAGGATGGAACAAATGAAACTAAAACCCTTAATGTAGTTTCTACACCTTGGCAAATCAAGGTCAAACTAAAACCCCAAAATGTCTCCCCAACATTTTCTCCCTTCTCATAAGGGGGTAAAGAACGATTTTTAAGTGCTGTTGAAGGATGAACTTTTAGCATCACTTCCTCATCTCCAGTTTGTTAAGAGAGCGCAGTGGTGACCCCAGTACACCCCTTGTCAGGAGAAGACAGCTGTCATAGTAAGGTGAAGAAAATACCAGCAGTGCTGAGAGAAAGAACAGCAAGAAAGCAAGTTTAGTGTTACAGACTTTGTTGCCAAGTGGAGGCAGATCTTGTCCTGTTGACATGACACAGGCTTTGCTCTTGGGCTAGGTGTGCTGTGCAGGAAAGAGCTGGGATCCCCCCCAGCTGCTCCACTGCTCTTGGTCTGGTTATTGTCCACCAGAAAGACTCTTGCCAACCCTCTCCCTCTTCCAGCCATCAGAAGTAGCAAGGTTAAAGATCAAAATCCAAAACCAAAACATGTTGAAAGACTTGTCTTCTCTGCAAGTGAGAAGAAAGTATGTGTAGCTCTCCAGACTGCATGCTTTCCAGTGTGGGCATGCTGCATTATCAGAGTTTACACCATAGCTTTCACCAGGGCATCACACCACACACTGCAAACCAGGCACTCTTTAACCCTATAAGGCAGGAATAAATGAACCTTTTCTGTATTTCACCGAGCAGAAGAGTGAAGAACTAGAGAAATTTAGGAATTTGTGCAGGATCACATACCAGCAGGAGCACTGTGAAGGCAGCATCTGACCAAAATAATGTGGATACATAGGAAAAAGTCCAAACTCCACAGTTTGTCTGATCCTCATGGGATCACAGGCCCTAACATTTCACCAGGTCAAGCAAGTCACGGTCTGCTCAAGGATATACATTCCTTTTTTATCATGTAACCACTGTGTGACCCTGACAAGAAGTTCAGAGGGTTCTTTTCTCTAATGTAGGCTCTAACTACTTTTCCTAGGGAGAGGAAAAAAAAAAAGAGATCCAGGAAAAAACAAGACCCAGGTAAACATACAACAACGAAGTAATTCCTCCAGCCACACTACATTTCACATGCAAACAGCATCAGTACTTTTCTGTTCAGGTATATATGCTTTTTATATACACTGTAGAGGTATACATTTCATATAATATTTTTGTGTTCTGAAATAATAATAACCTGTCTTCAGGGCACAGCCCAAGCAAGAAGAAGATTAGAAGATTAATTATCTTGCTACCAAGAAGCAGCTACTCCAGCGTGGACTGGGAGTATCCCATCTGGGAGAAGGGAACCAGAGCTTGGAACTGAAGATGCCATGGGACAGACACCCCGTCCCAGAAGGACCTTTGAAGCCCACACACCCCTGTCCCCAGAGAGCTGTGCTCCCCTGTGAACAGCAGCACTACGCTTCCCTTTCTAGCCATGAAGCAGGAGTGAGGGAGATGCAAGGGCTGGGCTTGTTTTTGGTTCTAGGAGAGTTGCAAGATGAAAACCACGTCTGTTGAGCAGTACCAAAGAAAAATAAACTAGGCATCCCACAAAGTTTTCCAACATGTCTATTCACACCCCTAGCAAGTGACAGCCTCTACCTTTTGCAGCCAGTGGCATCAGCAGATGTTATGAATTTAGCGATCCAACATTTCAGTGAAGCGTAAACAAATTCTAGTGAACAAATGGTCCTGAAATCTGATCTCAGAGATATTTTCTTTTAACTCAGGACTTGATAGGGTGTGCTTACAGATGTAGCAGGGAACTTCCATCAAACTTTGGAGGAGCTTATGGGAAGTGCAGTACTCTCATCTGCAGCAGACATCCTTCTTGGGAGATTCATTCTTCTTAAGCAGAAAAAAAATTTAGCCATTTATAAACCCCTTAACTTTAAAGCTAGCAGGCATTCTGACACTGCATGCAGAAGGATGGATTCTCACTCTTTTCCCAGGAGGCTTGAAGACTGCAGCCAAGCACATGAGGATGCCAGAAAGATGCCTCCCACAGACTTGCAGAAACCCTTCTAGCTTTTTAAAACCTGAGAAGACCTTTGGTCCAAAGTCTTGCAGTGTGGAGTTCCCAGAAATGGCAACATGCAAAGGAAAAAAAAACACCAAGCCCTGGAGAGCTAACCTTATTAATAATCTGCTTCTCCCTACTTAAAGTTGGTTGGGATAGAAACACTGAATCTCAAACCCAGGAAATTATGAGTGTGAAGCTGTCATGCCCAAATAAGCATGGCAGAGCTCCCAGTGACTTCACACAGTCAGCTCTCAAGTTACAGAAGTTGGAGCTGGATTTACAAGTGGCATCAACCAAACCTCCAAATCCAGATCCTGAGGTACCTTCAAAGCCCAGACACAAACCTAGTTCCTTCTGCCATTGGCATGGACACATAAACATTCCAAGGATGGAATGTTGCTCTCGGCCCACTTGGGTGACAAAGTGCACACTCATTGGAAAGGTCAGGGGCTGAGAGCCTGTTCTGCGCTTTTATTGTATTTGAGGAGGAGAAATGGGTGGATGGAGAACTGTCTGCTGCCAATAGAAACATTGCTTCTTATTCACTGGGACATGCAGCAGCAAAACCAAAATTACTTAAAACAAATAGTACTGGAATTACTGGGGTCAAGGACAGTGGAGCCAAGAACACCCAAGAAGGGTGGGACACAGGTACCTTACATCATCCTGACATTTAAAAGGACTTGTTAGGGTTTAACCCTCCTGGTCTCCTGAAGGGAGTCAGTGGTGTGAGGAAAACCTCTCCTTTCCTCCTCTGGAGCTCTCCCAGAAAGGGACACCCAGTGTCTCTGGTGACAGACAGGTTTTCCTGCAGAGGAGGGCTCCAGCTGCCAAAGCTGCCAGGAGAGCCACACAGCAGCTGCAAGTGCAGCCACCACACCAAAGGAGAGGGTTTCCTCCACCCATCAAAGCCCTGCAGAAACTGGACTTTTTGGCTTTGTAGAGGCTGGAAGTGTGTGAGCCATGGCTGCTGACCCAAAGCATGGCAGGGTCCTGAGTTTGGCCAGGCGTGGCTTTGCCTGTTACAGTGCCAGCCCAGCTCAAGCCATGGCAGGGCAGTGTCAGCAGAAATGCACTAACAAGTTCCAAACTTCCATCCCAAGCAGCACAGAAATGAGCCCATCAAGGTCCCCACGCCACCCTCGTTTGGGCTCTGACCCTCAGTGGGTCCAGCCTGGCCAGCACAGCTGCCCCTCTGCTCCCATTAGCTGCAAAGCAAAGCAAAGCAAAGCAAAGCAAAGCTTACTCAAAGCCAGCTAGTTCAGAATCCCAGATTAGAGAGTGTCACCAGTTAATGTCACCTGATGGCATTGTTTAGCTAGGGATATTTTTTTTTTGAACTGCATGTTTATAGCACTCGTTTTGATAGAATAATCACAGCACTTAGTGCTGGCTTTCATCTCCCTCATGTGACTCACCCCTTCCATTTTCCAGGACTCAGCTGTGATTGCTGGAGTGGTTCAGCTATCTGCACTGGTGCTACAGACTGGCCTGTGCCACCAGGCTCAGATCTGGAGCAGTAGTGCTGGGAGTCAGATCAGGAGGGTTTAATCACCCTGGTTCTTATCTCTGCAGCTGGCTCTGCTGCTTGTCTGATGACTGCAAAGGGACAGGGGTAGTCTGGGGCTTAAAATGTAGGTTTGGCTTCAGTCTCATCTCTAAATATATATGGTCAGAGATATCTCTATTTTACAGCTACATATTGCCCTAAATATATGTATATTAAGAGATACTTTTGATTGTATATCCACTTAAATACACAGAAGGTTTTGAAACTTCCCCTCTCAAACAGCGAGGGAAAAACACCTTGTTTTAGACATACCAAAAATTCCCACGGGAGTTCGGAAAAAAAATATCCCTGCCTCCCAACCCAAAAGCATCAAGAGAGTCCTTGAGGAGGTATTCCCAAGTTCTGGGGTCTGGCAGGGCAGAGCAGAGGCAAGCAGAGACCTCTGGCCCAGCCCTGGCACAGAGGAGCCCAGAGGGTGACAAAGTGGCCGTGCCCTCTGGCCCCGGTAATGAGGTGGGTGGCACAGCAGCTGCATTGAGCAACATAAAGGTGGTGGGGAAATAATTTCAGTTTCCTGTAGGGTTTCATAATTTTATGTGTTTTTACATAAGCCAGTATAAAACCTCTTGGCTTTTTCCAACAGCATTAGAAGCACAGATAAACATGCAGATTTCCATCAACACTCCTTGAGCTCACTTTCTTGCCAGTTTTCAGGAAAAACTGCCCATACATGACTTGCCAATTTTTTATGGAATTTTGGCTCAAATAATTTTTAACTACTTAATACAGATCACATTTATTATGACCATCAGTGGAAAATATTATCTTCCCAGATTTCCTTGTATTGTAAGCAGTGGGAATAAAATTAATTCACTATGCAGTTACACAAATATGTAAATCCATTACAAATATAGCATTGAATGCATTTTCTTGAATTCCTGTGCTGTTTGCAGCTTTGCTTCTGGCAGCACCAATATCCTTCTGCTGATGATAGGATTGCCCTTCAGCCTCAGAATAATTCCTGGAGTAAACCTATTGATTAATGCTCTTGTGACATACTAACTCATATGGCATTTGGGAACAATTTTTATTGCTGGAGTCCATTTGTCCCTCGTACGTGCACACATTTTAAGTTCACATTTGATGCATCTCTCAAGCTGTCCTAGAGTTTGATGATATCCATCACACCACTGCAGCTCCAGCACTCCTGTTAAATTCCATTAAGCACTAGGGGTCAGTCAACCGCATCAGAAACAGAGAAATTTACTGAAGTGTACATTTAATGAGGCTGCAGGGAGGGAAAGGATGACATGTGCAAGTTACGAGTTTTAGGAATAAGACCTAAACCTATAGTGGATAAAGTCTAAACTGTGATGAGTCTCTGAAAATCCTCAGCGTAACCCCATGCCAGGATTCTACCAGCAGACTGTACAACCTACACTCTATTGTGTGTTAGGACTGATCTGTAGCTGTAATTCACCATGCACTTTCTCTTTAGATAGAAACAACTCCCAAAGAAATATAACAAGCACCTCAAACACCCAAAAAATATTTGGGAATGCAGATTCTGTTGTTGCTACCGATGAGCTTTGTCACAGTTGTGCACAAGGAGACGGGAGTTCAGGTTTCTTGCAGTGAAGCTGGAGGCTGGTTCCCACCCCAAAAACCTGTGTGAGTTCTGCTGGGCACCAACCACTGTGAGGAACAAGTGCACAAAAGCAGACACTGATGACAGTGCCAGCAGGAAACAGAGCCCGAGGTGACCCCAGTGCGCACAGAATCCCAAACCTTCCTGCTCCCTGAACTGGGATATACCTCCAGTAAAACCCATCCCAGCCCTCTGTGGGCACCTCTGCCCTGCAGCAGGTGATTCCAATGTAACAGTGAAAGCCTCAGGAGGTTCAGCCAGGGTAGAGGTGCTGATCAGTGGAACAGGATGCTCACAGAGCTGAAAACAGGAACATTTCAGCTGTGTCAGAGCTCCTCTTGCCTTACCAGCTGTATCATTAAGGCAGCCTTGTTGCAGGTGTTCATCTATACTATACCCCACCCTCTGTTTTAACTAAAGGTGCTATCTCTAACTTGCTCCAAGTATAGGCCAGGCTGGAAAAAGTACAGGATGCAATCTCTGGGTTCCTCCTAATGGTGAGAATGGCCACTTCATTTGCTCAGATCCAGTATGATCCAGCTGCTCACATCGCCTTCTTTTTAACACTCCCTCTGCCCCCACCCTCCACAGCCACCTGACTGAAGGTTGTAGCCCTGCAGTAACTGGGCAGAAAGACAAGCTCTAACTGCAGTGGCAAAACTGCAGCTGAGGATTAGGAAAAGAAGCAGCCAGAGACTGTAAAAATACAAATGATTCAAGGCACAAGTAGGGTTTTGCATACTTCTCGCTGGGCTGTTGGGTCACTTAACTCTTGTGCAATTCGTGCTGACTGCAGCTGCTGGGAAAGGTAAGAGAACCAAACAATAAAAGCAACCTTAAGGAAATCTAATTGAGGGAAGAGAATTGCACAGCACTGCAGTTCTCTCCAAGTGACTCATAACAGGCAGTACCATTCAGAGCCAGTGGTGTCCTTCCACTCCAGTGCAAAAGCTCTGTTTGTCCCTGCTTTTTGGAAAAGAGATACCTGCTTAAGTGAGGACAGCCAGTACCAGTGTGTAAACAAACACCACAAAACTGCTTTGCCTTTGTCACAACAAGCTCTGTAAAAAAGGATGCAGACATCAGTCTGATTTGCACTGAATTTTACCAAACTCCTCTCCTCAAGGTAGACTGATGCCCCTCGTTCTTTTTTAAAGGCAAAAACATTTTGAAAATGTCTTGCTGCCTCAAAGACTGGGAAGAACCAGAAAGCTAAAACAAAGGGGGAAGGGGGAGCAACCCAAGCTCTTTGTTCCAGTTGGCATGAAAGAATCATTCTTACAATAGCTCATTTTCTCCTTCCCCCCAACAGCTGACAACTCATGGCAACTAAGGACAGGGCTGCTATTGTCGTTAAGCAAATTCTTGTCCAATCTACGAAGGAAAAAGAAGAGCTCCAGAGATGACGACATGTTCAAAATGCTCAAAATGCTTGCAAGGTCATCCCAGGAGGCAAATAAAGAGGCAGAGCAGTGGAGGAAAGGGTTCCTGAAGTGAAAACAGGGGACAGAGCAGTGGCCTTGCAGATGCAGCTGCAGCAGAGGTTGAAGAGTCAGACTGCTTGACCCAGACAGGGACTCAGGCTCTAGGAGTCACCACAGATGCCAGACTGTTGTCATTCTCTGCAAGCCCCTGCTTCTGCCACCACATTTTTCTGGGGCACACCGCACCCACCAGCGTTCATTTCTGCATGGAGTGCTGGCAAAGGCACTGGGAGAGCCCCTTTTCCTCAATCCTACCCATAGCAAAACTTACCTCCAGCATTCAATGACCAGTGTGCACTGACGACACACACTTAAGATCTTTCACCAAAAACTACTTTAAAAACCCATTAACAATCAAGCAAACAAACAACTCACCACACTCCCACACAAAATGTGTTCATTGTTAGAAATCTCCTCTTTCAGTACAAAGCCTGAACTCTCCCCCATACAAAGCATTTCTGCATGTTCACCCCTCCAGCCACACACTTCAGGGGAGGATGGGGGCCATGCATCACAAACTTAACATGCGGGATGGGCTCCAAACAAAGCACAATGCACATTTTTCCATGAGCAGTCCTAAACCTCAGAGCAGGACCACTAATGACTACAGCCCAGCCATGACAGCATTGGTTTAGTAGTTGATATAAGGGCAAGTCTGCCTTCAAGGTAATCAGCATCCTCCCCCACCATGTCCCATAAAGCTGCAGCCCTTCCTTTCAGGACAAGTTGTGCACAAGAGCTCCTGCAGTTGCAGTAGAGCTCGGTGGAGACGTGCCTGACACGGGGACAGCAGGCACACACACCAGTCTCTGCTCTGCAGTGGCCCTGAGGGATGTGGCCAGAGGCTGCAAGAGGCACAAGAGTGCCTGGAGGAAATCTGCCACAAGGGGCTTTTCAAGACCCTCATGCCTTAATACAGGTGAACCTTCAGCTGGACCCTTCTTTATGGATTACTCCAAGTGTAAGCAAAAGAAAATCAAACAACCTGGGGGCTCCCAAATGCACAGACTCACAAGTACCCACTGTGGGCTGTTCAGCTCTGCAGAGGGCTTTGGTCACAAGAAATCTGACCCGTTTACAATCCTAGACCTACAAAACTAACCTGCTGCCAGGCATCACTGGCTGTTCGGATGGACCACGCACCATGGAGCAGGGCTGTATGGTAGGGGCAGGGGTGACATCCTGCCTGCCTCGTGCCAGACTCCTCCTTGGCTGCCCTTCCTGCCCTGGTCCTGACAACTTTGCATGTCTTCAGACATGCTTGCAACAGCCTGTTTATATTCATCGCCACGAACATCTCGGTGCTTGCCAATGTTTTTAAACTGGTGCTGGCTGGGTTGCAAAAAAACAAGATGGATGTGAGGACGAGAAGAATCATGGGAATTCAAATTTCACTCCAAGCCTCAAAATTCCATCTTCTTCCAGTTGGATGCCACAAAGCACACTATGTAAAGTCCCAGAACTTTGCACAGCAGTGGCAATGCATCTGGGGAAGCCTCAAGAGCCCAGCATGCCTTTGGTTAGACTGCAATGCTGGACAATTGCAGTGATCTGCAGCTACATCTGCTTCGGGTGCAGAACAGCGGCATTCCCTGCACAATGGTTGTGGATGTACAAGTCAACTCCACAAAACCACTGTATCTTGTTGCCAGCCTCATGAAAACCCTTCAGCAAAATGTTGGCTACACACAGCTGTGCTCTGGCAGCAGTGAAGTGGGACATCCAGCACCACAAGAGAGCACAGCCACAAAAAATGGCTTTTATTATGCTGGCCCTCAGAGATGCTTTCCCAAAAGGAGAAAAAAAAACCAAAAAACCTCTCAGCATTTTCAGTCTGATAGATTTTGTTTCTGAGAACATTATGCTTCAGTTTCTTATCAACTACTGAAGAGTTTGGAGCTTTTCAGATTGTGAAATACCTAAGAAGCCACAGCAGACAGGCACTATGCAGATAAACAATCTCAGCACAACAGCAGCTGCAGAAAGGCAGTAAACATGGCCTTCTGCAGCTAAACATTGTAAGACAAAAACAAGAAAGCATCCATGATTAGGGCAATTTATAGCCTAAAATAAACCTGAAGACTGATGTAGAACACGAGACCAAGAGAAACCATTCCTTCCATTTCACTGGTTTTGTAATTCCTTTGGAATGGGAGAGAACAAGAATTTAAGAGATTAGGGGAAAGTCACTCTTCATTCCCCATGAGTCTGATCCAGAGTTTATTGAAGTAAATTAAATGAATCCCACTCCAGGTCCACTGGATTTTCTTTTGAACAGTCACATGAGGTGATTCCTAAAGCGGCTGTGCATGAAGGATCACGTTTGTTTCAGAAAAATGTATTTAATCAGCACTTCCCTTGAAGGTAATCACAGACCCCACTAGGCAGTTAAAACTCAGTGCATCTAGCCACAGCACAGAAAGGTGAATTGCTGTGAATAACATCAATTTAAGATGTTATTTAAGAAAATTTAAGAAAACAACATTTGTTTTCAACATTTTTTTCCACCCATTTACTGCTAGCATGCCCAGGATGACTAGAGGTGATAAAAGAAAATAGTGTTGGTTTCTGCCCCTTCTCTCCAGCCCAGTGAACCTGCACATTTGAACTTGCACATTTGAACTTTCACTGTGTGCAGCCAGGCTCATTCCTTCCTTGAATTTTTGTGTTATTTCTTATACAACAGTGAGGAAAACCTGCAAATGTGAAAAGCTGATAGCACAAGACAAAAATAGGAGAATCCACGTGCAGATTTGACTTAAACTGCTCTTAATTCATCATTTACAGTTGTTTGGCTTGCGAGTCAGTGATGACTCTTCAAGCTGGAGTTTCCCCTGAAATTCTGACTTTACAAGCAAGTTTTACTCAGGCCTCTGTCCAGAAGGGGGAAATTAATGGTCCTTGCAGCCATTATCTTTTGGGTCATGTTTTTGGTTTGCTTTGTGGTTTTTTTCTGATAGGAACTTTCTGAAACAAAGGCCGAGTCAAGAAAAATACTAGTTTCTCAGTTTCCATTATGGTAAAATGGAATGTTCTTCCTAAAGAAAGCAAACCCACAAAAGCATAAACAAAAGAATCCCCCAAAGCCACACTGTGTGCAGTGAAGAAAATTTCAGCAGTTCAAGCAGGTGACTTCACTGGGTCAGTAGCTGCCTGTGCTCTGAAGCTCCTTGACAAACATTCCTGGCTTTAACCTTTCTAGGACTGAACTAACTTCTTGTTGTCATTAAAATTAATTAAGATAACCTCAATGGTTATGTTATTTTGGAAAATAAGCATTTGTCTTCTTTGGAACAGGTGCTCTTCCAGGTATATTCAGCCCTACAGCAGAAATATTGTACAACTCCATCATTGCTGGACTAACAGATGTGTTCATTTCTTCATAACCTAAAATATTCATCATGAATGTGGTGCACAAACTGCCTCCCATGTCTGCACTCAAAACAGGTCTTAAAAAGGTTCTAGAAGGAGATAATTTAATTAGGCCTATCTCAACAATAGTCTCTTTCAGCAATTAAAAAAGAAAAAAAAATATTTCCACATTCTGTTCTAACTCTAAAGTTAGTACTGACTCCTGCTGCTAAGGTTGGTCTCAGGTTCCATCTCATCCAGAAAAACAATTTACAGAGCTGGTTTCTTGAGGCATGCCATATGTACACTTATTCCACTATCAGGGTGCTTAATCCCTATCCACAGTGCCCAAAATCTCATCTCGCACATTCCAAACACGCCTCTCCCGATGCACTGACAGCATCCCAAACTATTGTTACACCACAGAAAAGGACAGAAGCTCATACATACAAGACAAGTGATTCTTTGTGCCCACATGTCCTGTACTCTGAAATCTCAGCTGTGCCATGGAAGTGAGTGCTTGGATCCCATGGGAGTTTGAGCTGACACTTTACACTGCTGGAAATGTGGAGGTTTTACCTGAGGGGCACAGAGTGCTTCTGCTGAGGTGTCCCTGTTTGTCAGCCCAGGTGCTCTCATGGGAAACTATGCAGTTCTAGCTCCTCCATCAACAGCAAGGGAACTGGCTCTGTTTTTAGGGAAGGATGAACTTCCAAAAGGAGCAGAGTGTTGGAGCTTTAAGACGTTTTGTTGCTGCTTTAACCTGGTGGGTTTCTTCCCCCCTGTCCCTTTCCAGCTCTTAGCCAGAAAATTCTGACTGCATCCTATGAGGAAGTTGAGCAATGAGTTTCAGCTCCTTCAACTGGCATTATTAGTGCATTCATGACCAATTCTACTCAGCCACACTTACAGCAGTCACTGCAGAAGAAAGTAATATTGAAGTATTGCTGCGTTTCCATTCTTTCAAGTGAGGGGTCCTGTTAACACAGAAGTAGCTCCTCTCAAATAGTGCAGCTAAGGACAGGCAGCAGGACTTCCCTAAGGAAGACAAGGAGACCAGAAACATTTTGAGTCAGAATCTGACTTGCTATTAATTCCTGGCTTTGCCATTCTGGAGAGGGCTGCACATATGTAGTGCTGGAGCAAACAGTGTATCTTATTTTTCCTCAGTGCTACCAAGTCTGGCAATCACACCATTGAATCAGAGGTTTACTATTTAGCTCTGCATTAATAGTGGGCTGGCCTGCACAATAATTTTCAAACTGGGGCAGAAACCACAAATGATTAAGGCTGAAGTAGTTGTTATCCATGAATGATAGGTCTTTGGAGCTTCCAAGTCCATTTTCAGTTGTTGTTCAGTATTTCTGGAAGACTTCTCACCAGTTGAACTAAGAAGTCAAATAATGGTACATTTGTGTATTCCATGTGTCTGTTTTCTGTCAGTGTATTTGCACACGTTTTGTTTTCCAGGACATGCTGATTCTGGAGAGACAGCAGACATTTGAGAAAGCTGAACTGAAGTGCAAACTGACCAATATATTAAAGCAGCAGAAGCTGCAAAACAGCCAAATTCCTACAGAAGCAAAGACAAAAGAGAGAAATAAAAAGAAACTAAAAAATGCAGTGATATAGCCAGTTGGTCTTACCTATTTTGGGCTGCTTTAGTTGCATCTCCTCAAGTATTCTTGCAAGAACACCTAACCTTCGTGGGCAGGAGGAGGAGGAGGAGGGGAAAAGCAAGCCTGCTGGGTTGGAAGTAGAGGCTCTGTGCAAAGATTATTCCCCAGTCATGCCCCAGTCAAGGAAGCACACAAAGCTGCAGAACTGTCCTCCTGGGAAGGTGCAGCACTCTCAAAGCAGGTGATCAAGAGTACTTCTGCTACAGCTTTTTATTTGCAATATTCCTACCAGCATAGCCCTTTTATTGAGCTTCCCTGCTGTCCTGATCTGGTCTGTCTGCTCTGATATTTTTAAGTTGGAAAGTGATTTGTAAATCAGAAACATAGTAAGGAAAGAGGGGCATGCCATCAGTCTCTATGGCCTATTTGAACTTTGTGCTAGTCTGAATAACACTGACTTGCCAATAGGATTCCAAGAAAGCATGGACGCTGCTTTGTTTTTAAGTTTGCTTGGGAATATACTTCTCAGCTGTTGCACAGGAAACAGTCAGCCCATCCACTACAATTGCTTTCTTGGGACCAGGTTTGAGGTATTTCATGGAGTCTGTGAGGTATTTAATTAATTATGCAAGATTGGGGAACTATCTGAGTTTCTTTGAAATCCCACAGATGGGCACATAAAGGACAAACAAAGTAAGCGCTGCAAAAGACAAACATAAACATGCCTGCAAACACAATTGTTCACTCTGCCTTGAATTCCAAAACAGCATTTTTCACATGGTTGGAGTCTTAGGTCATAGCAAGTGTCAGCGGAGAAGAATTCAGAGAGGCGAGGATGCAATATTCTGGAAATACGTCTGGTAGGACCTGGCTTTGGAAGTCACTTTTCTCAGAGAAAAGGCTTTAATAATAAGCAAGTGTATCAGATTTCTGCAAACACACTGTTAAGGTCGGCAGAGCAGCTGGCAGCAAGGAGAGTTCTGTGACCTGCTCCTGAACCCTTCAAACTCATTTCCTGTCAAACATCAGACCCAAGAGGACAAGCAAAAATCTGTTAAGCTCTTTTCTAGAAGAGTCTGAGATTAGAATTCCAGTAATGGCTCAAATTCCTTTCCAGTTGTCCTGAACTGGCCACTTCCAGTGATTGCTATGCCGTATGGCAGCGCTGTCCTCCTCTGGGGGAAGGAGGAGAGAGTGGGGGTGGAAGGAGCAGTGAGGCCATGGAAAATGGGATCCAGCTTTTCCGACAGCAAGCGGGAGAGCCAGATGTGCCATTCATTTAAATAAATCAGCGCTGCTTCCAGGGGATGGGAGCAGCTGGTGGGGATTTATTGCCCAGCTCGTCCTGGGCAGCAGAGGTAAGCCTGGATGCAGCCTGGGTGCCTTGTGCCTCTTCCCAAAGGCAAGCACCCAACAGGCACCGTGCTCATTCCAGCACAGGAAACACGCATCTGCACAGATTTTGTGGAAACAGCTCTTAACATCTCAAGCAATACCACTTTAAGACTTGCCTCTGTCCCAAAGTGGATCCAGCATGTCAGAACACGTAAATTAAAAAACCCCATTGAGGAACATCTGTCCAGTTGGTTCTGCACAGAACCTTCCCAGTTTTCTGAACCAGCTCTGCAGGGGAGTCCAATTTCACAAGGAGTTGAGCAAACACCTCAAATGCCCTTTGGGTTTATTTGGTAAGACCATTCTGGAGCCAAATTCTTCCATCCTGTACTGTATCTATGGACGGAAAGGTGTTGTTCAACACCAGGACAGATCTCCTTTCCTCTTGTCTCAAGGAATCACCAGTATTTCTCTCTCTTTTTAAAAAAGTTTACTCAGCCATCATCAACCTTTCTGTTAACAACTGCATCTCTATAACAAAGAAACAAATATTATGATGAAATTTTGATTTTCCACATTTCAGAGTTAAGAGGCAGCAGGGATCTGAAAACAAATTTAATAAACTTTAATTTATTGTATCGCTGTAGCTATCTTCAATTTCATCTTTCTTTCCAATTATACAGTTATAAACTAAACAATATATCTAAATATATAGAAGACTATTTGTATAAAGATGCAAATCCAATAATAAAGAAAAATGCTAAGGAAAACAAGAGAAGTAAACTTGCAGCAAATTAATCAAAACATTTGCTTTCCATGTGGGTGAAAATGCGAATAAATCATTACAGACAGGCTTGCTTGTGATTTTGTTTTTGTTTCTCTATTATTCTACCTATTACTGGCCAGGGGTTTATATTCATTTCTGGAAATGAACCAGCTTCTGATAAAAAGCACTTCTATAGCAGGTGTATAAACTGAGCAAATTCTACCATCAACAAAAAGTTAATATTTGGCAGGATTTTTGGATTTGGGTCTGTTTCCTCTAGTCAGTTCATTAATACAAAGTTTAACTGCCTTCCTTCCTTAACCCAGAAATAGCAAACAACCTCTCCTCTTTCCCCCCAAATCACACAGCTCCTAATCACTGGTTTGTGTCCCAGGGGCTCCACTGCTGCACACAAATCACAGTGGCCACCACACAATCCTTCATGTCAGAGAGGCAGGAGAACGCTTCAGCAGGATCAGATGTGTTCTCCAGATTTACTGCAGAAAATCCTGGGAAACCTAGGGACAAGCTAACATTTGAGTTGAGCTCAGTGACTCTGAATTGGCCAGTGCAGCTGCTGGCTGAACAGGGTCTGACCTGCAGCCAGCACGTAAAAATGCAGGGCTAAACAAAGAACAAATAAATAAGGGAAATGCCACCCTGAGAGAAGAAGGCTTGAGCTCCTCTGGACAAACCACAGTGTAACAAGGTCAACTCCCTCATCAAGGACACAGCCAGACTCTGCTTTCCCCTCACAGGCTTTCTTTCCTGAGAGCAAATGTTCTGTTCCATGGATAAAGGTGGGATTCCTACCTATTGGAGCAGCCTGGTGAGCAGCTACAGCCTGTGCCAGTGAGCTCCACACAGCTCCAAATGGGAATTTCTCTGCCCCCAGGATTTATTACAGGGCTCTCAACTGCTGTCTGCTCTTTCCAAGAATCTGTGTCAGAGCTTGAACTTCACAGGTTCTCCCCCATGATGCCCTAGATGTGTTCAGGAGTATTCCTGAACTTTGAAAAAGCTTGGATGCACCTGGGGCACATTTCTAGCCTCCACTTGACTGCAATCAATTAAGAGCAGTTGTAACCTCTCTGGAACAGAGGAGGTGTGCACAAGCAGTAGTTTGTACCTATCATAGCTTGAAGAAGTGTACAAGGAAAGAGATTTATGACCAAATCCTGTAGAATGTACTGAAAACCATGCTCCCAAGATACTAATCACACAGCATCAAGAGGCCTCGGACTCCAGACAAAAACAAGTTTTTCTTTCACTTATATAAATAATTTTGTAGCAACAAAATCAAAAACTAAACTTGACAGTGCCAGGTCTCACTGACCTCAGTCCAGGACAGCAGTAAATACATGTCTACCCTAATTAAGTTCCATTTGAGTTAGCAAGTTAAAAACATATTTACTGCTGTTTCAAATGAGAATATTTGCATTTTCATCTATTCTTACAATTAGGGCCCCATGGAGAGCTAAAAACAATTCCAAACTCATTATCAAAGTATAAATAAATCAGAGCAGCACTTTCCTGTGCTGTTATGGCCAAGGCATTTATGCTCAATAAACCACAAGATATGTGAGGTTTACCCTAGAAAAAAGGATATCAGAATAAAACTAGAAGCGAACTCTGTATTGCAGATGCATTTCAGATTGTAGCAGAAAACGTTCTTGAGAACCACCAGGCTATATTAGGTAAGGTTTTTTGGAAGGTATTACACCCACTGGCACCAGCTCACAAGATCAGTCCTGTTCAGACACCAAGGTACAAGAGAGCCCCAAAAGAGGACAGGAGGTCAGCACAGAACTGTGCACTGATCAAAACCAATCCAAACACTACCTGAAGACTTTTCACATGCCCAGGCAGTCCTGTACCCATATGGTTAATTTTACATCCTCTTTTACTGCTTAGCAGCCTTCAAAGAAAACTAACACTTAGGGAGGCCCAGTTAAAGTTGGGTTTGATAGCAATCACCTAAGTATTGTGCAGGAACAGCTTTGTAACACCCTGGATTACTCAGGAGAACTCTGCTGGGACATCTTGAGGTTTTGCTTGTTCTGGCTGACCATCACAGGAAGGAGCCATACAGAGCTAAATTAAAATAAGAATACATGCAGGGTGATTGAAATTTAAAGGCTGCCTCACTCAGAATATGCTGAGTTGGAAGGGACCCACAAGAATCTTTGAGTCCCAAAAATAGTGGAAAAGGAAGTGGAGCATGGCTGTACTCCTGTCCCTCCTGCTTTTGAGCAGAGTGGGTGCCAGCTGCCCAGAGAGCTGAGAGAGGAAGCTGGGCTGCAGGTGGAGGCTTTCAGAGAAGGTTGTTTCTTGTCACGAACGTTAAGGGAATTGGTTTGGATAATCACTGGAGCAGGAGGGAGCTACAGCTAATCACATATCCCAGCAGGAAACTTAGTTCATCAAATGAGGTTACTAAAAGAGGCAAGAAGAGGACAAGGTTAGAACACTGCAAAAGCCAATGACTGTTTCTGTATTGAAGAGTTTAGAATAATAGCTCCCAAGCATATTGAAAACAAGAAACTGAATTAGGTTCAGATGGTCTGCTCCTGAATAAACTTCACTGTGGAAGATATCACAAGGCACTGCTGAAGCATAAATATCCATACCCAGTATAACAATACATTTAACTTCGGAGGTGGGAAGAAAACAAAAAACCCCTCACAGGTCTAGACAAGGTCAGATCAGCATTATTTAATATTATCAGTAAGAGGTAAACTCAATTTATGACCAAAGGCCATGTGAGTGTGTGAAGTCCTTCAAAAACAGACTGGGTTAATGTCGTCCCTCTTTGCCTTCCTCCCTCCCCTCTGCCCAAATTTGATATATACTCTACAATAGCATTGACATTTTGGAATCCAGTCTTACAGATACCTCAGTGTTTGGCATAAAAACTAATAATTGTCATCTGGAATAAGGCATCTGGGAAACTTGAGGAGCAAGTTAAATAGGAATTGGTTTCAATCTTCAGAAAACCTAATTGTTTTAGGAATGACAAAGGTAGAATTTAGGCTTACTTGTTCCTATTGAACAGCATTCAGTGAATTTCACTCACTAGTAGAAAGTTATGTTGTATCTGAATATTTTACAAAAGTTTCTGAAGGACATTGTCTAGCAACCCGAAGTAATTTCTAGGGATTCTCTTGAAAGCATTAAGAAACATACCCTGTAGTCCTAGGATTCATTTAGGAAGGCATTAATAAAACTAACTTCTCAAACCTTTTGCTTTTAACTTCCCATCTAAACAGTGTTTGTTACACCCAAGGACAGTGTAGTAAAACAAAAACTTCCAGCAGTATTTAAATAGACTTTTCCTCTTCCAGAGAGTAGGAGTTTGGTTGCAAAGCAAACATTGCAGCACTGTCATAAATACTCTATAGCAGAGATATTGTTACAGCAGAGGTATTATTAACAGCAAGAGGAATTTTTAGGTCAAGAGTAACTCTCTAATAAGACTTCTGAACACAAAAACCCCCACATCAGTGAAAACAAGCAAAAATTACTCCCAAATCCCACTCATCCAAGCATTCAGATCCTATAAGGTCATATTTGCAGTCCCATAAGTTGTTCTGCATTAAGAAGGGAAAAGAAGTCTCAAGGAGAAAAAGAGTCACAACCTCAAAGTGGCAGCCCTTTCATTGTAAATTAGGTGACCTTCTCTGTATTTTAAACTACAGCATGCAAAAAGATAACTGCGCACAGAGTGAAGAAATAAACTGCACTGTTTGTCCTCCTGGTCTTACTACACAGAGGACTAGAAGATCTAGAACAAGGAGACATATAACTCTGAAATACACCAAAACTTTGGAAATGCCCACCCAGAAAAACTACACAGAGTGCAAAGTTCTTGCTTTAGTCAAGCCAAGAACTTCCCCAGATAATGACAACAAGATGAGAAACTCAGGATAACCAGAATAAGTAGAACATCTGGATAACTATGAAAAAAATGTAGGAGTAAACTATCACATTGCAAGAGTGAAAGCCTCACCCTGGTGCATAATTTTGTAGGACTTTAGAGACTGCAAATGCTCTCTGGTATTATGGATAACAGCATTTTGTTATGGAAAAGGCAGAAGGACAGAGTATTTGTCCCTGCTGGTGAGCAGCAGGCGTGGGATGCTCCCTCCTGAGATTTCTCAGTATCCATGAACTGTTGCAGGCCTTCATGTCATGTTCCTCACATAATCCACTGCACTGCTCCAGCTTCCTCAAATCTCATGGTGGGACACAGATGTGGTTGGTTCCTGAAGTAATTGACTGTTAGATAAAAAGCAGATAAAAAGGACGGAAAAAAAAAAGATAAAGTACAGTTCTCTGCTGTTTCTGCTTCCCAATTCACAAGATCTTCCATTTGCTCCACTAAGAAGCAGTGGTTTCACTTAGCACTTCCAGAACTGGTTCCATTCTCCATGGGTTAAAGCCATAAATAATTAATATTCAGCTCAAGGTTGTGAAGGCTTGAGCAAATCCTGTATAGAAGATAACACTATTATTTTGCTAGGTGTCTATGCCTTGGTTTGGTTTGGTTTTGTTTTAAATCATGAAGTTGACCTCATAATGTCTGAACTTGTGTCTTTGGGAAAATGAAAGAAGTATCAAACCTGGGAGTTGGACTTGTTCAGCCTTGGAGAAAAGAATGCTCCGGGGAGACCTTAGAGCATCTTCCAGTGCCCAAAGGAGCTACAAGAGAGCTGGAAAGGGACTTTTTCAAGCGCAGATAGTGGCAGGACAAGGGGATATGGTTTCAAATTGAAGGAGGGCAGGGTTAAATTAGATATTAGGAAGAAATTCTTCCCTGTGAGGGTACTGAGGCCCTGGCACAGATTGCCCAGAGCAGCTGTGGATGCTCCATCCCTGGAAGTGTTCAAAGCCAGCTTGGATGGGGCTCTGAGCGACCTGGGATAGTAGAAGGTGTCCCTGTCTATTGAACTGAAGGATCTTTAAGGTCCCTCCCAGCCCATTCTAGGACTCTTTCCAATGAACAGAGCCACAGACCCTCCAGAAGGAATGCTCGTAACTTTACTAAAACCAGAGTTAAAAGGAAGATGTGCTACTGTTTCTGCATGTTAACAGTGGATAGTGGGAAAAAAAAAAAATTAAATTAAATAAGTGGTTTCAGCATGCTGAGCACAAATGCCAAAGACACAGAAGCATTTTTGTGGTGTCTTGACAAAGCAATTTTTGTCTGTGACACACTGTAACAATGGTCCAGAAAACTTGACTGGAACCCTGGCACTGACCAATACAAAGCTGTGTCTAAACAGAGACCAATGCATGATGTGCATTGCAAACCATATGAAACACAGTGCAAATAATTTTTCAGTGAAAACTGTATGCAAAAAAACCCTTCCATCTGAAGGCTGTGAGGCAGACAAATACTGGCAACACCGAGTTTAGAAGTATTGCATGTCCCTCTCCTGCAGTAAAAACATCACTGGCAAACTGCATGGGCAGCTGCCTTGGCTTGCAAAGCAGGATGTAACCAAAAGTATGTATTCTATCACCTCCTGTTGAAACCAGGTGGGGTAGTGATCCTCATCTCCATGGAATATATCTACTGTTAATGGGCCATTTAGTCCCACTGCATGACTGATAAAATTACATCATCCCATTGGGAGATGCTCCACCCAGGGGGAGGAGGAGGCAATAATTTCCGACCTAGATAAAATCTGAGATTTGGACTATCAGAGCAGCCTTTTTCCACTGGATTCCAGAGGAAAAACAGACCCTTCTACATCATCACTGGACTTTGGAGGAAAACTGCACCCTTCTCCAGGAGCACTGCTTCAACCGACCCACATCTGTCACTGCAGGAGGATGCAGCCACCATTCAATGGGACTGCTACCAACACCCTGACTGACTGATGGGGTGTCAGATTGGATTCTGACTCTGTCAGTGTTTTGGGTTTGTTTGTTTTTGTTTTTGTTTTTTTTTTGTATTACTGTATTTTTAAGTTTCTTAGTAAAGAACTGTTATTCCTATTCCCATATCTTTGTCTGAGAGCCCCTTAATTTCAAAATTATAATAATTTGGAGGGAGGGGGGTTTACATTTTCCATTTCAAGAGGGGCTCCTGCCTTTCTTAGCAGATACTTGTCTTTCAAACCAAGACAAACACCCAAGCTGGAACAGGGCCTGAACAAACACCAACCAGTTCCACTAAATACCTGTAATGCTGATTTTCTCTGCCACGAAACATTGTGACTTACATCACAGGACTTCACTGAAGTTTGGTTTGAACCAGAACAACAGATCTGAGTTTTCCTGTGCTTTTAAAGAATTCCTTGGCCTGTAACTTGACAGGAGGGATCCATCAAGTTTGGCCCCGTGCTGAATCATGATATAAGGAAATGTCTCTGAGCTTCTTCTCCAAGTGTATCTCTCTAGAAGGAAGGAAGGAAGGAAGGAAGGAAGGAAGGAAGGAAGGAAGGAAGGAAGAAAAAGAATTGGACGTCTGCAGGCAGTTTCAGGGCTCTGCTGACCCAGGGGCAACTGCTCCTTACACATAGCAATGAATCCCATATACCTCATACCATGCCTGGCATCTAGGAATATGTGCTTATAATTCCAGAGATAACTGGGAAAAATTCTGTAGCCAATACTATAAATTATGGCTCTACACCAGTTTATTTTGAGCTTTGCCTTTAAAGGAGAATGTTGAAGGACTGAGTCCCATTTAGCACAGCAAACATAACCACCCCAAGGGAGCTCTCTCCTTGGGCTGTGCTCTCAACCTGCTGGATGCTGTGACATAAAAGTTTTCCCTTATTTTGCAGATAACCAGATCATAGGGCATAGGAAGCACTAACCAGTTTCTACAGTTGCTGTATTACCGAAGAGCTACAGCCCAACCAGCTGACTCTGAAATAAAATAATTCCTGCATCATATATTCATCGTGATTACTTCTTGTAACAAGCACAGTCTCATAATTTTTTTTGTGAAATCATAAATCGACAGAATTAAAAGCAATTTATGGTGTCATTTCCAAACCCATCTGAAGCTTCCCAGCATCCCATGATTATTAACATGTATTATTTTTGTTCTTTTTCCAGAACACAGTATTTTTGAAACTATGATGGTAAATCCAGAGAGGACAGAAACATGGTTCCAAAATACTCTGCTGAAAGAAAAGCAGCTTTAATAATAACAGCAAATACTGGTTTCCATGTGACCAGAGCTCAAACTCCATTTAGCAGATATGATAACCTTCATGAAGGACGGAACCTCTGCTTTGCTGAGCTCAGGGCAAGCTTTGCCAAATAGTTAAGCAGGCCATAATTTCACCCCCTGAAAAAGACTTCAGGAATAACAATAAAAAACAAAGGAGCTAAGAATAGCATTTCTCCTGGTCCCACATACATGACAGCTGTTCAGCTGCACGTTTTCCTGAATTTTGCTACCTATGACAGCAAAGAAACGGGCTTGTCAAACAACGTGCCAAGGAAATGGAGAGCTCCAAATATTTTTATCGTTGACTATGCTATTCAGGAAGTTAGTTATAAGTCAAACTAAGTGCTGCAGTATCCAATATATGCTGTTTATATTCATGTAATCACAGAGAAATGCTCTAGTTGGCCACAGTATCACTCAAGAGCAGAGCAATTGATCCCTTCTGAGAGTCAGCTAAATGCAAAAGTGCTGCAGCAAAGGAAGGGAAGATCCATCTTGTGGAAGATGCTTGGCTGATCTGAAGTAACTGCTACAGCCATTAAAATACAGTAGCTGAGGGATCTTTGAAAAGTGCTTTGAGATGATGCATCCATCCTACTGACAGAGAAAGAGGGTTGACTGCAGGTTCCATCCTATTCCATGCCTCCCAAACCAGCCATCTAAATGGAATTCATCTGCAGCTTACAGGTAAATTCTCGTTTGCCACACATGAAGTCTTATCATGGTTTCCAGCACGAGCTGTTTAACATCATGTAAAAAAGGATTCTGCCTCAATTGGCATGTTACACACACATCAGTGACATGTGTAATGCACAAAATGCAAAGTGTGCCAATATACACTCTCTGGATCAGAACAGAGGAATCTTCTCTCTTCTTCTGAGCACAGGAGATTTCTTGTTGCTCATAATTTCAACAGAATTTAAAGAATTTTCTGACATAGCAGAAGTACGATTTTTTTTTCCGACGAAACACAAAACATAGTTAATTAACAAGAGGAAAATTTATCAGTGTTTTCTAACACACTCTACCGTAAAATGAGTTGAGACTCCTTGGTTGGGAGATGGAAGAGCTTGCATCTGTGAAGAGTCAGTCTGACTTATCCCCTCATGCAGCAATTACTTACACATGATTTTAGAGCAAAATACAACATCAAAATATTCTCCATCACATTAACAGAATGTCCAAACTGTCTTTTATTCCACACAACTTCAACACGTTCAGCATATGTGCAGATTCGGTGTTTTATTTTAATGTGGAAGAATTCCACTGACGTGATTAGGCTCAGAGGTATTTCTGATCTACACCAAATCCTTTGGGAAGCTGGGATTGGATACAGAAAGACTCTGGTGTAACATAGAAATTAGATGCTGAAGGTGGGTTAGCTTCACTTATCTTCTCCAGTCTGTTTAATTTTTATTTGCTGATTCTGAAGCCCTTCTTTTCCACAGAGGCACATATGGAACCAAACTGTGCAATAATCTAGTAAACAACAGCTGCAGCCACCTTTCGGCTTGTTCCTGTTTCTGTAGCATATTAGCAGCTTTTGCTAGGACTTGGCAAAGCTCTAGGTGTTACCACTTAAAGGGAAGGGAAAGCACCTCTGAATTTACCTCAGAGTTGACAGAGATCAGCTCCAGCAGGATGCACCGTCCACAATCTCTGCATAAAATGTACTGTGAGAGACCAGTGTAACACATCCCAAACACTCCACTGAGTCCTGCAGCTGGTCTTGGGACAATTATTTGAATGAAATGGAGAAGCTTCCCTTCTCAGGGCAGAGTTCACCACTTGGATCATGGCATTTCATCTTACCCCACACACTTCAGCACTCCCAGCGGAGCTGGCTAAAGGTGACATGTTAATGGCACACACACACACACACACACACAAAATCACCAGGGAATCTCTCATTCCAGATATAAGAATCCTTTAGCACAAGAGACATCTGTGAATGTCCTCCCAGTGCAGGCTGCAACAAACCATCCAGAGCAGGACATGCCCTCAAGCACAGCAACATCCTATTCCCAAAATATCACGCTGCAAGAAAGACTGCTGCAAACTGAGCTGTTAACTGTTTAAAAGCCTTCCATGTTTTAGGAGTTTCCAGAGGACAACAATTCCTGGAATGTTGCACCATCAATCCAAACTTCCAACACTTCCCCCCAAACTCCATATGCCCCACATGGAGTTATCTTTTGGAGCAGCCTTTGGCAGAATCCCATTTAGAGCTCTGGTGGCTCATGGTGGCTTCTGCCATTTCCTTCCTGCCATTCCATCCATCCAGAATGTGCTTCTGGAAAGGGCATTAATCACCTGTGGATCTCATGGCAATCCTCTTTTGCCCTTCAGAATATCAACAAAATATCAGTCTAAATAACATACACTAAAATGATGAAATTAATGCAATTCACCTATTTTTCTACCCCAATTTTGTCCTCAGTCTTTCTTGTTCAGAAGAAAATGCTGCAATGCTCTTGAAACATAATTCAAAGGCACTGACCCCAGATAAAAACACAATTTTTATAATTTCTGTCCTTCCTGGGTTGGAAATTTTCAGTCTTCCATTCTCCCAGGGTCTCTGCCACCCTGTGCAATTCCAAGCAGTTATGACAACCTTTTACAAGTTCTGTAAGTAAAGAACAAATTCCCATTTTCTCCATTTGCCTGGCTGCTGCCCAGCCCAGTCATCTGTCCCTCTCTTCGATCAATGCCACCTTGTGGAACAAGGAAAGGGCAAAGAGTTTTAGGATCTACTTTATACTTCCCTTCTTTTGCATGTGTTGTATTTGTAAATGCCTTCTCATAAAGGCCTGGATTTTGCATTTTATATAGAAATGTAGGATAACACTCATAATTTAAAAGCATTTTGTACCATGTTAGTATTAATTCAGCAGTAACTATTTCAGATGTTGGCTGCTATGAGGGCTTGTTTCCCAAGTACTCATCTCCCTGTGTTTGAACAAACTACCCATGTTTGTTCCTAAAAAAGGACTACAGGTTTCTCCCTCCTCTCCCATTCTCTTCAAGCCTTGCAAACCGGAGTTTGATAACATTAATTTCTGATTTTGCAAGAAATCCTGTATATTAACTGTCCTCTTTTTCATGGGCTGTGTGACTATTTCTTGTTGAAGTGCACAGTGTCACTGGACTTTTGTCTTTAAAAGGAACTGCTTTACCTAACGCAGCAGAAGCTCAGGTTTGTTTTAACCACATACTAAAAGTCCAAAAGTTAAGTGTTTGTGTCATCTACCAAGTTCCTTTAAGAGCAGCAAAAGTAATAGCTCTAAGTAGCATTTCTTTCCTCAAGCATTTATTAGCACTGATATTTGAGCCCACTTTTACTGCCATATCATATATTTTGCTTTTTCCCTATGCAGATGAAATGGAACAGACATGTTTGCTATGTGGTTTGTGACTGAAAAAACATTCAGTGGATGCACCAAGGGAGACTTTGTTTTAGGTGCGGTGTTGGTGTTTCAAACTGCTAGGAATTCTGTCCTATAGAAAACAACAATACTAATTACATAATATCTCAAAATAACATTTGCAGTAATTACTAATAGGACACAGCAGTGCAGTAGCAATTTTTGGTCAGCTCAGCTACACTGAGGAAAGAAAATTTATCATCAAATTGTTTTCGTAAAAGCAAGAAACGTAAGGCAAATCATGTTTTTCTATATGGATAAAATCCTGTATTACAGGTTATTCCACATTTGAGAATACCCGTATAGCAGATAAGTATGTTACATCATGGAAAGAATGGCCCCAATTTGGAAATTCGAGAAGAGACTTGACAGTGCATCCTTTGTACCCATCTCCAGCAGCTGATAATAATTTGGCCAAGTCGGCGTTTGATAAACAAAGCTGTGATGTTCTCCTGGAAAGACACTGATAGCAACATTAGAAATGGTATTTCCAAAGACCAGAGTTCAGCATACTTGATGCTGGCTTCACGTTAACCTCTTTCCCCAGCGCTGTTAAATCTAATTCCAAAGAGTGATAATCACATGTCAAATGCTGAGGGTGTTTGAAGTCCAGGCTCAGGTCCAGTGTTATCCCTTACGGCAGCCCAGCAGACCACACTCAGTTTCCCTGCTCCCCAAAATTCCAAAATATACATGTACAACTTGAGTTTCAGAGCACTTAGAGAAACAAAGAACTTTTCCCTTTTGGCTTGCAGCATATCAGAGCACCTGCAAGTACTCTAGGCACCCCTAGGGAAGGAGCTAACATGGATCATCTTTGCTTCTCAAAAATTTCTCAGCTAAATTTAGACCTGATCAGACAAGTAAAGGTCAAAAACAAAACAGAGAGTGAGATAAGTATGGAGAGAGGTTTTGGGGAACAGATAAAGCAAAGAGGGAAGGAAAGGAGAGGGGAAGCCTTCCTCTGCTGCTGAGGGTGTGGGTGTATGGGATGCACTTCCAGGTCTGCTCACCTGCAGCTCTTCCCATTTGCACTGGGAGCTTTCCTACACCCCCCTCTGTCCCAGGCACTGCCTCTTCCCTGTGCAATGCTCTGATCCTCTGATCTTTCACCTGAATGTGCACCGAGCTGCTCACATCTGCTGTTCTCATCTCTGCTGTGCACTGGCACCAGCTCGTTGCTTTGTCAGGCACCTGCAGCCAGCCAGGGCTTGCTTTACCTGTGCCCTTCTCGGCTTCCTGACATCCACAGTCTTCATAATCTCATAATCATGGCTTGGTGAGAAGAGTTTTATCTAAAATCCTAGCTCCTAATACACTCCAGTGAGAGCAGTGACAGAGTCACTTGTCATTTCGAGTGTCACTGGAGGCCTCATCACACTCTCAGTAACTCAAACTGCTAATGAAAATTAACAGAAATCACTGGGCTGCAATCCCAATATAAACTGAAGGAACTCTGATTGGGTTGCATGTACATATTTTTCAAACAAAGTTATCACTTTTCTTGAGATACTATAATGAAATAAGGGAAGATGTCCTTATCTCAAGTATTATATGAATCTAATTGAAAATAATTAAATATGCATAATGTTTCACTGTGGAATGGGGAGCAGGTCTGCTGGAGAAAAGATAAAGTGGGAAATTGCACAGAACTGTGTTTCCAGGAAAAACCTGAACACCATAAGGCAACAAGCATGCAGTGACCTAAGGCCAGGGGAGAAGTATTTTTCAATTGAGGCTTTTCAGACAACAGCTAAAATAATTTAGTGGTAGTCCATAGCAAGTTGCTAGGGTATGCATGACCTTATTGACAGCAACATTTAGTTTTGATAAAAAAAATAGAAAATCAGCTTGCAAGACAAAAACCTGCGTGCAGCAGTCTTTGAGCTAAAGCACATTCAGCATCACAGGAAATATCTGTGTGTTTGGGTTTTGTTCCTAGGCTGAGAAACTTGTCACACCTGCACTGTGTGGTCAGCTGTGTGGTTTTAATGACTGAAATAATAACTGATAAATACAGTTTATCTGAAAAATTATTTTCTCACCAGAAATTTGTGTCACTGGAGAAACAAAGTCCCAAAGGCCTATGCATGAAGACGGGCATGCAGAATGTAGATTTCTGCATAAAACCAGATGTCTGATTGCTGTAGCAACAGAATGAGACTTTCTGGGGCTGTCAGAAGAGCTACAGCCTGCCCTGACACTGCTACCATACATCACACACTCAGTGGTCAACGACACCACCCCACATACCAAAACCAGCTCCCCAGTTTATTCCTGGCTCTGGTTCATTAGCACTTGATGGGATATTTTCCAGCTTTTTGTGCTCATACCAGATAAAGACTTACTGCAATCTTTCCTTTCAGTCAGGGGCCTGAAGTGGAAGCTAATTTTTACTTAAATTTTCACTGGTTTTGGCAAGTTTTCAAGATGAAGAAAAACTAGCTGTTTTATGTACAAAATGCAGAATAAATTTTTAAACTTAATTTTGCTTTGAAGCAAATACATGATTTACCCTAAATCAAGAAGCATGGAAAATGAGAGCTCTTTGAAAATTAAAAAATAATACAAAAATAATCTTAAAAGCATCCCGGAGAAACAGGCTGCCCAACTTCATAAAAAATCAATGGCAATTCCAGTACCAACTCTTCAACAGTATTTTTAAAGAAATTTCCATTTTAAACCATTTGACTGCATGAAACACTACAAAGATTTGAATGCTCTACACTAAATAGTCAAAGTATTTTTGACTGAATACTTACTGCAAGCACTTGCTTCAACTACTGCATTAAAATATTTAATGTGAGGGATAATGTGCACACAGCAGAAATAAAACTGGGTTTAAACTATTGTGAAGGCACAAAAGCAATGCAACATAAGCAAAGCCTGTGCATGCAATTAATTAGTGTTCTACTTGCACTCTTGCTCACTATATTGAGTTTCTCTCATAATTACATACAATTTTATGATGTTATCAAAAATTGGAACTTAGTGGAGGTCTTGACATGAACAGGGATGTGCACCTTGTATAAATCTTGGAAAATTAATAGAATTCAGATGGACACTACCAAGTTTTGGACCTCTTTTTTGGTGAGAGACTTGAATTACAAGACCTCTGGGTTGAACAGTGAGAGGAATTCATTAGACAACAAATTATTCATTTATTTGTTCAATACACAATGATAAAGAAGGCATCAATAAATAAAAGAAATTAAGATTATGCCTCAGGTTTTTCTAGGTGAGTACAGGGGCAGGAAGGAGCACTATTTAATACCTCAAAGAACTGCTACCTTTGTATTCTCCTTCCAGGACAGTACTGTGGTCCTTTTAGCCTAACTATTTACATCTCCTACTATTGCCTGTTTCACAGATAAAAGTATCAGCTCTCTGTGAATCTCCTAAAAGACACTTAAACACATCTTCACCAAGGAGCAGACAGTGGAAAAACTGAAAACGTGCCAAAACGAAGCAACATTTCCTATTTATAAGGGTGCAGGTTCTGACTTCTAAGCAAAGCCTGAAGAGGGAGGCAGAATCTTGAACTAAATGATACAAACTGAAACTGGACACAAATTTCCCACTGGAAGGTGACTGGTAAGTGAGAAGAAGGAACAACAGTGAACTTGCAGCATCCGTATTGACAGTCAGTTAATGAAAAACTGGATGAGAAAAAACTAGAAGATGAAAATTTCCTAAATGAGAATGTGAATGCTCACCACTGCCCTTGGCTTGCACAGTAGCCAAAACTGGGGAAGAATCTGATCAAAAAAAACCAGGTGCGACAGTGATACTCAGCATGGACTTCAGCATAACTGGGGAATGGGCAGATTAATTCCAGTTTTCTGACTCTCCAAAGCAACCACAGGATAATCATGAACAGACAAAATATTTGGATGATCACAAATATGAAAAATGAGAAATGTGGTGCAGCCACTTCGATACACTCCAACAATATTACCGGATGAAAAGGCAAAATGACAGTGTTTGGACAAGATCACCACATTTTTGTTATGTCTGAAATTCACAAAATATCAGATACAAATAATGTGTGTGGGATGTGACACAAAATTTTGAACATTCGTTCTTGGGTCTGCTAGCTGTTTGTGTACCATTACATAACCAATGACCCACATGTGTGGCATGCTAAGTATTTTATTTTTTAGTGTAGTAATTTTAAGGCTCCATCAAAAGAAAGGGTTTTTATAGAAAACACTTGTTAGACAGGAAAGAGAAATCACTGATATAATACCCCAGTAACAACTCTTCAAAGTCTAAACTTGCTTCATTCCTCCACCTACGCCGTGGATGTTTTGTTACTGAACAGAGAAAGGCAAACAATCCTCTCCCCTTATGTAAGACCTGCAATGTTGCAATTCTCTTTTCTACAGTAGGAATGTTGTGATACACAGTGTGGGAATAGTGATGTGACACAGCAGAGGGAGCACATCTGCTCATCCCCCAGCTCCTGGGTGGATTTTTCCAGAATATTTTCATGGAATATGAAGTTGAATCCCTTTGTACACAGCATTTTTCCCAAACAAATTCACGGTTCCTAATTCTCTGCTGCTGCTGATAAAACACACTGGTAAAACCTGTAGCTGAAGCTAGGCTGACCTACCCACATTTTCTCCAAGTCTCTGTTGGAATCTTCACATTGCAGAGGAGAGACCTTCAGGGACACAGCAAACTTTGTCTTCATACTGAAAGCCCTTCTCACCATTTCTTTGTACGTTCCCTACACAGACACCACAAATACCACGTCTCTCATGTCAGCTTTTATTTGGGTATTTTTAAATTAAGTTGCTCAAGTCCATTCTCCATCAATACAGACACTAAAAAACTGAGATCAACATTTAAGGCAACATTAGCATCCATGCCAAGCTCAATATGCAAACCACATCCTCCAAGCACCAAAGCATCCCAGAACTGCCACAGGCCCCCACTCCTGCCACACGTTCCCTTTCCCTTTGGACTCTGCTGCCCCACACCACATCAGGAATTCCATTTAGATGCACAAGCTCCAGTAAGACCTTGTCATTTCTTTTATAGTTTGTTTTTTTTCAGGAACTAGATCATTTTTGCATAAGGTGATATGAGTGAGATACATCTCAGGGTGAAAGCATGTTGACTTACGTTGGTGATACCACACAGAATCTTTTTTTAAAAAATATATTTAACATCATTATGCAATGACTTTAGTATGAACATTACATGTATTCAGCCTTTTGGCAAAGGCTATACGTTGAGACTCGTCAGAATGATAACTTTGCTTTAAATTCTGATTTCTTTAGCGTTACTGTTGACAAGTGTTTGAGTTAGGGATGCCCAAGTGCAACTTTTAGGTAAAAATATTTACAAGTATACAAAAGACCACATAGTTTTGAATACACCCACTATTCTTAATACAGAGTAAATAAGGATTTGTCTTGTGCCCGTGGAATATTTCAACAGGTGGGTCTTGATTTTCTCTCTTTTACAGTAAAAGGAAAGTTGTTACTTTTCCTTAAGGAGTGTATTTATTACAAGATGGTTAGCATACATATATCACATAACATACAAGCGTTAAAATTAACCAGTTACAAAATAAGCAGTGGTATGTATATCTTCATATAACCTAAGAACAGGATCAGTATTTTACAAAGTACATATAAAAGTACTTCATATACAAAGAAAAATACAAATGTGCAAACACCATTGTCACAGGTGGAAATTTGTCAATTGAAAAATGCTAGAAAAATCCTTCATATTTTTGTTTTGTAATTGCAAATGCATTAAAAACAGCTGCACTTCCTATTGTGTGTGGTGAGAAATCTATGTTCCTTTCTGACAAAATACATTAGTTATAAAAAAACCCACAAAGTTTAATAACTGAAAAACCTTGTAAGTATAGTCAGTTTGGTTAGGCTGACATTAAATTACAAGCAGAACGTCTGGAAAAATGAGAAAATAGTGGATCATATATACAGACCTTTTGTAATATTAGTGTGCTATTTAACATATTAACATTTCAAAGTAAAAACAATGGCTTAATTACCTACATATTCTACTCAAAGTCCTCATTATTGGTAGACTGCAAAATTTCAACTAATATGGGGCTATTAAAAATGTTTCACCAGAATTTTAAGCAGAACAAACACAAGTTCATCAAAAGTAAAAATCTATAAACAGTCTTCCAATTAATGTGCAAAAAAATCTTTAAAAAGTATCAAATCACGACACCTCAAACTCGCTTATGTACACATCTAATATCTGTAAATGCTGTTAACTAGCTAGTTTTGTTTTGTTCTGCTACAAATAACTTACCTCTGTCCTGCAAAATGTCTGCATTGTAAAGATTTCAGTGCAAGTGCTTGCTTCATTGTTTAGTGCATTATCATGTTCGTTATTTTTTATTTTACAGTGAGCAGAACAGCATATAAATTAACACATACAACTCACACACAAGGGATCCTTCATCTACTGAATTCCTAGTCTGGTGTTTTCCATCACTCCAGGGTAGTGTCAGCCAGTTTTCTTTCATTTATCCCATTGGAATTGCAAACAGAATCTAAAATAAAAGTGCTATCTATGGTCTTCAGGTAATCCCTAGGTTTTGAAATTCCGTAACAACATTGCAGAAGCACTCAGCAGAGCACGGGATTAGAGAATGACCTGCACACTGAGAAGACACTTGAAAGTCTGGCATCAGGCAATTCCACTTTTTTGGTCTTTAAAAATATCGACTGTCTATAAACATTGGCAACCTCCTGTGCATGTCACTGGACTTACATGCCTCATTCACTGATTTGTTTTTAGGAATTGTAGACCTGTTCCCTCTTATTCTTGACTAGCCTGGAAATAAGAACATTCTGCTTAAAAATCTAAACGAAGTGGAAATACACTTCTTTCTGAAGGGAAAATTTCTACACTTTCCTTTGGACAGGTTTCCTAACAGAATAGCTCTGAAATGAGAAAACAGGGATCAGATGCTAGTGCAAATACATCCCACTTTTATAGCGAGGAATTGTACTGAAGAAAGAGGAAATTCAGGATAAATGGATTATTATTTTCCCAAGCCCTCCCTGCAGAAAAAAAAAATAATAGCAGTTACAGTGGTTATAATTACTGAACAGAAAAGAACTTGTTATGAACTTTTATGGCTGAAATGTAAAGAAGGCAGGTTGTGTGTCAGTAACATTCCAGAACTCAGTTTCTTCCAGGATGAGGTGCTTTAAATGGGACTTTATTATGGAACATTTTTCTCCTTTCTATGCATCTGAAATGCAACTCTGGATCCTGTCCATCCATTGCTGAGCACTCTGTGCATCTTGAGCACAAAAGTTATACACACGTTTGTTTGTCTTCAGCTGCAAAGGAAAAACAAGGACACAAAGATATCAGCACATGGAAAAGAAAACCTGCAAACTTTAAACTGCAATATTCAATGTGCTAACTGGGTCTGAATGCAACATTTTAGAACTACTGCCGTTGAGAGTGATGCCAGCTACATACATTTTTTTTGTCTTGAGATGGCACAACAGCTCCTTCCTAGCTCACACAGGACTGGAAGCACGAGCTTAAAACCACCAAGGGAAGGAAGTTTCACATCAAGATCAAGTAAAGACCAGATATACTTACATCAAAAAATGCCTTTTCACTGGCATGTTTTGGAGCTCCAATTGTTGGAGAAGCAGGAATCACAGTTTCTACTTCTGCAAGGTCTATGTGTCCCTTACAGCTCGTATCCTCACCAGAGTCGTAGTATCGCAGCTGGAACACAAGAGAAAAAACAAAACAAATCCAGACATGCTTTTAGATGGACCTTCCAGATTAATTCCCTTTTCCTGGATACAGCCTGGGGCCGTTGACTGCTAAGGGTGGGAGGCACAGAGATTACTAGCAGCTGAGGAGGTGGGGGAAGAGTATTTTGTGTCCAGAGCGGAGAAGGAAATAGTCATGGATTGCTCTGGGCACAGGACATGTGAGGCAGGAAAGCAGAACCATTTCTTCACTAGTCATTACATAAAACTAACACAAAAGCTTAACTTCACCAAGGCATTGCCAGAACACTTACTCTCTGTATTTCAAGAATTTAAAGTGATCAGCAAAAATTTAAGCGTAATTTCAGGTAATTATAAACCACACAGAAAGCTCACATTTTCCTATACTGCACATAGAGGTTGAATGAAGTCTGTGCTCTTTTTTTTCTGCTCCTTACAAAGGTACTTTGATATGAATATTAATCATTCTGTAAACTGAGTTCCAACACGTAAACAAGTGCCAAAAAAAGCCCCCTCAACAAAACCCCAACAAATTCCCATAAACCAATGTAAAACAGCAACACAACCTTTCAAAACAGAATTCCAGCTAGGACTGACCTGTGTTTCTCCTGCATCTATCATACTCAGAAGGTTATTTGGTTATACAAAAAATGAAAAAGCATCTTTTTCTCCTGCAAAATGAACCTTTTCTTCTCTATATGATATACATAAGATATATTAGAAGAATAATTATAAACAGCATATTTGTTGGTATTTACCACACTGATCTCGAGTACTCAATTAGCATTTCAAGAGATGTCTGTCTTTATCTATGTTCCATATTTGTAAGTGTATTGACTACAATAAATTAATATTTTTTTAAACAAAAGCATGAGTCTGAGAAGTTATAACCCCCACTGTGAGGAATATTTGGCTCAGAATATTTTACTGCTTGATGACCCGACATTATTTGAAGTACACAAGACCATAAATTTCTACTGCAGAATTCTGGCATACATTGCAAATTGGATAAAAAGTTTAGACCAACAGATGTCTACTTTTGGCACTCCTTTTTGTACAATGATTAGGTAGAAGACTTATGAATAATTTTGCTACTGAATTGTATATATATCCTATAAATTTTTACATACTCTAATATACTTTTATAAAACACTCTTATGTGTTTTTTTCTGAAAAATAAAAGGCAAAATACTAAAAGCCCTCTGTCCACTGGGAATTCTGTATCAGCCACAAGACACACAAGAAAAACACAGATAGGTCTAGAATGATGTAGCAGACATCACATCTGAAAATCATCATTACTAATATTTTTTGTAAGACCAACCTATACAAACCCAGTCCCTAAAAAGGGAGCAACATAATAATAAAAAAGTCCATTATCTGGAAAGGTTTTACCTGGTGTTTTGTCACATCCAGCACAAACCAGCGAGGTTTCCAACCTTTTAGCAAAGCTCCTCTTTTGTACAGCGTACCTTCAAAAGACCTGAGAGGGACATGAAATACAGGGGCATGTGATTCCATAATATGGATACTGCTGAGGAATAAAAGCCCCAGAATTATACATACTAAACACTTACTCACAAACAAAATTAAACACTTATTTTCCCGCAGGAAAACTAGCAGGATTTAAACCAATAGTTTAGCTATTTGTAACTGTGATACACAGATAAAACACCCTTTTAGTACTTTGGATGCATTAAATGTGCAACTACAGTTTGCTTCTGCATCTAATGAAAGGAAAGGGTGAAGGATGCTGGTAGGAGATAGAGGCCCACCCACTGAGACAACTAAATGTAATCAGATCCAAAAAGAAGGAATAAGATAGCCACAAAACATTGTGTGCACGTGAAAGTTTCATTTCTTCCTAAGGCAGAGATTTTTACCAATCCAATAAAATATTACTAAATACTGCCTGGTTATTCAGTTTACCTATTTTCATCATTCTTTGATGTGAAATGATTGTACAGCGTCGTTGTTCTTCTGTCTACTCCATTGGAGGGAGAGATGCTGGAACTCTGCTCCTCACCCAGCCCACTGTCAGGTATTTCCAACAAAGACCTCTTCTGATAGGAATGTAGATTAGGTGACATCATCCCTGAGGAGCCAGAAGGATGTCTCCGGAGCTGAAAAAAGAGAGAAATAGAAGAAAAAAGGTAATGCAATGTGCTATGGTCTCAGTGCTGCACTGATAATAAATACATGGTACAACATGCAAGTTGGGAACTACTGGAAGGCCAAAAAAAAAACCCAAAAAAACAAAAAAACAAACAAAACCAAAAAAACCTTTCTAATATAAATCAGTGCTGCCTCAGAGAAGAAGCCAGAGGGTTGGCAATTCCCTGCATTTCTTAGGCAGAAGGGTTCACAGGGAGTGAGAAATCAGTATTTCAGAAAAGCTTCATATATTCCAAAGACATAATACTGAACACTGTTTGCCTTGCTTTCTAGAAGCATCTAATACTAAACAGACATTTGAACACAGTAAATTTCTCTGATTTCAAAGGGAAGGAAGGGGGAAAAGGAAAAACTACAGCTTCCAAGAGCTACTTTATAGATCCATGTCATTTTAGTAGAATCTCAATAGCCTGGAACAAGAGGGAACCTGTACTTGGTCCTAATCTAAATGACAACACTCTACAGCTACAGTGTTGAACTGTAACTCACTGTGCAAAGCTCAGAGGCCAAGCTCCCAAAAAGCAGTATCTAGCATTATTCCTGGTGTACACAGAGAACAAAGAGGCAGCCTTTGACTTAGAAAGAATCTATATTGTCAGGTCCTCTTGTTAACATGGTCAGGAATTGGAAACACAAGCAGGAATATTTCTTATCTCTGCTTAGAAACTGTAACTCCATTTAGCCATGGAAATATCTTTACTCATCTCTGGGAATCTGTGATATCCTCTTGGCTGCTTTCAGGAATTGAGCTTTTTTAGTACTTCAAGAATCTTTTAAACATGTGAAATCATACATCTGTGCATTAGTGAAATGCTAATTTTATCTGTATGCCTTAACCTACTCTGGAAAGGCAACTAGATAAACAGCACAAGTGAAAAAACATTTTTCAACATGAAGAAATAAAAAGCCAATATCATGGGTTAGAACAACACATTCAGTTTTTCAAAAGCAGTATTTTACTCCAAGAAATACACTGATTTTGTCAGTGCCTCAGGTAGCCTATAGAGCAGGAACTGAATTATTCTATTGGGCAAGCTCTTTGCTACTTACATTGTCTTGTCTGGTGTCATCCTTTAGATTAATTTTGATCCTTTCCCACAAAAGCTGCCACCTCTCTGGGCTCTGATTTAATTTACTTTCCAACCTTTCGATTTCCTGAAACAAGGAACAAGGGTTTCCTTAAGAATAAACATTTCTAACAGATGACTCCATGGCAATCATTTTTACACAACCATTCTCTAGTTAACATTTCCGCCCAGTGAAGTTCAAAACCCTCTGTCATACAAGCTATCAACTGAGATCCCCCAGAATCAGGAGTCAAAGGCACCCAAGGACAGCATCAGCCACACTGCTCTTCCTGCATGTCCCAGGTTGGAGGAGCCACCAGGATTTCAATTCCCCCCCAGTTCTCCTGAACACACAAAATTCAACACCCACTGCCTTAACAGAAACACAACACTGATAAGGACAGGCTGTATTTTGTGAAAATATTTACAAAGAACAAATTCTGTACTGCGACACCAACGTTGCACATTGCCAATATTAACATTTACCCTGGTTTATAAAATGTGACACAAAGCTGAATAAAAGAAGGAAATGAAACAGAAAGATTTATTCAATTTGGATGCCAAACTGTAACAACATGTTCTGGTTGTGGAACTTGGGAATATGACCTATGTTGATAACCTCCAGTTAGGGTTATTTCCTGTTAATAAGACAGTGCAAAGCTAAGTAAAAGGAAGCAATTTTATGAGTTTATGTTTAGTTGTGAACACTCATTGATACATTTGTCAAGACTTTGAAGGGTGGTCCATATTCCTTGCCATGCTTCCTTTCTCCATTTTTACTTTCAACAACTATATTATTATGAACATCTTATTAATGAAATAAAAACTTCAATTTTTCAAATTCTATTAAGAATTCATGGTGGAATTAAAAACTGCCACAGGACATAGGCTTCTCATGCTATACAGAAGCCAATTAAACACCTAAGACATCTATTTTCAAAGCAAAGAAAGTAAGTCTCTACTTACTTCTACCCTACCTAATAATTACAGTAGATTTCATAATATTGTCCAATTCTTATTGACCTTTTGATTGAAATTTTTTTCAGGAAATTGCTAATACCTGAAATACAGAAAATTATTACGCTTTCAAAGTAAGAAAACATTTTGATAAGGAAGTTAACTTCTGAACTAAATTTTGAGCTCTTAGGTGAAAAGAAAAAGCCACCATTTGAAAATGTAACAGGAACAAAATATTTCTACAAACTTTTCCTTGCTGAAGGTAAATTAGAAAACCCCAAAGTGAAACTGAATATAAGAAAGGTGGCTTAACAGCAAGAATCAAAACAAGAAGCTTTAAATATTGAAGGCCTCTGAAAGTCACACTTGCTCTCTTTCTGCTAAGAAATAAAACCAGAATAACTTTTGGTTGGAGCATCTTCAGGTAGATGAAAAAAACAAGGAATGATGAACAGAAGCCAGACTAGAACTTTCACTGGATTGATTACTTGTTTGTCTTTGAAAGTGCTGAAAGGAAAACACTTCTGGGGCCATAAAACAGAGTCAATTTACCACACACTTTTCAAAGTAAAATTCTTTCCAAATTGCTGCAAAAGGATAGAAAAATCTTTACTGTTCTAAGTTAGTTAGTTTAATCTGATCATTCTCTTTCTGCCCTAGTCTTGACTTCTGAGTACGAATCCTTCCCTGCAGAATCTGGAAGTAACTGAAACTTGTTACTTAGCAACTGGGTCACATTCCTTCTTTTTTGGCTCCATAGTGAGTAATGCTTCCAGAACTTAAAATGAAAAACTTTCATGAAAACCTTTCAACAATCTCCTGTATATAACTTGAAAAGTTAGGACTAAATTCTCCTTTAATAGACTCCATGTTAAAAAAAAAAAAAAAAAGCATACATGGCAATAAATCATTAAGATTTACTCTTGCCTCTTCAGTTTTAAATTTTACAGAAAGCAGTTTTTTTTTTCCCTTTCCATGTGTAGAATGGACTCTGAGTAGATGCATTTCCTTGAAAGAAAACAATATAATCTTTAAATTTATCTCTCTGGTTCATCTCCTGTTGTCCAGGCTTACAGGAGCAGAAAAAAAAAATAAATATATGGTTATAACAAATTAACTTATGAGAATATAAATTCCTCCAATTAATAACAAGCAATTAGCACTACTGTGCCTCCCAGAAGATCTGCTAAATAACCTGCTTGGGAATATTTGAATGGCAGGGACAGAAGTTACATCTGCAGCAGCAGCTCCAGAACTCTGGAGACTGATCACCTCCTTTGCATCCACAGTGTGCCTGTGAATGCACCCAGGTTTATTTCTCACAATTCTTACAAGTACCAGAATCTGATCCACTCTTAAAAGAAGAGCATCACACTCTACCATGAAAATTCTGAATTATGGCATTCAGTAGCTTCTCTGTTTCAGCTTTACATCCTGAAGTGCACTATCTGGTTTTTCAATTGAAAAATATCTTTAGAACAAACAAATTTGGGCTTATCATTATAAACTAAGCAAGAATCAACCTTCCCCAGTAATTTAGGATGCTAAATATGGTCTCAGCTGAAACATTTTTTGGATACCAACACATTCTCAGCGGATTTATGATTAAAGAGAGGTCTTTCTCCTACATCAGCAATAGCCCTAAATTAACAACTTGTTTCAAAAGAACGTTCACTTTGCTTTTTAAACTTAGAAGAATATTTTTGTAACCTTTATACAACCTCTCCAAAGTTTTCCAAATGTTCTCTGCATTGCTATCTTTTATTACTATAATCTAATTCACAAATAACATTTAAACTCTATAAAACCTGACCCACATACCTTTAGCCTATAATATGGCTAATTTCCCTGTTATATGGCAGTTTCTCACAGTTGTGGATATGGATATTCTGGCATCTAACCCGGGAAGAAATGCAGGAGATCACTGTTGTATTCCTGATGTGCTTCTGGCCTCTGGCTACCTGATCCAAAAGCTCTCTGTGCTTTGCTCTTCCTTTGCTTCTGGGAAGTTAGAAGCTGTCCTATGTTGAGTCAAGGATGGTTTTACATGAGATCCTCTTTATTTATCATTTTTTTATTAGGCCATGCTCCTGTGTTCGATCAATTGGGATTGGAAGGGGCAGCCCAAATGGAATTTGAGGAATGTGCCAGAATAAAGCTAACTCTATAAAACCTTCACAGACTCACATTCATTCAGAAGCTTCCTGCAATAAGGCTTTCTAAAAATCATCTTTGGTTCAGGAGAATTGGGGGCCTACAGCATATCCAATTTTCCAAGCATTACACTAGTGGGCTCCATAATACCACCTTAAATGTAAGGTAAAGTCTGCAAAGAGTTTTCAAAATAAAACACTGCACCCAGGGATGTGTGACTGGGCATGCAAGTGGCTCAAAACAATGGAAGTGAAGAATGCCCTTGTCCTTTTCCTGCACTATCAACTATGGTTATGATGATAACCAAATGTTAGGCTGTTAATTAATTATAATCAACAAGCATCTTCATCTTTAAAAGAAGACAGATGTTAAATCACTCTAAACAACTACAACAATGATGATAATGGGATAATTTTTCATCTTCTAGTGAAGAAACGATAAAACCTAAGCAGCCTAAGTGAGCCCGAACAAAAAAAAGCCAAATTCAAGCATCTATTTCATGTACTGAAATATTTTGAAGACTCTAAATTTATCAATTTGGTTCTGGTAAACATGACTAAACTAGGAGCAATCATGGCAAGCTTTTTTGAGAAATGTGGGCCAAGATGTTCAGTTTGTGTATCTGCTTCCCAATTGTTAAAATCAACAAGTGTCAGAGTCTGTTTTCTGATCTGTCCAAGAATCTGGATCATTATTTTACCACGCACCTACTTTAAAATAAGGAGAGGTCAAGAAAGCAAGATTCACCATTTGCCCAAATGAAAATAGCTGGTCCTGCATTTCCTGCAAAAGGCAACCTAACATTTTACTTATTCTTTAAAACAGACAGTGAAGAAATGAATCCATGAGTAGTTATTGAGTACAATTAAAACACAGTCCCAGGGAGATGTGCATTTAGAACAACATCAGCTTTGCAGGAAGTCTGATTGATCCCCAGAACCACCACCACATCTCCAGATCAACCAGTCTTACTGAAGACCTTTTATTGACATCTATCATGACCCTTTTGATCACAGTACATCTGTAAGGCAATAACCTCCATAAAAAGGAGATATGAATTTCATGAGCAGAAGAGAACTTACTGTTCTGTGCAACACAAATACTCACATTTAAAAGGCTGGTGATGGCATCAGGCTGTATTTTTTTTACATCATCATAACATGGCCACACTATTTTCCTCTTAGTCTGAGAGACTGATCCATCTGTTTGGTCATTTTCTTCTGAAACATTGCATTTTGCAGGTACCATGGTCCAATCATAGGAAGGACCTGTAGCCAAAATCTCTTCTACATAATAATCCCACTTTTTGAGGCTGGACATATTTACATTTGGCTTCAGTGCCTATTTGAAACAAAGTGTTTTTATAATGACATGAAGGAAGCCTTTGAATTTAAGATTTACACCACAATACCTTTATTTTCCAGATTACTCTTAATTCAATTCTACAATGGGGAGTGTACTGTGAATTTTCTAAAATTATTCAAGACACAGCCCAGTGTAGGGGACAGATATTATCATATAAGACAGAGATGGAGATAATGTGATGCAATCCGATTGTTAAGAAATGTGTCCCATCATGACTCTAAACTCAGTTGCCCTTTAGAGACAATTTTAATAATAATTCATATAGTTAAATGAAATAAAACAGGGAACCTCATTTAGTTCACCAGGATGCATGAATACATGTTTCAGAATTTGGCCATTTAAATTACATTTCCGTGACTTTCAGATACTGCTCCAATCAATCATGCAGGGTCAATTTTTCCACCAAACACTTAGTTCAGAACAATTCAGATATCAAAATGCACTCAAGGAATCACTCAGTATAACAAACCACCTGTATTTTAAGAAAAATCATACCTCGATTTCAGCAGGGGCATAGAGGTAATTGAAAAAAATAGGGCTCCTTTTGTGCATCTTTTCAATACATTCCCAAATACAAATTCCTTTCTTGGCATGTTTATCTCCTTTATCTTCAAACAATGTCCCTGGGGAAAAGAAGAGCAGCAAAAAGATGGCGTTGTGATAATGCTTAACAAATGCTAAAGCACAGCCTAAAGGAATTTCACTGATTCAAGGTATAGCAAAATCTACTTTCAAATGCCACTGCAAGAGGAAACAAATAAAGATGATAAATAACAGAAATCAACATTTTTTTAGAATAAAATGGTTGCTCAAGTCTAATCTGCCCCACAGCTAGAAGAGTTTTTAAGAAAAGCATTAAAGTTGATCATATGCCATGAGAAGCAGCCCACAAAGCAGAGGAACTCCGAGCCTGTTCCAGTGGACAAGTCCCAAGAAGAGCCTCAGTAAGATGGCTCTGAGAGGAGCTAAGGCCCTGGAGCCAGTAAAGTTGGACATGACAAATGGAGTAAACCAGGAAATATCTAAAGAGAAACACTGAAGGGAATGCAAGAGGAAGAAGTGGGAGATAATTGATGGAAAGGCTTTTCTTCCTTGGAAACTTTCTGCACTCTGTGAAGGGCTCACAGAGACTTTGTTTCTGTTAAAAGAAGGTATTTAGTAGGGAAAGAAGGTATTATAGAAGGTATTTAGAAGGTGTATTATAGAAGGTATTTTAGGGAAAATGGAACTAGTGGAAAGATTGCTAAAAGCCCTGAGGCATGGCACTGATTTCTTCCACTTTCTCTTAGGGCCATCAGAGGCATGGCTCAGGAATCACTGAGGCAGAAAATACTGCCTGTTCTTCACCTCCATTTTGCTTTCTAGATCTGAACTGTAATTCATTATGTGCTCACCCCACAGCTACTGGACCATCTCAACACAGGCAAATTTTTGTACACCAAATATTCAGGAGAAAAATATCAATAACTACAAAAGCAATATGCAATACACAAAGATCACACATACCATGTTCTAGTCTTTCATAATCTGAATCCAGAAGAAATGTTTTAAATCGATTTGATATGTGATGAAAAGCCAGAAACTTCAGATAATATTGATTGAACTCAAACTCAGTCGGGTATTGGTTATGAATCTAAAAAATAAAATTAAAAAAAAACAAAACAAAAGGAAAAAAGTGGATATTGAGGTATAATACAAATAGGTGTGTAGGAAATAATAAAGTGAAATGACAGCAAAGCAATCCCCCCCCAAATGAATGCTGAAAACAAATTTCAAGTGTCCTTCAAACATTTTGTCCTAGAATATTTTTTGCCTAAATACATTTATATATTGCCTATGCTGCAAAAACATTTCAGAGCAGATAGAGTGAACTTTGGAATGTGCAGTATTAAACTCTGTACAAACCCCACAATTCTTCCAGGAAATCCAACTGGATATAAATCTTCTATGACAATTCTTGAGTCACCATGAAACTTCACAGGTAAAGATGCTACTCCTGGGTGTGGCTGGAATTCAAACTTGAACTGAAAGGTTTCACATTGGATTTCTTGCTATTGCTCAGATCCCCACAAGGCAGACAAGCACAGAGACAATGCTGCAAATGCCATGCCATCTACCACTCCTGAAACAGCCAATTTCTCAAGTACTAACTAGCCTGCATAGATTTCTTCCTTTTCAAAATACGACCCAAAATATTAGAGTGTGAAAAAAACCATCACACCGAGGAGGTGTCTTGCCATTATTCTTTTAAAACAGTAAAAACTATGTCATTCCTTAAATTGCTACCCTCATTAGGTTGTGGGTCTGTCTAATTCAGAGAACATCTCCAACACGAGTCAGGAGCTGATATTTATTTAAGAAAAACTACACAAAAGTATCAGAGTACAGCACTGTGAAATGGTTGGTTCTTCACAGCTGCTTCTCTTTAACATTATAATAAAGAGACTGGTGTAAGATTTTAAGCATGAAGTTTAACATTCATGGCAAAAAATTACTGATATTTACACTTGATATCAAATAAAAGGAAGGATTCTAAAAATTTTGATGAGATAGTGCTTGGAGAAATTTCATGTGTTAATTTAAAATTTACTCTTCAAAGAAGTTTATGACTCACAATCTTTATTTTCAGAATAAACATGGCAGTTAAATTCCTAATTGCAGTGGAAATAAGCACAGTTTGCAATTGAAAAAGAAACTGCAAATTGAATTTCACATTTGAAATAACTCCCTCTGTGCTTTGTCTAGCTCCACATCAAACCTGTAATACACTTTTGGGCCTGCAATCCTCCTGTGCCTTGTCTGTTGCATTCCCACCACTCATTTTCCTATTCCATATTTTCCCTCTAATTTCTTATCTGTTTCTCTCTTAACTTGTCAGTTACCCAATGGGTTGTTTTCAGTACTGATGGCAATTGTTATTAAGACTATTGGAAGCTCCTTACATTTAGAATCCCACATAGACCAGTCAAATAAAGGGGGAAAGAAGTGTTTAGCAAGGAGAGGTTTTCCACTGACATACAACAGTGACAGGGAAATCCCTTGAAAGGGCCTATAAACACCCACACAGCATTTCAGAGAATTTGTAGTTATTATATCTCAATGTTATCTTGGGGCTGGGCATTTAAAGTGCTAAGATACTCTGAAGATATGTCAGTTCAATATACCCACTCTTATTTAATCCCCATTTTTCCCCTGATACAAATACTACATTCCTGTAGTGCTTTGTAAGAGTAGAGCTAAGCAATTTTTTTTCTATAATAAATTCAGGACTTCAATTTTATAGACAAATATTTAGCTCTAATTATTAAAAAAAAAATAGG